>NC_088101.1:69326891-69646558 GCF_036370855.1 Dromaius novaehollandiae
CTTGGAATTGCTTTGAACACAACCAGTAATTGGTATCCTCCGAAATTGCACCCTAATCATCTATACACAAGGCAATAATACAAATAATTGTTACCAGGTCATTCCATACCCGTAATCTAATGCTTTTATATCAGCCAATGTTAAATATATGTTTTCTTAAAATATTTAGTCACATATTGAAAAATAAAAGGCTTTTTTCAAATCAGTATGTATAAGTTCGTTAACATTGATTATGAAGAATATTATGAAAAGGCATGATAAACCTAAAGAAAGGTATATTTGATAGGTAGCTGCTGTGTTTGTTAAAACCTTTCCTTTATGTTTCTAAGAAGAAACATAAACATCTGTGAATCCTCAAAACGTAGCCCAGTGTGATGAATTATACTTCACTTAAATTGGAAGTAATTAATGCTTTAATTGATTAATACACTGTCCAAGGCTTATGATAAATTGCAAAAATAATCATAAAACACAAGACTATCCTCTGATAATCAGTTCCGTTGTCTTGACATGATGTGCATATTTCTTAGATATGTTTTATGGTTTTCTTTTGTTTTTTTTGAAGCCATTAAGTATTTGCTCACAGCACTGAGTAAATGTCTGAGAATCTGGCAAAAATGCAATCTAGTTTAATAAACCAACCATAAAATAACAAAAGGAAGGCTGATGGCTGATTAGTGCTATTTAATAAGTATCTAAATTTAATTTCTAAAATAGTGATTGTAGAATTGAACCTTTGAATAGGATTTATAACATCTTGTCTATGTTCAGAGTATCTTCAAATGGTTTTGTCTCAGTGACAGCTGTGCTCTCCTTATCCAAATCTCCCAAAGTATATTCCCATTATTTAAAATTTTGAAATGCTTAGGACAGACAGCCCATACTTTATGCTTTTTTAATGTTAACAATATGAAAATATAATTGTATCCAACCAGATGTACCAATATGAAGGCAAATTGGAGCAGTTTGTCTAGTCTTATTCTGTAGGACAGATTATATATAGTATTGTATATATGTTTAATGTTCATCTCTTTGTGAATTCAAGTGTCTGTTCCTAATCTACACACCTTATAAATCTACAGTACCAAAATTACTAAATCCGAGCCAAGCAACGTTAAATTCATTTATGGTGGCAGAACTGTGGGACCTGTCTTGTGCTTCTGTATACAGAGGAAGGGTTGTCCTTTCTCCAGACTCTGCAGAAGTCTCTTTACTGCAGCTCCAGCTAGCAGGGTGTAACTGAGCGAAACCTGTGCTCCTTTGGATACTCACCCATGTCCAATGTGTTATAGCAAAGTAAAAGTCTCTTCAGTGTATGAGACTTGTTACGGAACGCCTTTTTAGGATGTAATGGTGTAGTTACGGTTAAATTGCCCTAAAAAGCGCATTTGGAAGCAAATCTGCTCTGTGAGCTATGATAGCTGCAATGCCGATCGTAACAGTAGAAGAACTGGTCTGAGGGGGTAAATGGATAAAATCAGTAGCTTCTTTCAGAGGTGAGCAAACCATGTAGCTGCTATTGGGAAATTATTCAGGCAAGTCCTTGGCTTTTACCTTCTATGAGCCGACGCCTGGGCTGGTGATGTTAGTGTTATACCCTCTCTCCAGGTGGCTGTCAGTGAAATATAATAGGTTGTTGACTCATTTCCCAAAGGAAGTGATAAAAGCCAGGTTATTTTTAAGGCTTAAAATTAGACTTGACAAAACTCTTGGCAAGGTACTGAGAAACAGTGCTGCATTAGCAGGGCGATGAAAGCAGGCAGCTTGCGCTTCCCTCCCTCTGCAGAGGTGGCCGGCGAACCCAGATTTACAGCTACCCAAGCGGCCACTTGGCAGCAGTGAATGTGGCCGTGTTACGCCGCTTTTTGCAGTTGCTAGCCCTCTTAAAATGAGGTAGAAAAGAACAAAGTCAAAGAGGGCTAATTCTGATATTTGCTTCTTACCTAGCTTAGTATAGCATTCAATGGAAATCAAAATTGATATGGAAGTTGTCTTACCCTCCTGCCAGTAACGGCTGTAATAAGAGAGTTGTGGACTACATGAGGGAATTTACACTGTTACTACATAATGCATCTGTTTTGCTTATCTGTGGAGTGTCAGTAAAAGCCAGGCTCTTGCAAAGAGGCAACTCTAGGAAGGCAGTGGGGTTTGCTGGGAGCTGAGCGAATCCCAGCATCCCGCAAGTCCTGGGAGGTGCACAGCTGTTTATGGAGAGCCTGTGAAACACCTAGAGACACATGGGTGTCTGCAATGGGACTCCTAGGGAACTGGGGAAACAGGCAGGTGGTTAAGCTTTTTCCTATCTAAACTGACATGTTTTTCCACAGCATGGTTGAGTTTGGTTGAACTGGCATTTTCTAATTGAAAAATCTTTTTTTAAGGTTACTAACCTACAAGAACAATACTTTCACTGAATCCTCTGGCACATGAGCAAGCATGGAAACCTAACACCTATGCAAAACAGTTTAGTTTAATGAATATCTTTGATAATCAGCAGTTCACCTTGAATAAATTCTAAAAAGTCCTTCACAGAAAGGATTTATTTTTAATTAGAGGATGAAGAAAATCTAATGGAAACATCATCTGGGATATTAAAACTAGTTGGAAGTACTCAATGCTGTTGAGGAATTCTGGACAGGTTAGTGAGATATAAGTGTTTCCAGGAACTGCTGATTTGCAAGAATATTAGGGTTTGTGGCTTTATGCAGATTTTGAAGGAGGGTTTTGGCTTTGTTTGCTTTCTGTTTGTTTTGTTCCATTTAAAAGCAAGATTATGGGTAGCATAATGGCCAGTTTGATTCAGTTTGTAAGATCTGTTGCTTTTGCTAAGCAAGATCTCTTAGCCTGCTTTTTAGGCTTTTAGTGTTTACTTTCTGAAATTTGCTTGTCTAGTTGCATATGAGCAGAGCTTAGGATAGCTCTAAACACAGGTGACTTCAGAAGTTGTTCAGTGATGGCTTTTTCTAATATTCTTTCTGCAGGAAACAATCTCTTTAGTTACCTTACCAAAACATATTTTTACTTCTCTGTTTGCCTTATTTGTATCTTACCTTTTGAACTTTTGTGAGGGTTAATCAAAACCTGCCAGAATTATTGAAAAGACTACATTTTCGTGCATCCTTCTACTGCTAATGCTATCACAGGAACATCATACATAACCCAGCACAACTTCACTGCAGAAGTACTGAATCCTCACTACTTTTTAAGTGAAAGTTGTATCCAATTCACTGATGTTTTAAAAAGCAACTTGTATTTCTGTTTTGCTTTTCCTCCTATTGCTATAATAGCTAAACCCATCAACTCGGTTTCAAGAATATATTTAGCTGACTGATTTAACCTAATTTTCTCATTGAGCATGCACTGGAATAAAAAGGCAGATCAATCTTGGATATCTTCAAGATCGTTTCAGTTCCTGCTCCCCTGTGTCAGCCTCCTCCTTTTATAAGGCAATGAGCAAAGACAGCAGATTTGGGTATGTAAAGGTATTATATTGAATCCTTAAAGTTATTAAAGGTAAATATTCCGTTCCTTTTAATAAATATGTGAGGAAATTGTTGTTGTTGGGATGTTACTGTCTTTGTGGTCTGGTCTGTGTGTGCAATATACTGCTAATATTCCCTTGGTTTAACAGGAAAATACATCCCACTATTGCAGGACTCATTTCCTACTGGATTCTTTTCTTGGCACTTTTCAGACCAGCGCTGTCTGGAGCAGCTCCCTACCCGGCTTGGCTGTCTGCTGCTCATAAGTAGACTTCCATGGAGCGAGCTCGTTATTTTGGGCTTTGATATATAGCTTAGTGCTTCTTGGCTCTGTCAGTACCTTTGGTTTACTTTTCTGCCAGCTCCAGGCGAAGCTGTCACTTAAAGATGACAGGCTGCATGCATGTGTCTCCGTCTTCGCTGGCCTGTTTTGATTATTTTTGTTTACGTTGTACTGTGCTCTATAGATTTCTCTGCGAACCTCTCATCTGGGTCTCAGCTGCTTCTAGCAAATTCTACAGGTTTCTTCAGACTTTCCATTGCTGTGCGTTTCTAGGCTATGAAAACACCACCCTTTTTCTGTATGGCTTTTGGGGGACGTTTCCAGTGGCAGCATTTGCAGTGTTCCCTGTTTTCTGTCTGAGGAAGAGTTGTGCCGCCCCCATCCTCTGCGTGGGCACAACCCTTACGATCACTGCTTCAGTCATCGGCCATGATTTTTTGCAAGACCTTTCCCAGAGTGTTTGGTGTGCCGGTGCCACGTGTGCCTAGGCGAGCGGCAGGCGCCAGTTGTGTCTTCCAGCACAAGATGAGATTAGCAAAGTGCTGTCGGACACTTCTGCCCCGGTCAGATCCTGGGATCCGTATCTGGGCTTTCTCACGAATTCGGAGAGCTGCCACGGATTTGGGGGGGCTGTAAGAGGTGCTTAGGATAAAATCTCATGCCCTGCAGACGATAGTGTGTTCATATGCTGAGTTTATATGGAACCACAGTAAAATCTGTAAAGGGATGCTTATGCAATATTATTTGTGTGATTTTTTGGATTCAATTTAAAGCAAGTTGTAACTAAAAAGATGGAAAAACAGGAGGAGAAAGGAACAGTGAGATTAGAGTATTAAATAGAAGGAATTAACTGAGGTGCAAACTACTCTTATGTTGTCCTAAAAAAAGCTGAGTAAATATCTGCGAATGTTGTCTATTTAGAAAAGGCAAAAAGGGGGGAAAAAAGTTTGTACTCTTCTGCCATTCTTATCCCTTGAATAATACGCAGTGAGTTTAACTAGCATAGATATCTGCTAGCAGAACGAATTCTGTGCATTGTGTTGTCAAAAGCACGGATGGGAGATTGCTGTGAGTGTAGACTTACCGATTTACACAAATACAGTCTGACTTTTGTTTCTATTTTAAAACTGGAAAGAAGTTACTAAAATATATTTTGTTATAATGAAAGGATATTTCACATATTGAAATGCAGAATAGTCATATTTTCTTCTGAAAAGTCACATTTCCTTATTATAAAGGAGAGGCTTAAATAAGCTTTAATGACCCATGGTCTTTCTTTATGTTACTGATGTATGTGCTTACAATTGCCTGTAAAAGTTCAAGCCAGTCCTTTTGGAAGGACTTAGGACATGTTACAGGATAATTAATCCTTGTAACATCCCTGTGAGACAAGATTTAATTTATGCTTATATTGCAGATAGATTAGGATATATGCTTTGGATCACGTAATAAAGAAGTGACCATGCAGCTGGGAAGCCTCCTCTCCGTCGCCACGTTTGCCTTGTCCGCCCTGGGTGAACAGAGCTAGCCACCTCTTCCATTCACTGACAAAACATGAAAAATCAGCACCAGTGGGACCTGTTGTCTGCCCTGAAATGGCATGCGAAGTTCTCCACTTATGAATTGAAAACAAGTGTCAAAATATTTAACTTTGAAAATGTCATGACATTCCTCGGCTTTTCAGTCCCTCTTCCCCTGTTTTTTAGTGGCTGAAAGAGTTCACCATTTCAACCTAAATGTGCAGATAGCTCCTGTCAAGCTAAAATCTGGGTGTCCTTGAGCTTAGGAAATACGTTGCAGGGAATATTCTCAAGGTTGAAAACTACTTATGCTAATACTTGAGAGAAAAAAAATTAGGGATAAATTGTGCCAATTCAATGAGGGTATTCAGTTGTTTGTGGGCCTGGATTCTGATTCTGCAAACATTTTAAGTATCTGTATCTTTCATGTTGTCTGTGTTAAAGAAACATTCGTTGGTCCAGTTTGGGAGTGCTGATTGCACAAGTGCAGTAAAGTAAATTAGCTGCCAATGTGCTAGGAGATTTTTTTTTTTTAATCTGATCTGCTTTTTTTTCTTCAAGTGAGATCAACTTTACTGTGCTGAAGTGCGTATATCTGCATTTTTAATACAACTGAAAATCATTTTGGAACTTGAAGTCTCTCAGATATTCTTCTAATCCTGGCTGAAACCTCTGTCTTTATGTATGAATGTGACTGAAATATGCAAAAACCTTTGGCACTGGAAATTTTTGATTAACTGCCTATTCTTGAAAGCAGCCCTTTCAAGCTCTCTGTCTAATGCTTTGCCAATACCTTTTAGACATTACCATATTTCCCCTCGCAAAACTATTTATTTCCAAATAATGATGTTAACAGTGACATGTAGGCAAACACAGATTGTAACTCTGTAAGTTTACTCTTCAGAATTTACTGTTAAGTATAGTTCTTTTTAAGACTGACTATCACCTTGCTACAGTCCTGACTCCTGTGGACTACTGATAGTTTTTTCTTTGTGATCTAATACTAAGAAATGTCAAAATAAAATTGCAAGAATAAACTTCTTATGTATGGGTCAAGATTAGACTCTCTTAAAATTATCTTTATTTTTCTTTGTTTTTTCTCTCATGTTTGGTCCTGGGCAGAAATGGCATGTCTAGGGTACTTTGAATGTACACAATTAAGAATTATAGCATCCCTTTTTAAACTTCTTTATTTTTAATGCTGTTATAATATCTATTCTTGCAAAAGAAGTGCACTTTATACTTATTCCACTGTCAAAATGGTTTAAAGTTGTCTTGAAAAACAAACTCGACTATTTCTAGATATTTAGCTTATTTTTACCAATAAACTGTCAGAGCATGTTATACCCTCCTTGTGAATACAGCCACTTCCTTAGATTTAGGGCTTGCTTTTTCCTTTCTGTGTCACTTAAAGATGATGTTTGAACGAGCATAAAAGGTCCCTCAATGGAATATAAAGGTTACAGAAAAATGACCGCTTAATTATTATTTACATCAATAGCAAAAGAGAAATTAGTAGAAAAGAGACTTGATCACATGCTCCGTAGCACTTGCACAGCTTTTCCATGTGCTGCTTGTGCAATTAGCTTATCTTGTCCCCTGTTATCACTTCACCAGTGTCCAAGAGCCATCAAATGATTTCGGCTGGAAGGAGGGTTGGGTGCTCATCTCATCCAAGCAACCCCCTGCTCAAAGCTCCCACGAGCCCTTCTCCCCCGCGCTCCTCATAGGGCATTACTGTCCGGCTCAGGCTGCCCTGAGCTCTGTGGCAGCACAAAATCGTGGGGGGGATTTGGGGCTCTTGCCCCTGCCATTTTCCAGAATTGGTAGCCAAGAAGAGATGGCCAGAGGAAGAGGGGAGCTCTGTGAAGTCCTTGACTTATGCTCATCTTTCACAGCTAGGATTTTAGACATCTGAAAGCACCTGTAGATAGAGTACATCGTGTGCTTGTAGCTTTGTTAATCTGACAGCAAGAAATTAGGTGAAGGACAGAGGATCTTGTGAATTCAAAGGTGAATTTAAATGGCTTCTGTGCGTGTGCCATGCATATATTTTCTGTGGGCAGATATGCAAGGCCTCCATAACCATACTCTATTTACAAGACTTATTTTATTTTTAATTTTATTTTTATTATTCATATAGAGAGACCTATATATTACAAATATATACACTTACACTGCAAACATCGATTGTCAAAGTAAAAGGGATCACCCAATATATAGCATTAGTGCAAAGTACAGTACGGACCGTTCAAATATTTCTTTCTTGGTAATTATATTTACAACTGGAAAAATTCTGACAAACTATAAGATTGAGTTAAAAACGCATGTATTTTTTCCCAACTACTGCAGTGTAGCCTGTGTGTGTTTAACAGAATTGTTTTTTCCAAGGGCAATGAAGGCTTACCTTTAAAAGTATTAGAATTCAAGTGATAAATTGCAGACAATTGGGGCATTAGGATCCCTTATCTAAATTGTTTACATGTCAAGTTTTCTTTGTAGCACTGAATAATTCGGATAAATGACCCTTCAACTGGTAATTGCATTTCCTTAACAACAGTTGGGTGATGGTACATAAAAAGTAATAAAAGCCTTCAGCAGTGCCCTTTCCTGGAGCTTGTCATAGTCTCTACCTCTGATAGCGTCTGACACTTATTACTCAAGTCATATTTCCCTAAAAGCTGTGGCTTTATCGAGGTTCTGTCTAAAGCTATACTGTCTCCTTTAAGTGAATTGCATGTTGGTAAAATCAAACTGGAATTTGTTTCTCACTTTTTCCCCTTTTTTCCTCTTAATATTAAAATATATTTTGTGGAAATATAACCATTATTTCTCAAATTTTCTCAAAAAGCTGTTTGCCACCCAAATTTTATTTTCCTAATATTTATTGAGAAGTCTGTTATTTATTGGGTTCTTTATATTGGTGTAATATTACTGACCTAAGTGAAATTAATGCTGCGTTATTTGTGAGAGAACTACACACTTTGTATATGCATATGTTGTCTGAAGCTCAAATGGGACCAAAATTGCTGCTGGCAATACTGGGATTTTTGCTGACCTAAGGTTTTGAGATTAGGCCTATAATACGCAAGTATTGTGTAATGCAGAAGCATACAAGTATAGAGTAAATAGTAGCATATAACTAATTGTGAGGCTTTTTAAATGAATAATTACTTTCCCTGATTCTCTCTCTCATATACAGCTAGAAGAATTCAAAATCTGCCCTTTAAAATAATCTGGTCACACCTGCACCTTTTGGAAGACCACTAAAAGCATTTAAACAACAGACTTTTGTCACCCAAAAAGGCCAGATCTCCCAACATCTCATTCATATTGTATGAACTTTGATTTTGGCTTGTATAATAGAAAAGACTATCACAATTTACTGAATAATCTAATGGGGGAAGAGAGGTTTGTGTAAAAGCAATAAAACAGGAGGGAGAAATGTAAGAAAGTTAAATAAACCCTTTAACTCCCAAGCATGCACGTTTTTTAGGTCTAAACCTTTCCTGAAACTTTCTCAAAAATATTTGTTGCATAAACTCCTATTTTTCATTTTGTAAATGAAGACAAAAGTGATACTCTGTCATCTAATTGCCACGTACTTGTACTCCTCATCAATCTTTCATTAATATCTTTTAGTTTGGCTTCTATTTGCAGTCCCTCTTTCAAGAACACAGGAGTGTTTCTGTGGCTTTATTAAATGCCAGTGGTACTGGCTGGACTTTCTACTTCGTTTTCACTACATTGGAAAAATTGATTTGGATATATGAGTGTGTGTGTGAGCTGCAGTACGAGCTGCTTCATCTTGAATAAAAACACAATAATATAACAGTGCTGGATATTTTAGGATCCTCATGCATCTTCATCTTCAGTGTCTGAGTTCTGTATATATATTTTTTCATTTCTGTAAGATTTATTAACAGCCATTATACTTGCAAAGTGCTGAGTAGATTTCTGATTGCTACAAAGAAAGTAATTGTGCTAGGTAAGAGAAATCAAAGCCTTCCTATTTTCTGAAAGAACCTAGGACACTCATAGGTTTGATTGCAAAACTCTGAAAAAAGCTGTTTATCAAAATAAAAACATAATACATTTTATAAAACTATGCGTATTTCAACAGTTTCTTAAATACAAATCTCACCAACAAGCAATGACTAGAAACAGTAGGAACTGACATCCTTTTTTGGAGGCCATGTAATTTTGATTTTTTTGCCACACAAGCGATATCATTCTTTATTAAGACGACTTGTTATTTAGTATGCGATATTTAAATTAGATGATGTCAAAGTCATACAGTTGACTGAAATTAGTGTTGCCTTGTGAGCTGTAGTGTTTTAAAGACTGATATGAATAATCATTCTCTAGGTGATTTTTGCAAAGGTTTTATAATATAATGCATCAGTTTCTCTATTCTAAATTAATTTCAATTAATAAAGAAATCATGTATTTGGAGAACAACTAATTGTACCTGCCTCTTAATATATGAAGTTGTAACAATTTCCCTAGACACGTCATAGCTGGAAACAGTGTTCTTAGGATTGGCATTAAAATGTCAGTGCACCAACTGTTCAGAAAGCTGCTGAGTTTCATGATACAAATATTGCCAACTTCCAAGTCCATCAGATATGCCAAATATGCTCTTTTCATCCTCATTGGCTTTTAAGCTTCACCAGAAATAGATGTGACTCCCATTTTAGTAATTCATTAATTCATACTGTTGCTTTATAGGATACTCTGCACCAAAGTTTTAAAAATGAGTGCCTAGTATTAGTTTTTAAAGTTTTACATAAATACTTTATAAATGCACATAAGCACTTGGTTTCCCCTCCCACTTTAAAAAAAACTAAACATTCAAAATTGCCTATCATTTTCAACACAGGTATGTGCATATATGCACAGATGGTGTTTTTGAGAGTCTGGTTCTTCTGCCCTAACTTCTACCGAGTGCAGTCTTGCCTGGAAAGTAGCCTGGTTCTTCTGCAATTGTCATTCAGAAAATAAGTAAGTGTGGTACTGCAAACAGTGGCAAGACTGGGCTCCGACTGTTCTTAAATAAGAGCCACTTATTCTTTCCCTAAAACATGAATTCTCTTTAGTACTCAGTGTTCATGGGGCCTGGCAGGTGAGGCAAGCAGCTCGGCACTCCAGGGCCAGCGTACCTATCGTACGGGGGTATCGGTATACTAACGCTTTTGTAACAGGAATCAGAGTGAATGAATTTGAATTTTGGGCCTTTATCATCAGATGATCTCTCTGGTTTATGAGGCTCAGAAATCTGCATGCAACTATGCACTCCCCTCTAAATCGATATTTCACATGCTTTCTTGACGTCCAGGGTATGAACATTTTATTGATTTATTCTGCAGGTGTATCACTAGGGATACATACCAGTGGCACTATTTCTAAACCCTCTCAATCAGTTCTGACTTCTGTGAAATCATTTGATATTGCTGTCTCTCCAAATCACTGGGCACAGATTTACATATGAAAGGGCACTGAACTTCAGCAGAACAACAACAAAATTCTCCTTTTTTAATGTTTAATTCTTTTTAATTGCTTTCATTTTAATTGGTTCGTGAGTTAATTTCTCCCACTGAAATCGTAGTAATATCTTGAGCTTTTTTGTATTCTCTAGGTGTACTCTAATATCCAACTTTGAAACATTGAAGAGATAAGAGAATATAATTCATGCACTGAGATCTTCATTAACACAGATTTTTAATACATTTTAGGGGTTGCTTTTTGCCTTGCCAGGAGTTAACCTATAAATAGTTGCAAATGCAAATCTTCACTGTCTCTGTTTTTACTTGATTTCTCATTCCAGTGGTTTTCTTTCAAGCAGCACTCATAAATATTCTGTAATAGATGAAAATATCCTTGAAGAGCAAATGCATTCTTAACATGTTGTAAATGTCAAAGGAAGGATAGAGGTAAAAATTATCTCAGAATCTCTTATTTCCCCTAGAAAATACTAGAATAAAATTCCCCAGAGGGAAAGAAACTCCTAAGGAGCACTGATAATGCTGTTTCAAGACATGTGATCTTTGAGATCTGCTGGTTGTTCAGGTTTGTGGAAGGCTATATCTGATTTATTCGGTTTCTTCTCATACTAACTGCTGTCTGACTTCAGAATTCCTCTAAGGCTGTGAAAGAACTGGAAGCTGAAGCTCCATTTCCCCTTGAACTTCCCTCCACAACCTCGGCTCGTGTCTCCAATTCCAGGATGTTTTTAGTCATTTTTCTATCTCAGTGAAGCCCATAGGCATGCTCTCTGCTTCCTTATACTTAAGAGATGCACACATCCTAAGATATAGTAATACACAATGAGAGTAATCAATTAATTGTGTGCTGTAATAGCCATGGTGCTGGGTATAGTGCATTGTTGTAGCTGCCCTACAAATTATGTGCAACTTCTTGATTAGCATTTTATACAAGCTTGTTTAGGCAGATTATCAAATACCTATTTATCTTTGGTCACTATCAAAAACTGCACAAATCAAAAACTGCACAAATCAAACAGTAACGGAGTCAGATCCGATCAGAATACTTGCTATGAAGTGAATGAAATGTGCTGGAAGGGCTTTGAAGAGTGTTTTGATAGAAACAGTGGCTGAGAATTTAGGTGGTGAGAACTGAGCAGTAGTGGAGTTGAGTATGCTGGAGAGATGTGAGACAAATTAAGGAAAGTCAGTAGTGCCAGACTGAATAAAGGGTAGGTGGAAATGTGGGTCAGCAGGCTGGATGATAATCAAAGATTGCCAGTTGTCTCTTGTAAGGAAATCTCTTTTTTTGTGTTACATTAGAGAGGTAGAAAGGAATATCAGAAAGTCAGGTGGAATTGGGAGTATTAAAATTTAATATGTAGCTAGGAACATATGAAAATAGGGAGAGATTTTTGTATCAGAACAGGTTATCTTTTCAAATGTTTCCCAAGAACCTGTTGATACTGATTTTACTTCTGGTGACCACAAGAAGAATACTTTCATAGGTTATTAGTATAAGGGTTCTTCACACCTAGCAGCTCTGGGGAACAGTAAAATAAAGGACAGGTAGTAATGTCCCTGAGGCTTTACCAAATTGGAATTTTCCTTCAGTGGTTAAATGTTTCACTTTAATGTGGAATTAACTGCGATGTTTAATACTCAGGATTTCTCCTGGGACATAATTTCATTTTCTGGTTTTATCTACTTCCCCTAAAACATGGGAATATTTGCACTACAAGACATAAAAGAACAAGGCTGAACTCTGAAGGCATCTGTTGTTGTTGTTGTTGTTCTCAGTAGGGATAGGGTCCTGAGGGAATGAGATGATCCAATTGGGCTAATATAAATTGTGAACAATGACAGATTCATTTAGAAGGAACCTGAAATGGAAATATGGCTTAAATGCACTGTTCTGGGGTTTAAAATTAAAATACCCTGAAAAAAGTCTTGGTCATGCAATAATAAACTGATAGTAGCATAAATATTTCTCTCTTCCATCCTCTTTTCACATAAGTTGTTTCTTGTGATGCTGTATTCAGAAACTTGCCTTAAGAGTTCAGGGCGAGTACATCTTCAGCTTGCCACAGTCTGCCTGCTCTTCATTTTCCTCCCTTGTGGGTGTTATTGTCATGGGCTGGAATGTAACATCCCAGAGTTTGCACACCAGCATTCTTAAAGTTTGCAGGTTCTGCTCAGTTTTGGAAATAGGAGATTTGCTCAACTACAGTGTGCTCAAATGGCTTTTACTGCAGTTTGGAAAAACAAAGCTAAAGAAGGAATGGTCTGAAAAGCATATATTATATTGGTCTTTTCTTCTCCGTTGGCTAGACTAAGTAAGATACAGCACAAAAGTTGCAACAAGAAGCAATTCCTTTCAAAGCTATTCTGTCTCATCTTTGTTTGATGGACAGAATCTTTCTTTGCCATCCTTTACACCTACTTTTTAAACCGCTGCACCTAGAACAGCTGAAGTGCACACCTGCCTGTCTGCTGGCTGTCTCCCAGTGTTTGAAATTGCATCCCCATATTGGTCACAGTCTTCTAACCATTGCTGATTTTTCCTTGCTTTGCCGTCTGGAAAGTTGATATACAAAAGTTCCTGTCATTTTGATATATCTATTTGTTTTGTGTGACTTCAATCAACAATATTTGTCCTGATGTCTCTTCCATTCTCCAGAAGCTGGCATAATCTCTTGCCTAATACACTGGAGAAATAATTCATGATATGTTGTCAAAATATGATACTCTGCTCCAGTATCTTGCAACCATACAACAGCATGCTGTAATGAGAAGCACTGCCTCCTCTCTTAAAGAGCCTCAACACACAATTTTTCTCCCTAGAAAGCCCCTTAAAGAAAGAAGGGGGGGGGAGGGGGGAAGGGCTGAAGGGAGTAAAGGTTGTCTCAGCAAGATACTGGGCTATATCATGGTAGTGATGAAAGGGAACAGGAAGAGGTATAGGTTCATTGCTGGGAGTTTGGAAGAAATAATCTTTATAATAACTAGGTTCTTCTGGTGACATGCTGAAAAACTGGGCCCCCTTCTCTCTAGTTACACCAGGAGCAGAAGTTGGCAGGGGGCTATGTGCATGGTTGTGGTTTTTGGGTTTTTTTTTTTTTTTTTTTTGGGGGGGGGGGGGGGGTATGTCTATAGCATTTGGTTTCCCCAGACCAGACCTGTGTGAGGTATTGACAAGGATTTTAGTTCTCTGCCTTGGAGCCAGAGGACCTGCAAGCAGTGGTTTGCAGTTGTGAGTCAACAGCAAATAAGTGGGACTTTAGGCCTCCAGAAGCCTGGGTGGACCTGGGACTGTTTTTAATGGCAGATGACAGAACAAAGGTTACTAATTTCCAGCCACTAGTGGGATCATGTTGTGGTGGTAATGGCAAACAGAGAACCTTTACAAGAACAGACAGATGTTTCGGGAGCTGTGTTAAATGCTTGTTGCAGCTATCCTTTTCTGGTTGGCTAGAAAGATCTTTATGCATTTCTATTTTCAGTGTAATGCCACTTTGCTCTCAAATTCAGAAAACTATCACATCATGTTTCCTACCTAGTACAGTATCCACTGATAAGTCAAATTTTGCTGCATATGCTCCTCCTACAGACAAAGGAAAAAAGAAATATAAATTGTCAAGTGCTTTTTACTTCATAATTCACTTCTATATGCAGCTGAACAGACTGAGAATGAAATTACATTTTTAAACTTCAGAAGATTCCCTTTTACATATCATTCTGCCATTAAACTTTTGCTTCCTGAGTTATCAAAAAAGTGGGGCAGGAGATAATTTATGGTCTTTTCTTCAAAGAGAAAGAGGTGTCCCCTCACTGGAAGAAAGACTAGCAGCAGTGCTTTTATTACATCTTCTTAAGGCTATTAAAACTTTACAAGATGTGTAGCTGCTTCAGATTCCAGAATGGAGGGAAGATCCAGCAATTTCAAGCACTAAGTGTAGAAACACACATTTTAGTGCGCTGGGTTGGCTGGGGCTTTCAAGATGTAGCAGTGACAATGAAAGATTTGTCTTGCCAAGAAGTTTGAAACTGGGAATTTATAGGAAGCAACACATTGTGGGCAATTCTTTGTTTGCTTTGTATCTGAGATTCAGGAAGAAGTTATCATTTCTATGTGAAGGAGATAAGCTATAGTTTTATTGCATGTTTAAAGCATTATTAGGACATGTGCTGTATTACTTTACAGTACTTTGACTGGTTTAGACCAGTATGTATATTTATCTAGGCAAGTTATTTCAGTTTTTTTTCACTACAGAACAACATCCTGCCATTTAAAAAATAACAGTCCAGGCAGTGTGGGCTATCCATGTGATCCTGGGGCTGACAGAGGAGTTTGCTGATAGATGCAGGGTTCTCAGACTCCACGCGCTGTTCGCAAGAACTAATACTCTTGGCTAGGTCTTTCCTGGTGTTATATGCAAATGAGAGCAGTTTTTTTCATGGTCTTTACATAAATAAAAGTCTAGAGGAAAAAAAAAGCAAGTCTTGAGAAAGCAAAATATCTCTCACTTAATGAAGTTTTTAACAAAAAAGAAAGGCGTTGAGCTCATTCGCGGTATCTGATAGTTGGCCGACCTGCAATAGCTTTATTTACTTTTTTAAGCCTAGTCTTATTTTTTCACCAGTGGCTGATGCGGGGAAAAAAGTCAGTTAGAAGACTGATATTTGAAAGAGGAAAATATACCTTTTTTTTCATTTTCATTCTAAAAGTTGCTTTCCAAAAAAGGTCTTTTTTCACATTCATTCTCAATGTTGCTTTTTTGTTGGAAAAATGTCCTGACCCTACTTCTTTGATTGCTTATACTTTTGTCTTTATTCTGTAGCATTTTTTGTCTCAACTTTTATCTTTTTTTAACAAAAAATCTGAACTTTCATTGCCAATAGCAGCATTTAAAATGGGTAGCATTGTGTAAGAATGATACGATAATTTAGGATTTACTTGATATTGAACTTTTATGTAACACACCCAATTGCAGAGTCATTTTGAGTATCTGGCCTTCCCCCACCCTTGCTAACTTTTGATATCCTTTAAACCCAAGGGAAGTGACAGGAGGAATTTTTGCACTTGGTTTAAGCTAACAAAAGAGGATCATGAAAATTTGATCACCTTCTATTTAAATAAAGCACTGTTGGAAAGGAGAAAGCAATTGCTCTAGGCAAACCAGATTTGTTTTCTGTTTAAATGCCAGACAGTAATAACTACTCAATAGATTAACTAGTAAAGGACCAGATAAAGTTATATAAGAAATCATCTTTAGAGAAGTAAATGAAGCCTGGACACATCAACAGAAATGGCTCTGTGTAGCAAGGAGTGGGGATGGCTTTGGCAGTCCCATGTTCCAGAAGAGAAACCAGGACAGGAGGTTCAGGATAAGGCAGTACAAAGACGAGCCTAGTCTCAGGAGAAGTATCTAATTAACCCTGAAAATTTAGAGTCATGTGGAAACTGTGTATTTCTCCAATTCAGATAAGTCAGTTGCTTCAGATGTAGGAGTGTCTTGCATGATCTAAAGTAAAAATTGGCTGACTTCTTGGAATCTTCGTTGTCCATGGACAAGCACACATGCTCCAGCAGTTGGTGTGAACTGCAAGTTCAGAGTGGGTACGAGGCTGCAGTTCTGGGAAATGATGTTTTTATGCAGCTGTACAAATTCAGAAATTAGTATCATCCCAAAAGCATGAAAGTGGTTAGAGTATGAGGACACCTTTCTGTGAAAGATTATTAAAAGGAAAGCAAATTGCAAGGAGATTGTCATGGTAGGGGCATCTTGGTATTAGCAAAAGGGGGACCATACCATGTATCTAAATCTATAGCTGGCCCAAATGATTACAGAGCCAAAAATGTATTTTTAGTCTATTTAAAATCTTAATAAAATTAGACTACAAAAACAATTAGTATTATTAGTCCAGTTACAATAATATTAACAGCGGGATCTCATAACGCAATGGTCAGTAAGATCAATGATCAGAGACCTTCAGGAGTAATTTCACTTAGGTCTCATCCTTCCCCAGAACAGTACCATAACCTGCTCTGAGACTGCAGGATGATCTGAAATAAGGTTCCTTCCTATTGGTACTGTTCTACTTCATGTAAACTATTTCAGTGCAGAGAGCCACACAAACCAGCCTTATTTTTTCTAGTTTGTGGAAAGGTGGAATGTTCCTGAAGAAGTCAAAGTGATATACTATTTAGAAACATTAATATTAAAAAGTGAGGCAATCCTCTAAGTGTTTTCATGACATAAATGTTTTACCTTCAGAGAAAGTCAACCAGTTAAAACCATCTATTCCCCATTTATCTGTCTTCTGTTTTTCCTCTTTTATCTAGTGGAAAACGTGGAGATAGGCTAGTAATATGTGGCCAACCTGAATTCTCCCTGGAGACACCATATGAGGGAGTCTGGCTAATGATAATTTAGAATAGTACAGGATAAAATGTGATTCCTGAAGTGAAAGCAACTTTAAGGAGAGTGGATTTATCCAGTTTAATCAAGAGACAAGAACTAAAGCTGTACAAAATGCCATAAATTCTTTATTGACCAAATCTGGTGAGGGCATCTTTGCAATTAAGATGCTTATATCTGACAAGTAACCTCTGTAAGGATTTTTATTTTTTTATCAATCAAGTTCCTTGGACATAAGATAATTCTATCAGAAATTTTTTGACTGAACAGCTTATCTCTTCCATTTTTAATACAGTTTCTCTGTAGAGGTTGCTGTCCTATTCTGATGGGAAAAAGCTTGAAGTCATAATTTCTGTAATATAACACAGTTTCTATTTGGTGACTGAAGTTCTGCATCTAGCATGCAGTCCAAGCACCTGGTACTGGAGGAAAAAAAAGAAAAAACAAGGAATTTCTGTGGGGCTAAATAGAAGGAATATTCACCCCTGTACCATATAAGATCTTAAAGGAGCCATCATTCTTCCAGTGTTGGGGAGTCATTTCCTTTTAGTAGTATTTCTTGTTCCTGACAATGAAACAAGTAGTGGTATTCCTGTATCTTTCATCAACACTGGTGCTCAGGAGCATACATATATTTAATTTCTTTGTGCCGATCTATGGAGATGGGAGAAATGAGATGCTTCATTGTCATTACCAGCCATGCAGTTAACTTCCTTTTCTAAACTTTTGAGTTGGAAATTTATTTAGAGTCAACTAATGAAATGTTCTTTTGCTCTGCAAGACCAACTGCATTATTGGCTGATTATTATTGGTGACTTGTAACCTGCTAATAGTTGAGTTCCTAATAAAGACTACTGCATTTCCTTAGGCTGTAGAGTTGACAGATTATTCGAATTTATGCTTAAGGCCTTTATCTTATCATATCTTTAAGACTGTGTTATTACTATGAAACTGCAGTGGTTTCTTTTCAACTTGTACTGTTTTCTGAGGTCTCAAGCATGGGTACCCAAGTACTTGCCCTGCTATTTAGAGTGCTTCCAACTAGGAATCAAAGATTATCTTTCACTAATGCCTCTGGGTCACACATGGGACTGAATTCCCTGTTGCTCTATTCCCCTACTTTTTCACTCTCCAATATTCACTTCCATTCTGCCTCCTTCCATCTTTGGTCCGTGGGGACTGATTTAAAGGAGTATTACAAAGACTGAAGAGGGAGGCTTGCCTGAAGCTGCAGGGAGTTGCCGTTGTACTTCTTGGAGCCAAGTATATTGTGGCAAAGAAAGTGGTGAGAGAGGAAAAGAAAAATGAAGATATTACACAGATGTTGTATAAGGCTGTCAAAATCTGCAGTTGTGCATAGTATATGACTTCAAGACCCTAATGTGGACTCAGAAGTTTTCTTTATAGGGCCAGCAAAGTTAAATGGGTATGCAACTGTGATTCATATCCTTGATCATTTTATCTGAAGTTTCTACTGAGTAGTTCCTTCAGTCTTTACCCATAGAATGAAACCCAGATGAATTTCAAATTGACTGAAAATGATCATAAAATCTATTTTGGAATGTGTGTTTTGAATTGTCTGCAACTAAAACAGTGTGCAAAATAGAGGTTATTTACTTTCAAATTTTCAGATTTTGGGCATATGTGAAGCTTTTTTACTATCTGTCAGCAAGGTTGAGCTCAGGTTTGTCAGGCTATACAGATGGTCCGATCAACTCTAAGTCTATTTAGGCTGACTTTCTGATTTGTCAGAGTTAAATTATAGATATGCTGCAAGTGCTAATCAACTGTACTGTGTGGAAGGAGAGTTTATGGGCCAGTGTTACAAATCACATCCGTGAGAGAAGTTGAGAATAGACAAGTAACTGCTTATGCGCCCCAAACAGCTTTATCTACAGGATCCCACAGGAATGCACAGACTGCTGTTTTTCTTGATGTTGCAGGACCCTGCCAGGAGGGAAAAGGCATACACCACAGGCCTGGCAGTATGCTAGCTGCACTTGCTCTCAATACTTCATATGTAAATACCAAAATTTTAAAATAGTTAACAGAATGAATTTTTTGATGAAGGACAGCCAGGTCAAGATGACTCCAGGTGAGACAGGCTTTGAAGAACCCTTTGGGCTGTTGCCTGTATCTTTCATGGAGGGAAGCTGTCCTATTTGTTAGGCTGAATTCTCATTGCCTGCTTCCTAAGCTTGGAGGGCTTTCATTTTTAAAACAAAAGACCTCTTCCATGTTCAGTTTGCTAGGAATTTTTGTCCTTTTTCTCCTATCTGATGTAGCTGCAGCATATTCACCCAGATGCATTGTAATTCATGCCAGTTGAAATCAGATGTAAAGAAGCTACACAGGCATCACCTGGCAGGGAATGCAACTATCCTTTGCCATGGGCTAGAACATCGTGGATGTCCCATGATTATGTTCAGATCCACTCACGTGAGCTTCCAGTTAACTTCTCACTTAAAGAACTGGGGCCTTTCAAGCTTAATTTTCAGTTTAGTTAGGGGAACAAACTAAATCTGCAAACTATAGCAAGCACAACTGTTTTGGGACAGCAAAAATACATTCTAAAAAAACAAACAAACAAACAAAAAACAACAAAACCACCCACTGCTGAAAACTGTGCGGAAGCCCTTGACTGAGGAAAATAGAATATAAATTTTGACCTTTAGTGGCAAATCCTGGAGGCAGAAGGGTTTTTCATAGATGACTAAATTATTAGAGATATGAAATTAAACAATTTCTCTCAACTATGTCTATATTATGTGTATATAAATGAACAGGCATCCTTCCCATGAAGATTTTTACTTACTGGCCCAAGATGCATATTTGTTATACTTACAGAACTCTCATACCCAATTCAGTAGAATGACTATTCAGTCTTCCTAAGAACGCTGCACGCATAGTATACATAGATAAAAGCCATTTTGTACCCCATTGTCAGTGTGGTGTTTAGGGTCAAAATGCAAAATATGTTTGATATTCTTGTTACATATGGACATGATATGGATATGTTGTATATCAAACCTCTAGAGATCTGCAGAACTAAGAACATAGTCTACTAAGGCTATGGTTTCTATAGCAGAGAAATTAAGTCCTTCTGATTTTTGCGTTCTGCTTTGTCTCTTCAATTAGAGATATAAATATGTGCAGAGTCTAATACAATTAAAACAAGCTATGATCACTTCAGATATTTTTTCCACAGGGGGGAGAGATTTGAAATTAATCAAAGAAAAGAATTGTCTTTTGGCTTGAAGGCAAAATGTAAACTTCTCATGAATGCAGTATTTGAAATTAAGATAGGAGTCCAAAGCCCTCCCCACGCTTGTGCGCACACATGCACAAATCTCAAATACTTGTTGATAGTAGTATATGTTATTCATTTTTTAATTTATTTAAGAATGCTTGGCATGGGTTTGTTTGCTCTTTAACTTGGAATGTATTACTGTGTATACAAAAACATATTTTCCAAATAAGGAAGAATTTGGTGTTCTGCAGAAAGATTATTGATAACACTGCCCATGCAGGTTTTTATAGTTAGCTTTTCGTAGAGAGATTCAATTTACACTGAACATTAAAAGACTGAGTACTCTAGCTTCTGCAGTGAGAATTTTACAGTGCATGCACAGAAGTTAACTGTGTAACATGAAAACTGCATTATGCCATTTTATGTTTCATGAGGTGAGTCCCAGGCTTGTTTATTCTCCAGCATAATTCTCTAGCTGGCGGAGGAAGGTCAGATTGGGAAGTTGCTTGCGTTTGACATTGTAACATTCGGGAGTGATGAATATTTAATTAGGCTGGTGAGGACGGTGTGGGAGGTTAAGGCAGCGGTAGCTCCTAGTTGACTGCAGAATAATCTTAGACTGTTGTGTGAAAATGAATCCTTGGAGAAGCTTCAAGGACACCGAGTAGACAAAAAAGGCACTCTGATTGCTCAGCTTGTTACGGGAGAGTTAGAAATAACAGAAACAAATGTTTTAAAAATTGTTTTCTATTACACTGATCAAAAGGTCTTCTGCTCTGAGAGGTTAAGCCATTGTGTTTTGCTGTTAAGCTCCAAAAATGTAATCTAAAATTGTTTGAAACTGTAGAGGCTGGTAGTATAACAGTGATGGAAGTAATTGCTTTTATGGAGGTACTAGCTATTAGAATGGAGCACATGTATAATTTGTTGTTATGCAAGCAGCTTGAGATAGCAGTCGTTTTACTGTAGTACTGTTTTAAGCAGAGCAATAGAGCTGTTTGATTTTTGAGGGCATTATTCTTAACATACTTTCAGTAGAAGTCAAAAGTGATGTAGATAAAAAGCAGTAATACTGTGTGTTAATTTTCAGTGGCATAGGACAGGATAAAAGTCTCATTATTTTGTGTTACACATTAAGAAGCATTACATATGGTATGAGTAAGAAATGGTTGGGACACTAGAAAATTTCAGTATGCTAAAAAGGGTAAAAGAAAATCTGTCCTCATAACCAGGAGCTGTGATGATCCCCCAGCTTTCTGTCCCAGTGCTCCATGCAGGTTGCCATTCCCACACAAGACACAGCAATGGATGAGATTGGGGCCGCATCCCAACTGTTTTAATATGGAGTGAAGGAAGAAGAAAAAATTTCTCTGTCACTATAACATCCAGGACAGACGACAATGAGCAAAAACCATTATAAACCAAGTAAATATAGTTTCATCACCTAACATCGTTATTGAGTGGCAGGAAAGAGAATATGTATCTTCATTTCTGCATCCTTAGTTCACATTCAAGCATATGGCCATCACTGGTTTGTGTTAATATCTAAGATTAAATTTGGGCAAGTGAAGTGCAAGAGAATTTTTGCTGCTCTTCACTGGCTAGGGATATAAGTGGTGACTGATATGTCCATACAAACAGTGAATAATTCAGAACTGATACTGCAGTTTCTAGTGAATTCTCTGATGCAGGAGTTTGATCCTATTTCCACTTCACAATAATTTGGCCAACTTTGCACACCTTGGTATAAGATACTGTTGAGCTGAGAAGAAATACAGACCAGAGAAGAGCTATTAAAATAAATAGATTAGAAGATGTGATTTAGGAAGACTCTTATGTGTAGGACACATAAGGAGCTGCTGAAAGGAGATCTAATGATGGTCATCTACATGTGGCAGCTGTTTATTATGCTGATCATAAACATCTCACTGATACCTTGTGCTCACCCATCTGTTTGTTTCTACCCATCTGTTATTTCTTGCCATGTGTTTTGCTTGTAAATATTATCTCTGTTCTTTGAAATAAGAAGGTTAGAAAGTCTCTGATAAAA
The DNA here is from genome assembly GCF_036370855.1 of Dromaius novaehollandiae. Lineage (NCBI taxonomy): Eukaryota > Metazoa > Chordata > Aves > Casuariiformes > Dromaiidae > Dromaius > Dromaius novaehollandiae. The sequence goes on from NC_088101.1 coordinate 69,349,382, forward strand.
TGTATGGTTGTGGAGTTCAGCATTTGCATGAAGAACAAAAGCACTTGCAAGATGGTCTTCAGTCAACAGTGAGGGAACTCAGCATGTGGAAGCTTTCAGTGTTCCTGGTTGACTTCCTGCCGTTGCCCTTTTTGATGAGGTTGAATTTGTTGTTGTTGTTAGAAGCTTGAGATTTGCTCTTAGGCATAGGAGTCTAGTTTGGAAGGAGATCTGTGCCCTTAGAAGTAGGAAGAATGTTTAAATAATGTCCTTAAATGAAAAAAGCGTACAAGGCAAATAGTCTGCAACAGGAAGCTGATCAGCCTGTGTGTTCTACATATGTCACTTTAACTCACCCTGTTGCTTTTTTGTTACCAGACTGGCAAATTTATCAGGTGTGCTCTGTCACCTTTATTCCAGGGATTTTTTCTTCTCATTGAGTATTTGTTTCCTTAAAGCATTACACTGTGCTTTTTGCAAGTTGTTTGCCATTGTTAGTATGACAGTCAAATTTAATTTCTTATATTTTACAAGCAATGGTTTTGCTTTATTTCATTATTAAATATGAACTGCACTTAATAACTGTTTTCTCTCTCAAACATGAAACTCATGTTATCTAACCCAATGTTACTTATTTCATGCCATGCCATCACAATGCTCTGCTCTTAGACTGACAGTGCATTTGGAGTTAAGGTTTTCTGAAGGAAGACTAGACTAGACTGTCCCAGCCAGCTATACAATGTAGAAATCAATTTTTTGACTTATTTGATTTTAAAATGATTTCATATTGCTGATACGATAATTGATTTCTCCTTTGTTTATGATTGTTTTGTTTTGCAGTGCAGTGCTATTCCTATTCATGAACTATAAAGGAAATACTGATTACATATCTGCTAATACTGACTCACTCTGAACAATAGGATTTGCATAGTTTCATCTTTTGTAGAATGGGGTTAAAGCTGCATCAGTGTATACCCCAGTCTGGGATGTGCTTAGGGCTCACTTCAGTTGCCAACACATACCAATGTGAGCAGTGATGCTGAGAGTCTAACCTGAGTTCTGAAAGTCCATATGGAGTTGCATCTAGGGAGCAGCTGAGGTACATTTTCAAATTAGATTTCATCACATTGATGGTTTTGTGCATGTGTTTTCTTACTGCGAACAACAGAGATGTTTAAGATTTTTCTTGTAGCTTTGCTTGAAAAATCTTTGACTATTATTATCAATTAATTTGTCTTAACATCTGTACAATGCACTTTGTACATTCAGAGGAACTTTTCTACTTTGCATTTAAACTTAATTGTTGGTTGTTGTCAAGGACTGTCTTTAAAAAAAAATCACATATATTTCCCTCCCACTCATTTCATGCCTCCCAAGTACTTCAAAATAAATCGTTTTTTTTATGTTGTTCTGGGATGCCTGTCATCTGGACTGGGTAAACTCATTTGAAAATCCAAGATTTTATAAACCACACTTCCTTGTTACTTTTCCTACTCTGAAAAACCTTATTTTGTTTCACCTGTATATATTTTATTCTTCTCCACTGTACTTAAATAGTGGCTTTTAAACCCTGATTTCTAAGTACCTGATTCTGAAGTCAGAACTTCTAGGAACTGTTTCAGATGCCTCTGATGTCGATAGGAATTTTTTTTCTTTGTTTCAGGTTTTAGTTCAGGCCTGTGGATTTTGAATTACATGGGGTGGACACTGCTTATAGATCTAAAATGTATTTACCTAGTCCAATGTGAAGACAGGCTCTTTCTGAGCGAGGTCTTTAGTGTCCCATCAATACAAAAAATCGTAAGTATCGTTCAATCATAAAATGTTATATGTTGGTATTCCCCAGCTGGCTTTCACGCTGTTTCACTGTATTTGTCAACAAAACCATGCTTTTTTATTATTGTTACCATTGTAATTATCCTCTCTCCTTTTCCATGATCTGCTCTTTTTTTTGATTTGGGATAAGCAACTTTATTGCAACGATTAGTCGGCCATCTGCGTTGAGCAAAGGAATAATGGGAGCTAGACTCGGGGCCAAATTTGGCTGAATACCGTACTGTTTGTTAAAAGCCACTCAGTGAAACCGGTCAGAAACCTTCCATGAACTCTTTCTTGGGCAGCAATTACTGTTATTGCTGTGTTGAGATGTAAAAGGCTTAGGAAAATGTGTCAGAACTGATACTGCTTTCTTTTAAGGGGGAAAAAACCCCATGGCGTTAGTGAAAACATCCTTGTTTAAAGCTTTGAGAAATCAGTATTTCAGTTTTTCATTTTGAAGTAACATTGCTGGTGAAAGTTTTGTAAAGCAACTAAAAATGTCAAAGGATTATGAAGGTCAAGGAGTCTAGTTGAGAACCTTTTTTGTTGGCCTCTTCTGCCCCATCTAGGGTAGAGACACTTCAGTATCTAGTTTTCAGTATCTATATTCAGCTCGACTAGCTATTTAAGGAATTTCCTTTCCGGAGACGGAAGGAGTTTAGAAACTTGGGAGGCAGCCTGTGATAGATACTGCCGACGAAGTTTTCTGTCAAACTGTTCTTGGCAAAGTCCTCCATCCCTCCTCAGAGGAATAGTCGTTGCTAACGATGAGTGGCTGCAGAAAGCGTCGTAAACCTGAAATACTGAAATTTGCCTAGTTCCTTCTCAGGCTAAACCCTTGACTGGGCGGAAAATGGGGGCTTCCAGATGCTGTTTCACTTTGGCTCTTTCCAGTGACTGTGTAGCCTCCCTGCAAGCAGGCACAGTGTGTTTTAGAGAGCAGACGCTGGGTAGAAACTATGTCATCTGACTGTAACTTTGATGTGTTATGTCTATAATGTATTTATCCCTGCTCAGTGTATAATATAAAGAATAGTTTGAAGATGTGCATTGATGTTTGTTATAATTTTTAAAAGGCATTCGCCAAAATGTTTGGTCAATGTTGTCGTTAAATTAGATCAGACAAATAGCCGTCTTCTGTTAAGCTTTTCCTAATGGGTTCCCTGTCTTTTTCTAACTCTATTAGGCATTATGTATGGCATCACCACCAAATGCAGTCCTCGGAGTTGTTCTGTGTTTATATAGTACAGGGAAATACTCCAAGGGAAATGAAAACATGTTCTGCTGGTTCTTCGGTCAGGAATAAACACTTCAGCAGACCACTTTTATTAACCGGAAACGCTTCTCTCACAGAAGGCAGAAAATAAGGCATTTATGCGCGCACAGGAGAGTGCCCGTAGCTTCCTGAAGAGGCTGGTTCAGGACAGATCCTGCCGCGTGGGTGCGAGGCGGCCGGGCCGGGGCCGGCGGGGCTCCGCGGCCCGCGCTACCGCCGGGGTCTCGCTGCTCCGCCCGGCCCGCGCAGCCCCGCGGCGGCTGCTCCGCTCCCGCCTCGCCTCCCTCCGCCGGTGCGGCGCGGCCCCGCCGCCCGTCGCTCCGACCTTGCCAGGTGCTCCCACCCCGGAGCCAGGTGCTCCCAGCCCGGCGGCCCCCCCCGCGGGCGCGCCGCTCCGCTGCGGCGGGGTGTGCGCGGTGTCGCCGTGTGCGCGGGGGGGGCGGGCGGGCAGCTCCGCCTCCGGCCGGCGGAGCGCGGGGCTGCGGCGGCGGCGGAGCGGCGGCGGGGGCTGCGGAGCCGCGGGAGCCCGGGCGCCGCCCGCGGAGCCTGGCGCGGCCGCGGCCCCCGCAGCTGCGGCGGGACCCGCCCCCGCGGCCGGCGGCGGCGCCCGGGAGCGCGCGGGGCGGGGGGCGAGCCGGGGCGGCCGGTGCCCCGCAAGTTCGCTGGCGGCAGCTGCGGTGCTGGCGGCCGTGTGCTGGCTGCGCTCCGGGGTGCGGTGGTGCCTAAGATGAGCGGCTGCAGGAAGCGGTGCAAACGGGAAATACTGAAATTTGCCCAGTACCTGCTCAGGCTCATCACGGGTTCCCTCCACACAGGTAACGACCGGTTTTCTTCGTGGTCGCGGTGCGCGGTGCGGCAGCGCTGGCGGTGCCCGATGCTTGAAATCATGAGTACGTTGTTTTACGCTACAGTTCTCTTCACCTTGTAAATAAAAAATATCTGTGAACTGTTTTATGGCTGAGTATAATAAAACAGTGTACGCGGTGTTGTTTTTATCACAGTGCTTGGACAGTGTAACAATGTTTTCTAAGCATTTACACACCTGGATCAAAATCGGGGTGCGAGTGTGTGCTTTCACCTGTCCACACGTGTAGCGTAAAGGTAATGCAGAATGTACTCACAGTATTCATAGAAGATTAACCTCTTTCCTACACTGATTTACCTCGACAGGCAGACGACAGTATAATGATACTGTCATTCTTTCCCTCACATCTTAGTTTTTTGCTAAACTTAAGCTGTAAGTCAACTGCCAAGTGTCAGTAAGATGTTTTAATATGTTGTTGCGAACCTTAAAGAAATACTTGGGCTTTTTGTCCTTAAGGAATCTGGAATACAAGTGGCTGATGGCTGTGAACTTTATTATTTAGTTGGGGTTTGGAGGGTTGTTTGTTTTTGACAAATTTTACCATACCAGATGGGGCTTTTAAGCTAGATTGAGCAGACAGTTTTCTTTTGAGCACTTTAGAAAATATGCTTTTCCCACAAATTGGCTTTTTTATAGCTATTCCCCATGATTGATGAACATGACAACTTATTTAATAATATGTCATTTGGGATTGATAATATAATTGTGCTGCTTTCTAGGCTTAAGATATTTCTCCTTGGAAAAATCATCAGAGGTGCAAGCTCCGCATTAGCAGATAATAACCAGTTACACTAACATGATTATTGAGAATTAAATGCCTTTCACTTTACTAAAAATGTTTTGAAAGTAGTTGTTGGTGGTTTTGTTCTGTTTCTTAGAAAGCCACTGATGGAAAGATTTAAGAGCAAAACTATAAAGTTCACTTTTGACTTTAAATATTTTGAAGTACTGTTATGTGCAAGTTCGGATTTTTCGGATATAGTGCTCTAAAGATCACGATATCACCACCAACAACCAGTGCTCTCTAGTGCACTTGTAACTTCTGCAGTTAGAGAGAGGCTTTCAGTAACTTTCAGGGTTTAGTATCATGGAATTCCCTGACCTTTTCTGTCCTATTCCTGGTCTGTTGTGGTTTCTCTCTTGTGTATTATACCAATTCTGATTTCTCTGAAACACTGGCTTCTTGCTCCTGTGGGTTGCTATGGAAATTAATATACAATGTAAAAAGAAAGCTTTATTAGAAACAAAGGCCAATATACTCCTATTTCCCAAAGTCATCCAAGCTTTTCCCTTCCTATCTACCATACGAAACATGTTACGTCATTTTACTTTCCACACTGGTATTTGTCTTGCAAGCTTTCTAAACTTGCAGTCTCAAAACTGTTTTCAAGAATTATTGTGGATACTGATTCTTATGTTACTACTAAGAGAAGTTCTTTCATTTATAATTAAGAAGCACATTTTCAAAGCTTCAAATTACCAGAAAGCCAACAGAGTGATGTGAAACGTGTTTTGTTGGAAACAAGCGAGCAAAAATAGCACCCTAGGTATTCTGCAAAGCAATTTAAAAGTCTTTTTGATAAAACCCTTCAGAACTGAGAGACAGCAGCAGGAAATCCAGTTCGTTTTTACCACCGAGGCTGTTGAGATAGTAAGACCCTGTTGTGTTCAGATGCTGGAACAAGTGAGATGAATGTGGTGTGCCTCAGAGCGATGCGGAGTTCCACTGCGCAGTCCTTGCACAGCTCCGTCCACTCATTTACCACAACTGTTGCAGTAAGTTACTGTTCTCACTGCAAAAAAATAATGCATAATTCATTATGTTGATAATTAGTTGATAATTAATGACGATGAATGAGGAAGCCTAGTTGAAAGAGTTAGAAATAGCAGTATCTTTAATATACAAATCAAACTGTAATTTTCTTGAGTATTCTAAAATGTAGGATAGCCATGAGAAACAAAATGTGTGCTTAGTTAGATTTCTACATGCAGGCAGTCGGCTGTGCGCTCATGACTTGAGTGACCAATTGTTTTCCAAATTGGGATGTTTGCTAAGGAACATAGTGGTGAGCACACTGACTTCCATGTTGTAAGATTTGGCCCCTATTTTCTCTTCCAGGTGTTCTTCAGTCTTTAAATTATGCCTCATACAAAGCTGAAACTACACTTTGAAAGCATATACATTGAATCTAATCCATACCTCTTTTCTGTATGTGTAGGCATGTTGAATATATACCTAATCTACATCAATATAAATTGGTACAAGTGTTGTTGAGGTCAGTCTAATTACCTTGATTTGAAAACGAAAGAGAGATCTAGGAGGGAGGCTCAGTTTATTGGCTATAGGCCCAGCTATGAAGTCAGTGATTACTGGTTTTATTGCTCACATTTCATAACCATATAGCTCTCTGTGATAGTGCATGAACATGGACTTATTCTCAATATTCAACTCAACTATTACAAATATTAATGAAACTACCCTCCATCTTTATGATGGCATTTCAGTGGCAATCTCTGCCTGAGTAAGTCCAATCTCTTCCATTTTCTCCAGCGTGTTACTATGATTGAAAACAGAATGTAGCGGGAAAAAAAATTGCCTTAAAGTTTTTCATCTTCTGTAAGCTCTGCTACGCATTAAGTTGATGTGATTCCACAACTCAAACACCTCCCTCAAATAACTGAAGACTGCATTTCTGAAATGCCGTTGGACCAAGTCCTACTCCGTTGCCCGTCATCTCCTGGAAGTACCCGTTCTTTGAAACACTGTCACGAAGAATTTTGCCCTGCAGTTGAGGAGAATGTTTTGGTTTTCAGATGCCATACGAATTCGTAAATTATGAATGCTGAGATTAAGAAATCATTGAGAAATTAAAAAATAGATTGCAAGCAGCTGTGAAACTGAGAAAGCATAGTTTCTGAGCAATGGGTAGGCAATTTTTCTTGACTGCCGTAACTGATTAGGCATGGGAATTAAAGAGATGTTAGAAGCAAATCTCTCACTGACTTCAGTGTTTAATTTTCACAGGCATATCCCTTGTCAGGCATGTTCATATTAAATTCCTGTCCTAACAGAGGCTAGGATTTCCAGGGCAATCTTAAATTCCAAGTTAGTATATGTGCTTCACAGGGAAAGAAAGAAGGCGAGAACAGTTCCGGTCGTGGAATTGTACTGTCTTTCCAAGAAACTAATGCTAATCTCACTATTCTTAGGTTTATATAGATAAATCCATAGTGTGGTTTTGTCTCTATTAATTGATTGCATTGGTGTCAAATAAGGCTGCCACAAGCTTGGGATGTTTCTTAGGTTTGGGTGGGGGCTTTTCTCTCTGTGCAAATGAGAGAAGTGCTTTTTGATGGCACTTTTTAAAGGAAGTGAAATATTATTGAAAAGTCATGTCTACTCTTTAATTTTGCCTGTTTGTGCACAGAAATGCCTGCTGCCAGTAGGAGGGCATCCTCTGAGTGTGGATGACTTCCCTGTGAAGGTGAGGGAGACAACGCAGAGGCATGCAGGGGCTCAGGAGAGTATTATGACTGTTACAGTTCACCAAAATCCTGCCCACCTCAGGGCACTTCAGTTTGAGACAGCAGTTTACCATGGACTTTTTCCAAGGCTGTTAAACTTTTTGGTATATAGATTCATTAGATATCCCTCTCCTGGACTCTGATCAATGCAAAGTGGAGGTGGGGAATGTGTAGTATCTATTGGTTAGGCTGTCTACTAGCAAAGGAGATAGTGTGTTGCTGACTCTTCCTCGACTTGAGAGGACCGAGATATCTCCCCCACATCTCAGGAGAATGTTCTTGGTTCCAAAACCTGGCTGTTATGGAGAAGAGCGCTGTCTGCTTCTTCCCAATCCATTGCACAGCCAGGCACCTAAACATCGCAGGACAGGAAAGAGAGACTTACAGGGAGGCTGGCTCTGTTCTGGTGATTAGGAAATTTGTCTGGGAGGGAGTAGACCTGGGGTTGAAACTCCACCCTTACCATTCAATAACAACAACAACAACAACAAAATCTCTGTCCTAAGAGCAAGTATCGTCATCACACCGCTTTGACATTTGCCTTCAGAAGAAAGCAAGGCAGGATAGATCACAGCCAAATGGAGGTCCACAGTGTTTTGTATTGGTTCTCTGCATTCTGGATGGATTGAATTACCCAAAGGAGGTGCCTCATTTCATGAGTCAATCAAGGGAGAGCAGGAAACACTGAGACTACGTGGACCTCTGGACAAATTTCCTGCCTTGTTCCCCTTTCTTTCTCCCGTTCTATAATAAAAAGGAATTTTGTGGGGTGGCATTTAAATTGAGTTCTTCAATTCTAGGTTACGGTGTTGTTTGTGGATTCCAAGGTCACTAAAATATATTTGAGCTAAGTCCTCAGTTTCAGGCATGTGTGTTGCATGTGCACTGATGGAGCCATTCTGAGAAATCAGGGCAATACACCAGTATTTTTGCTCTTGGAGTAATGCTCCCTACAGAATTTAGGGGGGGATGTGATCTGCGTTTTGGATTGTGAATGTAAAACTTGAAGTCTAACAGGCATATATATCAACGTTGTCCCATTATTGACTTTTTTTTTAAATTAAACTGCGAGAAATTAAAAGTGATCTCCTAAAAATTTAAAGATTAATTATTTTACAAGAACGTAATAGTCTAGTTAGTGATGGTAGCTAAATGTTCCAGAATAACTTTTTTTCTCCTACAGCTTAGAGGATACATAAAAAGAGAATCTGAGACTAATTAGTTCTAATTCTTGCATTTAATTATACCACCATTTCTTCTTTGTTTTTTCTTCTAATTACCACAGAATGTGAAAACATTTTATATTTAGTCTGTGCACAATCCTCTGAAATATGACAAATGAAATCATTTGAACAATTGTTTAAATCATTTTATTAGTGGTAGTATTTAATGTAGAAGGTAAGTTTACTGCTTAAATAAACCTGATCCTGAAATGAGTCCAGTGTAACTTTTTCTATGCAGTCATCTCTCTTGCAGAACTTTATAAAGGCATGAGGTAGGATATGAAGGGTGAGCTGAAAATCTGGATGTTTTAAATAGATGTAGGGAACTATTGTCAGATTCTCTCTCAGATAATCTCTTCTGGCCTTGAAGTTCAATAATCTAACAACATGAGGGAAATATTCCTGAATTCATCAGTTAACATTCATTTTGCTTCTTTTATTTTCTAATAGTGATGGTTTTTGCCTGTGTGTTGGTTATTTTTTTGTTTGTAGTTGGTCATAAAAACTATTCAGTTAAGTCAAAGATCTGGAATTGCTGTTAAGTATGATTTGAGGTAAATATTCATAAGACATCCTGCTTCTTGTTTCTTAACTGAAAGATGGAAAGTTCTTATGAATTTGTAAAAGAAATCTGTAAAAGACTTTTTTTTCTTTTTTTTTCTTTATGGCTGGCTATAGCTATGTAGCAGCAGTTTGAACTGCGGAGCAGGTAGTCTCCATACATGCTGCCAATTTTAATACATGCTGCCTAATTAAGTTCAGAGGAACTTGGAGATCCTGGCAGAGGAGTAGTGAGGGATAAAAATCAGAGGGCTGAAACAGTTTCAGTCCCCAGGCATCTGCCTGCGTCTGATGGAAGCTGCTGCCGCCGAGGACACGCGAGCTGCTCGTTCGTCAGATCCTGCGCTGCTCGTTTGCAGCCAGGCGAGTGCAGCAGCACCGATCCTGCTTTTCCATTGCTTCGCTACGCCACAGCGAAAGCTGCGAGATTCGGGAACTGATTAATGAATTGATCAAATGTCTTTTGGGCCAGCGATGCCGGAGAGAGGTTTGGTTGGCTGAGGCAGGGGAAATTAAAAGCACCAGCTCTCTGATTTTAGTCTTCTGAACCTCTGAGCTCTAAAGCGTGCAGTGCTTCGTGCCTTGTGCCGGCAGAGCTGTGCTGCTGCCGAGGTGCTTGGTGCCACCTAACACGGAAAAGCAGGGCCAGATACCGTGTCTGTATCAGAAATGGCCCTTTGCCATCTTTCCCTGAATCTCTATCCTTTCGAGACTTTAGGAATCGTGGTTGTGAAGAACTGTAGTGTATGAGTGGAGTTTTTTTTAACCTTTCCTGATGCAGTTTTACTGAAAGTGATAGGATGAACTGAGAAGAAATATCAGTTGAAACTTTCTTTGCCTTTTTATCCTTAGATGGGATTTCCAGGGAGAGACTGTTGGTTTTTGTCACCAGAGCTTTGGCTCTGGAAACTTCTTCGGGTAAATAGTGAGAGATTGAGAAATGAATTTTAAAAAGTTAGAAAAACAGAAAAAGTAAATATGTGAAGCATTTGGTTAATGGATTTAGTCCTGGGATGAAGGTTTGATGGAAAGGGAAAAATCTAGTTAAAATTTTGGTTCAGTTTTGATTTCATGTTTAACTGTATTGATGACGTAACGTCCTCAAAGACCTGTGATGATTTTTTACATTCACTTACTTTTGTTAGCTTAATTCACGGTAAAATAAATGAATGAGGAGCTGCATTCACTTGTTAAGTCCACCTCAGAGTCACAGGAATATTACTGTATTTTTCGAAAGCGAGGATTGAAAGAAATCACGTAAGAACTACAGCTATTCATGAGAGAACGTAAAATAGGAAAAAATAGTTCCCAGCAGCTCTTGCAGAGAAACATCGTGCCTGCTGCATCGCTATGCACAACTCCACACACTGGAGAAGTGGGAATTGTCCATCAACTTTGCGTTGGCAGAATGGCCTTTAAAACAAGTTGTGCAGCGTGACTCCCACTCAGCATGTGCTTAAGTGTTTTGAGGAAAAAAGGCCTACAAAAGGTGATCTGTTTTTAATTACTGCTACTGAAGTGCCAAAAATACAAGCTGTAAGAGGTGCGTATGATCTGTTAACCCACAAAGAGTAATTAGGCAATCTGGGTGTTAGACATGCCCTTGTTTAATGTGTAGATTAGATGCATTTAAGGGTCATTCTGTTTTCAGGTGTCTTTGAATAGCTTCTTTCAACTTAAAAATCATGAGTGTGCTGTGGAAGGCCAAATTTATCATAGTTCCCTTTCTTTTCCAAATCTTGTAATGGGAACGTGTGGCTCTGCCGCTGCGCTGGCCCGGGGGAGACCTGCAGGACCCGCAGCGGTGGTTCTCACTCCGTCCTTTTTCCGCTCTTGCCAAACTTCTGCCCACATTGGGACCCACGGAGCTGTTAGAGGCCCTTTGCCAAGCAGGCGATGTGCCGTGCTCATCCCTTCTCCATTCAGGTCTAATTGCATGAGGTGATTTTAGCGCTGCTAATGGAAAGCTGTCTCTGCTCTAGGGTGAATTTGATTAAGTGGGAGAAGGAGGTCTATCAAACAGGCGTTTTAATTGTGCTCCCATACTGCTTGTACCGCTGAGCAGTCGCCACGCCGTTCTCTGTGGTGGCGCGCTCCTCGGAGCTCCTCGGACGTCACGGCATGTCCGGACTTTCTTGTCAGAAGAGTGACTAGCGCTCAGGACTGTGCTCGTGACTGCCTAACCGTGCCTTGGCTCTCGCAAGAGAGTTACGAGCCTCTTCTTAAGTAGCAGTGGACAAAAAGACAGCAATGGTGTCCCCCCCCCCCCCCCCCAATTCTAACTGTTTTGAGCAGGGAAAAAGAAAAAAAAATTACGTTGACCTATTTAAGAGGAGGAGCATCTTTGACTGGAGCCGCTATTATATGAACCTGTAGAAAATGCTTCTGTATTTCTTTTCACTAACTGTACCTACTGCAAGCATTAACTGATTATCTCCTGATGAAAAGATTTTCAAATATCGATGCACTGATGTATGTCCACCGTAATGAATTTTCATTTCTCAGAAATATTTTCTTGTAGCACAGAGGCTTTTTTTTGAAGAAAACATGCTAGGCTCTCCAGAGAGAACAGAATATACAGTGTTTACTCTGCATAAATCCGTAAAAAATAGTACTGCTTAATTATTGTATGGTGTGTAATAGAAAAGGCAGACAGTGAAGAAACTTTGCTCTAATGAGTTCTCAGCACCATCTTTGTATTGACACTTTAAAATATTCCTCACCTATTCTAATATAACTACAGAATTTCTACCGTCTTTTCCATTTCTCTACTTTGATTTCATAGGATGAAGTTCCGAAATATAGAGCAAAATTATAATAAAAGGACTTTGCTCAGCATTCAGCATCCACAATTGAAAAATGTAATGCTCGGCCCAGGCAGGGCACTTGCAGAAGACTGACAAAATCTATAAAGAGAGGAGGAACAATGGCTTGAAAGCTTTAGAAGCGGTAATTTTTGTTCAAGGTCACTTTGTTATTCTGGGGTTAGGGAACCTAAAGAAATAGAGAAAGTGAATTCCCATTTTTGAATGCAGATTAATAACATTCTGTTAACATCTGTTGAAAATAGGTATAAAATAAAAATGAGAAATAGAAGAAATTAAAAGAAAGACAAAATGCTAAACAGTGAGCAAAGTTAGAGAGCAGATACATGAAAAGGGAACAAAATTTTTATGCAATTAGGATCTAAAATAAAACTATTTTAAAGGATTTTGTAGCTTGACAATATCATGGAAAAAGCTAAAGCATCAACATTAATGGAAAAAATGTGGGTTTAAAGATGTTTTCAAATGCTGGGGGTTTTGTGTTTTGCTAAAATACCTCTTGTCCTGATACAAAATCAGTATTGTCCGTGAACTTGATTAGTATTTTTTAAAATATTTTATGAAAAAGAGAAATCCAGATCTGCAGGTCTGCAGGTGTGCATCTCTGCCTGTCATCCGTGAATGAGTAGGAACCTCTGGAGTCTCAGAAGTTTTTCTTTTACAGAGGTGGATTGCTGTGTATACTATCACCTAGATAATTTTACTTTGCAAGAATGCAATCTTTGTCACATTTTAGTCAGAGACAGAAATGTCTCACCAATTTCAAAGAAACCAGTCAAGATTTCATCTCCAGTTCGTTGTGCTTTATGCTTAAACGGTTCCCCTTGCTCGGTTTCGTGATGGTCACCATTGCCAGTGCAGTCCTGACGTTCGTCTACCTCAGAAATCACTTCAGGGAAATGGGATGGTGAATACAGAAATGTTGCCAAGTTGGATTTTAAGTAAGTTTCAAACTTGTAATTGAAGGAGATGCCTGAATGTAAAGGTTCAGACATTCTGGGAGGGGAAAAAAAATCTTATCCCTCCCCCCCCCCCCCCAAATAAATTTAAAATCCTCTTAGCAAACAGTTAGTTGGATTTTTGCGCAAGTCCTCGTTATGCCAACAATTTGCTAGGATTTTTGGTATATCACATGGTTGAGTACCTGAATTTAGGAAACCCATTTTTAATATAATCTTAAAGAAATAGGACTACATTAAAGAATAGGGTAAGCTTTTTGTTTAGAAGTGGATTGGACTGTAAAAAGCATTCTGAGAGGAAAAATCAAGATTTATTGAACTTACTGGCAGTTAGCGTAAAAGACATTCTGGGGAATGCTGAGAAAACCATAACTTAGTGCACTTATGCTCTATTCCACTTCAAGCTGGAGCTAGTTATGAATATTTGTTTTGTTCCTCCAAAAATTAATCTGGCCATATATCTCATGACATAGCTGCAGATCTGCTGTGAACTTGTAGGGCTTTTGTTAGGAGATCGCTCAGGTATTAGGTAGATGTAATTAATTAGAAAATACATGATAATAAACCACTGCTCATCACTCCTTTTGGTAACTAAATTTTCCCTCTTCAGGAGAGGGTCTGCATGAGACTGCCTCCACTTCTCCCAATTTGCATACTACTTTCCTCCTTCAAGCAAGATCAGCAAAACTCAATGTTGTGCAAAATTTTTCAGCTTCATATTTTATAATCCTGAATATGACTCATTGGGCATCACAGAAAACTGAAGCAGTAGTGAAAACTTTGTGTGGGTAGAAAGCTATCTTGAAGTAGGGAATCTAAAGGCAAATCCTTAATCTTTAAACATATTCCTCTGGAAGTATTTCACTTGAATGTCCTATATTTTTAACACATTAATTCCATCGTATAACCTATTTCAAAAGCTTTTCTTCAAGATTTTTCCAAAAGAGACTTATTTGAAGTCTTAAGATTTCTTGGGATTTCTTGGGGTATGTTAAAGGGGAAAAGGTCGGACAAAATTAAAGTTACCATGCTGGATACTATTTCTATTGAAATGTTGTTTGAGTTTTTATTCTTTCATTCCAAATTTGCATCTTAATTATAATGAAAGATACAGTTCAGCTTTTCTGACAAATGATAGAGTGAAAAGTGTCTCATAGGCATCCTTAATGATCTCTCTTTGGAAGTCCTACTATCTGTAACTTTCTTGTAAGAAGCCAAACTACTGCCATGCCTTATAATATTAAAAACTTCATCTGTATGTAGGACGCAGGAGTTGACATTCTGTTTAAAAATACTCCTAAAAAATCTGAAGGTTATAAAGTTATGCACGCAAAATGTTAGGAAATGACAGCATTAAGGCACTAACAGTTTTATGCAATATAATGCAGTTCTTAATTGTGTGGATATTTTTCCTTGAACCATTGTACGGAGTAGCTCAGTATAGAAGCAGTAAGGGGCAGAGCATACGTGGCATAGAAGAACTTTTCAGGGAATGTAGGTGCATGCTGTAATAAATACTGCCTCAGATTGCTTTTTGGTTGTTGAGGTTTTGTTTGTTTTACAGGGATTTTCCATCTTGGATGAATTTATGCAGTGATTCTCAAGGACAATAAAATGTCAGATAAAATTCAGGACAGATTAGTATGAAGTGATGCATGTTGGATAAAATGAGGTTTACATTTAAACTGCTAGGTGGTGAGCTGACCATTACCAGTCAGAAATGAAACCCTGGGATTGATAAACCTCCGAAATTTCTTACTTAAGGATGTTGTAAATGCAAAAAGTTCCTATTGTGGTCAAAAGGACAAGCTGGACCAGTGCTTGGAAGACAGATCCATTGAGGGTCACTAACTAGATGAGCTGTACCATGCTTAGGATATCCCTTGAGCTGAAAATAGCCTGAGTTTGGGAAAGTAAAAAGTATTGCAGAGAAATACTACATATGCTTGTCCTGTTTCTCCTTTTCTCTGAGCATCTGCTTATGGCTACTGCTGAAGACAGGATATTATGCTTAGATGGAGCCTTAGTCTGAACCAGTACAGCATTCTTGTGTTTTTATGTCAAAAGCAATGTCCTTGTAAAGGATCTTGGAGAGTTTCAGTTCAATCATTGTAACCTCTGCTGCTTCCTGAAAAAGTATTCTTGACTGGATTATCTCTCCTGAGCCCCTTCTTCCTCCTTGCTGCCTGCCCAAAGTCTAGAACAGATAGTTTGCATGGAATTGTAAACCGAGTATGAAATCAAACAAAACACTTTTCAGAAAATCTTATACAATCTAATTATAGGTGTCACTGCATGTGCTTCTATAATGCCTTGGGTTTGTTAGGCTTCATATTAGCTGTAACCTTAAAAAATGTTTCTAGAGTCTAATATCTTTTCTTCTTTCTGTGTTATTTTTGTTTACTTGCATGTTTGGGGGAATGGAGAAAAGAAGGATTGCTTGTTTTTTATCATGCATGCAAGCGGCGTCCCGTTGGTCCTCTTCCTTTGGGAGTCTCGGCGGTGGGGGGGGGCTCCCGTCTGGTGGTAGGTGGGTCCTCTTCACCCTGGGTGTAAGTTTTGGCGATGCGTGTGCAGTAATTACAACTTGAGCAGGGTCCGACCCTAGGTTCCTGCTGAAAGGCTCAGAGCCAAATCAAGGCAAATTAAATAAATAAACTGTAATGGCACGCGTGCAGTGGTTACAGCTCGAGTTGGGTGCCTCCGAAGAGGGACCCTGAACAAAGAGATCTCTGGGCAATTATAGCTTCTTCAAATTAAGTCCCCCTCCCCCCCCCACGTGATAGTTCAGACCAATAGTAATTTTTGGGTCTGGGGTCTCCTGCTCCTTATTGGGTCTCATCGTTGTTCCTAGGCAGGCTGCTTTTTTTCCTCTCTTATCTTTACTGTTGCAGTTTCTGCAGACAGGTGTGTCTCCATTCCTCAGGTCCCACCATCACCTCTCAGGGTCCTGACAAGAGTTGGTAACTCCAGCAATTAGCACTGTTTCAGATGCAAATTGCTGGTAACTCCCTTATCATTCCCGCCTGCACCAGCTCTGAGGCCCTTTCTCACTGAACTAGGGTGTGCGGCCTAAGGCTTCAGCAAATTTAGCTACTCATGCTAAGCAAGTTTTATAAAAGTTGTGCTAAAAACGACAATAATTTACAGTCCAGGTCCCAGAGTCTCTACCCGATTGTGGTCTGGTTCAGCACAGGCTCGGTGTGTCCTGGGTGGTCGCAGGGAGACCATTTCGGGGGTCGCAGCAGCTTAGTCCTGTTTCCGCTGGGGACAGATGGCTTGTTCGGGGTTATGGTTTGTTTGCACCTTATGTACCAAGAAATGTTTAAGGCAAAAGTTCACTCATCTGTCCACCACACATGGAGAAAGCCAGCTTTCATGCTGGTGATCACCTGTTTATGCGCAATAACATAGCAACGTGGATAGTTACGTATCACCATTCTGTTTCTCAGTACACTGTGATGGTCTTCACTTGTTTTAAGGTGTTTTCAAAGTATGTGTATTTTTAATGTTCAGTCAAGTTTTAAATTCATTCGTATTCAAGCATTTCTTATGTCAGCTATGATCAGTAATCTAGCCATGCTAATAGCAGCAATCTCTGGAAACTGTGTTGGAAGCAGAAACTACAGAACTTTCTGTAGAATGTATATTTGAAGTTAGTTTAATTGCTGTGAATGTGAGTCTGATGATTATAGTCATTTAACCAGTTGCCCAAAACTACGTGCTTGTGTCCAGACTAGCAAATATTAGCCGCCAGTAAAAACCTGCTCTTGAATTACTGTACAGCAATGTAACGAAACTTTTTTAAACTTAACTCTGTTATCAGTCCAGGAAAAAAAAAAAAAAAAAAGACAATGCAAGGGAAAACTAAGGAATTGTCTTCAGGTGGAGATTTCATTCAAATTAAATAAAGGTGCTCTGTTTCAGAAGGATCAGAACTGAAGTGACCTTACTTTAATTTAGCATAATTCATTTCTCAGGGAAATTAAACCAAAGTCTATCTTAATTCTGAATGAGAGGGTCTCTACAGAGACTGAATTAATTTTAACTATTCCACCTTGCTGATTAATATTTAACTTTCCTGAGTAACCTGTGTGCTTAGCTCCTCAGGAGCCCTTAAGAGGTGGCAAGGCTTTTCAGTGAGAGCAAAAGAATATAAAATTTCTTTAACCAGCTAGTAACTTTTTAAAAATACAAACAAAGATAACTACATGCAAATTAATGCTGAAGAGAAGGGAAAATATAAATTATAACTTCAGAAAAGCTAACTGAAGTACAACATATAAACATTTAGTACATAAGAAAGGGTGAGGAGAGAAGATGGAGGAGAAATAAGAGGCAATACACTAATATAGAAATGCACGTACGTGCACAGACATTGATACACCTATGTCAGTGTGTGACCAGTTCACTTGTGGTGTACATCCATTAGCAAACCTGTGCCAACTAAGAGCTTGACCCAAGAAAAGTAGTTAGGACACATGATGGCATCATCTCCTCAATCTTACAGCTTTCGAAATGCTGAGAGTTGAAACGAAATTATGAAACTCATGATTTTTTTTCTGAAATGCGATGTAGAGATATGCTGTACTACTTAACATGTTATACTGACATGTTTTTGTGCTATTGCATATATTCGTATGCATGTAGACTATTCTTTGAGATGATGAAAAGTGTTTTTTTCAAATTTTGGTCATATATATCTAATAATATGTTGGAAGAGTGATTATTGTTTAATAGCTATAACCTCAACAAACAGTTAATCCTACAGACACTGTTACTGTTCACAGAGTTGGACCAGTGACTCAAATCTGGGTTGGGGAAGACTGAAGTTTGTGGGGTGGCTGATGATGACCACGCCGGTTCAGTTTGGCACATCCGTTATCCTGAACTTCTGGTTTTGGAAATTTCATCGCAGTTGCTGCCCTAGCCCTGCACATGTGGCCCTGGGAGCCTCACATGCTTGGTGTCCACGTTCGCTGAGTTCTCAAACCTTACTGCGGACTGAGGTGGACGGAGACGGCGGGGCGTTCCCGTCCCTGTGAGGAACTACCAGAGGAAGTGCTCGAAGCTCATCACATAACCACTGTAGTCTATTGTGAGAAACTAATTGAATTGTTTGTATTGCTTACAGGAAGTCCTGGACTGATCTATTAAATTACTTACCTGTTGTCTGTACAGTATCATACTGTGTCAGTAATTGAAATGTCATCCTTTTGAGGCAATGTAGGAGTAAGGGCAGAGCTTTTGTGACTAATCTGCTGAAATGTCTTTATCAATCTAGTCATGGTATATAGCAAAAACCTGTATTTGCATAAAGGAGGAAACTGGCCTTAAAGTGGTAGAATTCTCCTAAATGTTCTTCCTGACACTGTGAGTAGGCAGATTGCTGTGTGCCTTTTTTTGATTTAAAGTGGATGAGTATTAATTTATCTTGTATCATACCAGGTGTAGTTTACCTATGAGGGGAGAAGGAAACTATCATAGAACAACAGAGCCAAGAAAATACAGTATCTAGAATTTTCATTGAGTATATATTGACTGTTTACTTCAGTATAATAAGGATATTTCTTTAAATATGTCTTTAAACATGCCCATTTAGCTGTGTTGTTGATCTGATCAAGTAAGCAAATTTGTATTTGAGTACACTTAGATTTTTCTCTCTGTTGCAGTTTACCAATTAGATAAATATGTCCTGTCTTCCTGCATGTGTTGAGTGTGTGAACAAAAAATGAATTTGTTCTACAGTTTTTCTTTTACAACAGTACTCTTTCCTGGCAATGCAATGTTTTAACTTACCTTCCGTAGTACTAGTTTTTTGGTTTTGTTTTGTTTTTTAAAGTTAGTTAATCTGCATCAGATATCAGACTGAGAGTCCCAAAGTAGTGTTATATACAAAAAGTTGAGAGGAAGTTTTCATCTGAGGTCTTGCTTCCCACATGATTCCTGTGATGGGAACTGACACAACTCCATGCCGTGTCAGTATGGATTCCAATTTCCCAAAGAGCAACCTCCTCGGCTGTCGGTTCTGCAAAAACATCTTGTTTTGTGGAAGGGCAGAAGTGCTCATCAGTTTGTTGTTTGTGGTCTCCACGTCCTCCCTTTAAAAAAAAGTCTTTAGTAGACATGTAGCAGAGCTTGACTCCTTCCTTTTCCATGTTATGCTGCTGCGCATAGAGGGAATATGTGGGCCATTGCAGAAAACAGGGTTTGCTTGTATTAGAACCTCATCAGTGGAGCATAGCACCGATCGTTGTGGTGGACAGCAAAGACAGGCTGAAGACATGAGGTCTTCATCCCTTAGCTGGGAGCCACACTAGTGTTAGCTAGTTGAAAGAGTGAAACACCTTTCCTGCTGCAACGCAGCAGCTTAAATGTAACACCAAAAGCTGTGCCCGCAAATGAGGCGTTCCACAAGAATGGATTGAGTAAAGCATGAGATGAATACTGTAGCTGTGTACCTACCTGGAGGTGCCGGAAGGCATTGGCCAACTTTCAAGTGTGATAAGACAAAGGATAAGAGACAGAAATGGTTCCAGCATAGTCAGTTAGAAGTATGCAATGCAGATTGTTGAACGCCTATGGATCTGGTAGGTCTTAGTGGGGCTGTGCAATGTTGAGGCTTTAGCAAGGTCTAAAGCTGAGGCATAGAGGGGCTAGATTCGAAGGAAAAAAAACCCCTCAAAAACATATAATTGTGCTTGGCAGGCATGGGAGGGACGGTGAGTGGTAGAATGTGTCGTTAATATATCACACTTCGTGTTTCTGTTTGTGTTACGTTTTGAAGCATGATGGAGGATTCTCACTCTGTCTACCTTTCCGCCCTTACCTCTCTGCAAGTTCGATATGGCATAAGGAGGACTGCTAAAGTCTGCTAGTCAGGAGGCTAACTGCTGGTCAGCTTTGATTTGCTTAATTGTCTATCCATTTAAGCATCACTTACCTTGTCTCTTTTCAGTGGTACAGGTTCAAACTGACAAAATTAGTATATATTAAGGTTTTTAATTATTTTTCTTGGTGTTCACACTGGTTACTTCATGTAGGGCAGGAAGCCACTCCTATTTTACATAGAGTTAAGTGCTTTGTCTCATGCTGTTTTCTGCTAAGTTCTTTTTAATATTGGGAAAACAGTATGTAGTTCTTAAAATGCACAAAACCCTGCATTTAAACAATGCTGGATGCTTGCTTTTCAGTTCGTTATTCCCTTCGTAACCATTCTTAACATTTTGTTGTTTTTTGTTCTTTTAAAGTGCTGATAAGCCAATGGTTTCTTAGAAGTATATATATTTTAGAACTAAGATCCGATTTTTCTGTGGTTATAGTCAGCAATGAGTTTATCCCCACGTGGTGCAATTTAGAAGTGTTTTTCCTGCCTGCCTCATGTGAAGTTTATCTGTGTTGTTTCTCATCTGCCCGCTATTTTTCAGCATCTCCCCACTCAGTTCCACATGGTTCTTCTGCAATTCTTGCACTAAACCTTCACTCTAGTAAAAGACTGAATATCATGAACAAGTGTTGTCACCTGCATTTTTCATCTGCTTTTTCAGAACGCTTATGAATGTGTTGAACGTTGGGAGCTTCAGCCTCGAACCCCCAGGGACTTGCTGCTTTGTAACCTTCCTGTGCCGTGACATCTGACCGGTTGTTCCGACCCCATTTCTTATCGTTGTCTTTTTCCTTATCTATGAATCCTGCTTGATAAATCTTCTTTTTGTTTTGCTGTCCAGAGTTGCAGTCAAGACAGAGCACAGTGAAACTAAGGCATTTAAGATTGGATATCCTGTTAAAGTAGTGAATACAGATCAAGGGGTTTTTCACACAGACCCTGAGTTTTCCGTTCCACCACCAATTCTGGGACTTGAAGAAGTCATTTGGGCCCACGAGTAACTTAGCTGGGACTCAGGTGCCTACATTCTTCCGAAGTCCAAGAAAACATTTCACAAAACTGCTGCCTACCTGGCTGTGCTTTGGTCCTTTGGTCCTGGTAGAACTAAATAGCTTGGTGTCTGTCTCAGGCGGTGGGATTAAGGAATTAGCATCTCTGCACTGGAGTCCTGAAAAGTCTAGTCAAGAAGATGTGTTCAAGGCATACACATGTATGTGCACAGCAGCAGTAGGCTCAACACAAAGCAAAGTTGCTAGGACAACTTTCAATCAGTAGTGACTGATAAACTACTTATTTTATAAAATGCTATAGTATTTACAGCATTTACTTGTCCTAGCAAGAGTCATTTGATCCCATATCTACCACTTATCAGAAGGGCATCATCCACATGAAGTCTTGTTTTTTACTGTCTAGTTTATTAACCTTTTATTCTCTCAAATAATTAGGCTGTTGCATAGTAGCCTCTCTCCTAGTGACACCAAAAACATGTTAATGCTACTTAAAATTCATCCCATGCAATTTGTTGTGGATTTTGTTTCCTTCCCCCTCCCTCCCTCCCTGAGCTGACAGCAGTAGCTTTTGGAAATTCTGTGCGCTTAAATT
The DNA here is from genome assembly GCF_036370855.1 of Dromaius novaehollandiae. Classification (NCBI taxonomy): domain Eukaryota; kingdom Metazoa; phylum Chordata; class Aves; order Casuariiformes; family Dromaiidae; genus Dromaius; species Dromaius novaehollandiae. The sequence goes on from NC_088101.1 coordinate 69,370,901, forward strand.
TCATGGCAAACTGTGAAAAATTTCCAGGCATAGAACCATACCAGCTGCTGAAGTAAACTACTCATTTTGCATTTGCACAAGACTGAGTTAAATCAAACATCCTGAATTGCAGATGGATGTTTATTAAGTTTAATTTGTTTCCGTCTGTACTGTGCAAGTATTATGTGATATTATTTGAATGAAAACCATGTAAGAAAAAATCTGAATAGGATTTATATGCCCTAAAAATAACTTCACTTTTTAAACTTACCTTTTTGTCATGGGTTTTAGGAGATTATTTTTGACAGTTTGATATCTTTTTTAATATTGTCTTTTGAACAATTCCATTATATTGCATCATAATTTGAAAAATAAATTGCAAGAAAAATAAAGCATGAAGAATTCTGTTCTTCTGGTAAGATTTATACTTGTGAACTGTAGAATTGATGGTAAACTAGGGGTTAATTTTCTTTTCTTTTAGTGCGTTACTGAAAAAGAGCACCTATCTCTCACACTAACGCCTGTGAATGTTCCTTTGGTTTTTACTCTGCCACAAATGTCCTTCATGTTCCAGGAACTGTTATAATGCAGAGCGGGATTACACAGAGGAAAGATGCTTTTACACTACAGGTACAGGGCAACTAATGAAATAAATGGGCCCTTACTCAAGACCAGCATTTTGATGTATTCCTTCCTATAGGTATGCGGTATAAAACTGCAGTAGGAAAAAACAATTCCAGAGGGATGTTTTTTTTTACCCACAAAGGCCATACATTCCTTCTTGTTTTTGTTGTTTCTCTGCATTTTTATGACCATGTTTCTGACCCTAGTTTCTGTTGTACATATACTATATTTTTTCCCAGGTCAAGCTGTGGAGTGGCATTAAAACGACAGGTTGCTTTTGCTCCCAAATGTCTAATTAGTGTGTACCAAGTCAGAGAAGTGTTTCCAAAAAACACGGAATAGATCCCAAAATGGATGTCAGTTACTGATACACAAGGCATGTGAGCTGTCAGAAGTGGTCATCGTTTTTTTATGTGATGTCTCCTGTGATGCAGAAGGTTTTGTTCCCAGAAACTCAGTCTGTTTCTGTAGTAGAAAAAAAGTTCAATGGTAGAAAATGGTGGAAAACTTGGTTTTCATTTTTTTCTCTCAACTTAAAGTAAAATTTTATTTTTTATCCTAATTTCTTTCCACCATCACTAGGCAAATGTTTACTGGAAAAAAATCCAAGCAGTTTAATAAAGTTTAGGTTAGGGAAAAACTCCAGAGAATGTATTTAAATGCATATAATAAGCCATGGAATTTGTTAGGTATTTACTGTCAGAATACTTTAGGCCTGCGGTTCCTTTAATTATCTCATGAGTTTCTCTCTGTATTAAGCTTTTATTCCAACATGTATTGGATTTCCTTGCGTAATACTGTTCTAAGTAAGCTAATGGGAGACAAAAAAAAATTAGCTGCAAATAGCTCTATCTTCAGATTTCTCTGCTCCTGAGATAATACACTTTTACATTCATTGTCCTGGGGAAAATTTGTAGCTGATTCTTTTTTTTGAGATATTTTTTAAATATCTCAAAAATAAATATGTATTCCATTTGTGCAGGTTTGGTGCCATCTACACCATTAAAAAGCTTTTTTTCCCCTCAGTCCAGTTCTCCAACCCGTGGGAACTCCTCAGCTAAGAATACGAATTACAACTTTTTTCAAAAAAGAAATTGCAAAAAAAATTTCTGAATATGGCCAAGTAATTTGTTTTCCTAATGGACTTGCAAGACTCTGATGAGGTATTGGGTGTAGTAGAAAGACAGTAATCTGCTTTCACTTCAGAAATGTCTGTCTTTATAGAAATTGTTCTGTTTCCACATAGTTTCTTTGCTTGGTTTTCTGAGCTTTAAATAGAAATGAAGAATTCAGTTCTCTGCCCATCTGACCTCTGCTTCAGGGTGGTTTAGGCTCAGCGACTCTTTGCTATGTTCATTTGAGAGCTCTCTATTACCTGAAGTGCTCTTCTCCCTTTTTAATGCTTTTGGTCCCTTGTTACTCCAATGTCAGCAGTTACTTGATTGAAAAAAAGATTTGCTTTGCTTTTTCCAGCTTGTTAATCATATATTAATTTAATATATTCCTTAGCTAGTCCCACAAACCACGAGTTTCATCTCTTGACTCTTTACTGTTTGTAACTCCCCTCTTGCTCCTCTTGGCTTGTACAACTCCGACCACTTAACATGAATAAATATGCTCTTTGCTTTCAGGGTGATGGTCTAATCAGTAGTTCAGGGTGGACTGACAGTCGTGCAGTGACTCTGTTGTTATCATCTTGCAAAACGATTATTCTAAATTAAAGAAGCAATTTGGGACATAATAGATAAGATTTGGGACATGATAGACACAAGAATAAAAATACAGTATGAAATACCAATTTTAAATATATGCAGTATTGTTATAACATCTTATTGTATTTGCTAATTTTATTACTTTTTTGTCTATTGCTTTTTTGGTAGGCTTTTTGACTGCATGGTATGCACGCATGGACTTTTTTTTATGGACTCGCTTTCTGTGCAAAGAGTATTTTCATTCTGTCTGCTTCATTTTGAGTGAAGGCACTCTTTCTCTTGAAGAAAGTTACCTGAGTCTCCTACTAGTTTTGTCCTAAATCACAATTCTCTATCTTGTCCAGAATTTGTTTAATCCCTCAAATTTGTTAAATTAACTCTTTGGATTTTGAAGAGGTACAGACCGAACGATTTGTTACTTATCTATGCTCTTCTTTCCTTATATCTGCATGGCGCTATTTGTTTTTCTTTTATAAAATGTTATAGCCCTCATGCTGAGCTAACTTGAAACTGTAGTGACCATCTGGTGTCAGTGTTCCTTATGACTCTATTCTTCTGTGTTGTGTTTTTAGCGGGGGGGGAAAAAACCCTGTTTTTAAACATTCTGCAGCTCTCTTCTCTGTCTCCAGAGAATTTGCACTTCATTCCTCCATTTATGAGAAGGTTTTTTTTCTTCATTAATTCCACTTTTGATACTAAATGCTCTTTGGAAATCACTCAGAGCCAAGCTGTCTAACAGTGGCTTTTTCCTGGTGAGTTTGGAGAGATCTGTAATCTCCAGCTCTGCAGAAGATTCTCCCAGCTGGTCAAATAGACTTTCCTAAAGATCTGTTGCCCTGCTTTTTCCTGCCCCTTAATTTACATGCCATCCTCATTTAGCTTTCTCAAAGGCCTGATGTAAACAACTGGTCCTTTTGTGAATGCTTTGAAAGTCAGCAGGCTTGGGCTTTTTGCCAGTTTTTAATTGGGGCCAATTACTCCTCTGAGATCTGGGTGAAGGAACTTGCTTCTCAGTGTTGATAAAAAGCAAGATAGAGAGAATGCATTAGTGCTTCTAGCAGCTTTCAAAGCAGAACGGTCGATAAAAGTGCCTTGGCAGTGGCCATCCTGTCATGCAAAGAGCAGATGGAAATCTACATGAAAGCCACAAAGGCAAAACAGAATATGCTGGATTGGAAGCTGCTTTGAAGAATTTCTGTACTTAAAAAAGAGAGTACCATACAGAGCCTCATTCCTGCTGCCACCTGGAACAGGACATTGGTTTTGCATCGTATTTCTATTTGTTTGAAAGTTTCACAGAATAAATGCTACCTGTTGTTCTGGAAAAGAAATGCACTCATGACTGTGCAGACCAAGTGTTCCTAGGGGCTCCTAGAAATAAAGAAATCCTATAAATTAAACAGCATCTCAGAGAAGGTGTCAGAATGTGTTTTGAATGTGATAAAATGCAAGAAGAGATTTATTCCTGTCTGTATCAAAAAGTTGTTGTCTGTACTTCAGCAACAAGAAAACTCTCTGGTTCTGCTGTCTCCTGATATGTTAGTGCCCTTGCTGTTGTGATATCCCCCATATTAATATAACAATGACTTTTCTTCAAAAAAAAAAAAAAAAAAAAAACCAACACAGAATCATATTGTCTCAAGACAGTGGTACGATGGTAGTTCCAACGCTGTATAAGGCTGTAGTATTTTAGGGAGAAATCCTTGGAAAAATCTAGAATAATTCTCAATTTGTTTCACAATTTATGCTGTAATTTTTCACAATCTCTGCCAAATTAGACCTCTAAGTAGTTCTAAGGCTATTTACTTCAACCTAAATGTACTCTTTTTGGAAGGCAGACACCTTAATTTGTCAAGGTGTCTTCTGCTCTACATGATGCCCACAGGGGATGTTGCAGTTAATAAGGGCTCCATTCGAAGCCATTGGTTAATTGGATAGAGACTGTGGTCATTTCTGCACAGTGAACCGTACATCTGTTTCCAAAATGGTAGCGATCCTTCGCTAAAAGAACAACCTGAATTAGCACACCCTTCTTCATAGAGGTTACTGTTGCTTTTTCAAATTTTTGCTTCACTTGCACGCTTTTCCCCCACTAGGACTTTTCTTCCTTAAGGTCTGGTGCCATTTGCGTACTAAATCTTCGCAGCTGATGTCTACGTTAATCAACTATGCTGCAAGGAAACTTAATTTCGTCTGCCGGTGATGACATCTTTCTGGTTGTGCAGTGTAGTTTATGAATAAGCCAAACTTTGACCATCACGGCTCTAATGCCTGTGCTTCTTGCTAGCACGTAGCACGTTTTTGAAGTGATTGGCACAGAACTTGTGCTGCGTGAGTCATCCAAGCACAGGTGTGTTAGGAACAAGCCTAGAATAATGAATCAAGGCACTGATACTCAGTTCAACTTTCTGTTGTAGCCAATATAGGAAAAAAATACGGTTTTCCTGTATTATATCTTAAGTGTTGTGACAATCATTTTCTCTACTACCTCAAGAGATTTATACTACTTGGTATGTGATTTTATGTTGTCTTTATATAACTGACTCAATAAGAAGTTGAGGTTACTTTTGACACTAAACTTACCTGTCTATTCCTGTAGGTTTTCCTAGGTTTTTTTCTTTTTCTTTTTGTTAAGAAGGAAGATCCTTCCAATGCTACTACTGTATTCCTCACTTGAGATCTAGAGAGAGTATGAGTTGCAGGAAAAGGTCTGAAAGAATTTAAATAATATCCAGAAAACATAATTTCTTGTTTATTTTAAGAAAAAGCTGACTTCCTTTGAGAAATAGGTTTATGAATAGTCTAGACAACTATTTTCTGTTTGAAGATATGGGTGACAATATACATCAACCTATTTGAGCCACAAAATGCAAATACAAGGCTGATACAAGTAAGTTACAGTAAGTCATAAGGTAAAACTTAGAAGTCTAACAGATGATGAATGGGGCATCTTAAAAAGTCTGCAGGAAAAATATTAAGAGGGCCTGAAGCTCAAGGCTTGGAACTAAATTGTATTTCTTTTAAAGTGAAATAATGGGAATCTTATGCCAAGGAGAACAGATGGCTCTTCAGGTTGGCCTGAAAAACATCAGGGAACTGTGAAAGAAGGATCTATGCCTTGTTTTGGAGAGACAGAAAAGGGCAACAGATTTTCAGAAGCATGGGAAACAATGAGGCTAATAATGTCTTAAAAAAAAGGAAAAAAAAGGCACAAGAAAGCGGATGATTGAGAATACTTCTTCAGAGAATCTCTAAATAGAACGAGCTGGTTGCACTGTTTTTTAAATAGAAGACCAAAATTTTCTGAGGTAGAAATTGTCCTAGTTACAAATGAGCAGATGTCCCATGAATTTTCATTAGACTGTACTGAAGGAACATACAGGAGAATGGAGATTTATTAAGATTAAGGAAAACAGAGAATTGTATGCCTGCCCTCTAGTTATATAAGTGGATCTTATCTGAAGAAAAGTGCCATCCGGAGAGTGATGTCAGGGAGCACATGGAAAGGCTTGATGTGTTAAACAGGGGCAAGAGCTAAACATTAATAAATTCATGAGCATTGGTTGTAACACTGAGACTGTCAGTCTCAGCTGATTTCCTGAGCTGCATCACTTTATGAACTGATTTTTGAGAATGAAAGAGTCACATAGGAAGTGATGCTGGGGCGTGTTGTTTTGTTTTTAGTACTTCTGCTGTGTTCTTGGGTTTCTGTCTTGTCTTCTGGCTCTTCAGTGGATGTTGTGTATACTATTAATTAGAAAATAAAACATTTTGCCTTGCCTCTCATAAGTATAATATTAATTTACATTTTCATAGGTCTTCATAACCAGAATTTTTATTTCTCTGTCTTTACAGTAACAAATGCTATGCCTTAAAAAGAGGTATGCCATTTAAACTTTCCAAATAAATTAAGCTGCTTTATATGTGCTAGGTGAGTAGGTAAATAGTTATTGCCACAGTTCTGTGGAAAGGAAGAATTCAGCAAGTGCTAAGGAATATGGGAAGAAATACCCAGTTTTCCTGGGGTAGTTCCCAGGTTTGTGAGGGGGTACAAGATTATTTTTCCTCCATGTCCCAGTTCCAGATTAGTTTAAAAGTAAAGTTTACTTTTAAACTTAAGAGTTGCCAGAAATTGAGTTCTTCTCCAGCCTTCATGATCTTTGTGTGCTGCAGGGTGTTCTCGGCAGGCTGGTGTTCCTTTTTGTCCCCCCAGCGCGGAGGGTGCAGTGCTGGTGGATGCAGCTTTCCCGCAGGGATGCTGAGGCTCTGGCGCTTGGCTGCGGCCGTATCCTGCGTGCAGCCCCGGGCAGCCTGCGAGCCCGGCGCTGGGCGAGCTCTGCCAGCGGCGGGAGCAGCCTCCGGGGCACCCCGTCTAAACCCTGTATCTTAAGTGTTGGGGAAAGAAGCTGCTTCTAGGGGAAGATCTTTATTTGACGTATACAATTTTTCCTCCTCTCGGTCACCGCCCATGGATTCCCTGGTGGGGGACACAGGGAGGATGGTTCGATCCTTGTAACTGCAGCTCTATAAAGATGGTCTTTAATTTTCAGCCTCATCTATGTTTCTCTTTTCTTTTAATTAATCTTTAAGGGAAAATTAAGTTTACTTAATTTAAGTTTACTCCATATGTGTCTATTTTCTTCTCCACAGCACCTTTATTTTAAAATATGTATCATAAAGTACAGTGAATAAATGTAACAGTAATACTCCCTAATACTGTTTTCACTCATTTAAATATTCTTCTATAGTCTCTTTTGTATTATGCAAAATAGGGTAGTGGGACTATATATCATGAAGATAAACCTGTCAGAGCAACTGAAAGATATCCTTTTAGGAAAAAAATTATTCCTATTAAAGCAATAGATATGCAAAGCCCTGTAAAGTGGTTTTACAAAAATTGCTCTAACTCAGTCAGGCATAGTTAATTTGTACTTAGGCTCTCTCTGTATAGCTATAGTTTGTATGTTGGGTCTATTCAGAAGATATTTTTTGCCATGAAGTTTTTTTTCTTTTAAGGATTCTAGTTTTTCTCTTTTAACTGGTGAAATGGAATAATGTCAGAAAGTAGCCGCCCAGCTTCTTATTCTCTTGGACCTTGTATTGACACGCATTACTATATGAGACAGTACTGTCAGATTGGAATAACCATCTTCACTTGTTTATGTCTATCCTTAAAGAAGTTAAATGAAATAATAGGGTGTAAATATCAGGCAATATGTATTTTATATTTACATTATCCATAGATTTTGCAGTTTTGAGTTATTTTAAATATTGTTCTCCTCTTGAACTAGCTGTTTTGAAACTATATGCACTGTGTATGTTACTTCAATAGAGGCTGTATATTTTGGCCTTTTAAGTTTTCCTCATTGTGGCATGTATGGCTGACACTCAGTGTAAGAAAACTAGAAATAATTTTGTGTTTTACAGACAGTTGTTCTGTAGGCAACTTTACTTTTCCCTATTTGAAAAGGGAGGGAGATCAGCTTGCAGCTTGTTGATCCAGATTCATTGGCTGGAGTTACTGCTGTGGTTCACAACTGTTGTGCTAGCAAATTTGGTGTGGCAGCCTTTTTGGTCTCAGAACGTATGAGACCAAAATGCCCATATGCCTGAGTGTGCTAACACATCTCAGAAAAGTATAATAGTATTTTTATATCTGTAAAAAGGCAATTTGCCATTTTTTCCCCTTATTTTTATGGATATGGCCAAAGGAATTTCAGCAAATTTTTCTTGATCTCTCTTTGGAAAGCTGAAAAATGTTGCCTTGTGCTTTCATTTTTCAGACTTTCAGATGAGGGTGGGAATCTCTCATCTGTTTTTGTCATGAATCAGTTACGGCTTGACCTGTTGACAATACAGTGTTTCTGGATGCACCTCTGCACCCTTCAGCTGAGGTGAAGGCAGGTTGAAGGTGTGCTCAGGCTCCCGCAGAGCACACCTCGCAACGCAAAACCCTTCCTTAAAGCACCACAGAATGTCGTCCTTTCTAGCCGCCTCCTGAGAAAACGTGGGGGACCTCGCCTTCTCACCTTCTCCTTGCAGAAGTTTGGCTTAATTGATAAGGAAAAAGAAACCTGAGGATCAACTGAGGTAATGTTTTGGTCTTGCTGGTATTTAATTGATTAGCAGATGAGACCTAGAAAATGCATCCCCTTCTTGGAGCTTCTGGGGAAAGATTACTGTGTTCGATGGAGCGGAAAACATTATTTATTCATAAATTGAAAAGCCGCAAAATTCTTCAGTATCAGTGACTTTTAACAAATATTTCTGAGTCTTTTTTTGGCACTCACTTTGTCCATGGTAAATTCTTTCCTAAACTGTAAGATCAGGTCTATTCATTACTCAGCAGTCATTTCAAACAGCACATTATTCTTGTCTGACTTAATTAAAAATCTTCTGTCTTATTTATCCTCTTGCAGGATTACTTCTGAATCTCAGTCATGCTGCATTGGGGGATGTTTGTGTGTGTTTATCTGTTTAGATAGATATAACATTTTTTATATTGAACATTTTGCTTGTGTAAAATTTGATGGCAGGCTAATCAAGCCCAGATGCTATAGTAGAAAATATTCTGTGGAATGACTTCTTGAATTCTTTTCTCACATTTAACAGCTGGTTTGGCAGCAGTAGTGATTTCTCTTCCCTCGAACTCACAGACATATCTGCTAAGATGAACAGAATCAGTGTAACGATGCCCAAGTTAGGATAAGAATCACATCACAGGAACTAGAAATGACAGCATCTGCTAGATGAATGCTTGCAAGAGAAGAAAACTGCAGAATCCCCTTGAGCTAATTTTGATTGGGAAATGTAGATTAGTCTTGCATGAATGGGCTTATTTTTCAAACCAGAAGGATATTTTTTTGTTTATGGAAGTTGCAAGTGTCACTGAGGATTATCCCAGTCTAGCAAGAGTAAGATAATAGCATTGATGATTACATTCTTAAATCCTGTGAGGATTTCAGTCACTTCACACAGCATTTAACATTTCATAGACCTTGGGATGCATGCCTATGAGTAATATTTAAGGCTACATCTGCAGGCATGAGGCAATGGCAGTATTCCCACTGATTGCGTTGTGGCCAGGTTTTCACCCTGATGCTTCAGAGAGTTGATTTCCACAAGCAGATCACCTGGTATCTATTTTTTCTTTTCTTTTTTTTTCCCCTTCATTATGGGCATAGTTTTTCCCTTGAAATTTCAGATCTGTCATCCTTAATCATTCCACTGATCTCTTAAGAGTTATGCAAGGGGCAAAATTTGCAACTGGTATCTAAGAGGCTGGAGATAATTAAGAGTTTTTGTGATATATGCATATGTCCAGTTAATATCTGAAAATATTCAGAAGTAGATTGCTTGGTTGCTCTAGGCTATTTTATTCCAAGTATAAATTTGGGTACTCTTTGTACAGAAAGTTTTGACACTGTCTCAGATACAAATTAGTATTCAAGACCTCCTGATCTCTGCTGAGTAAGTCAAAAGATGAAGAATTCAACCTTCTGGAAACGAAAACGGCATTTGTTGCAGCCCCTTTGCCTTTCAGCAAAGGGAGGGATTTGATGATGTCCCTCTGCCTGTCTAGGGAGCAGGATTGGGTTGGGGGGGAGTGTGCAGTCACTGCTGTCTCGTGGTTAAAAGCACAGAGAATAGTTCCTTCTCTGCTGTCCTCTTGACTTCAAGCTTTGCTTTTAGTTTTCCGGCTTTCGTTATTTAGTTGAAGCAGTAGGTATTTGCAAGACAGGACTTGAAGACCGCTCAGACCAGGAATTTTTCTTCTTTGACCATCAAGTGGTCAGCATAGTCTACAATGTCAAATGTTCTTTTGGCTGCAGTTAGTCATTTCAGCATAATGACGCCTACCATATTTGCTGTGTCCTGGTAAGCCCTGGGAGGACTTGCAGCAACCTCTCAGTGGGGAATAAGGGACACCGAAGTGTCCCAGGTTCCTCCCGAATGCGGCATCTGCTGAGGACCTTGAAATAGTTCTTGTGGATAGCTAGTCCATGTGTGCTTCCCAGTGTCACAATTACATGGTATGGATGATACAGCTGAGCTGGTTTTCTAGCAATGGAGGAAGAGGTGCAGGGGGTTAGAGACAGAATTAAATGGATGAAGAGCTTTCAAAGGGTGAAGAAGCTGGGGGGGTGAAAGAGAGAGAAAGCAACAGCAGCAGACGAGTCAACACCGCATGCTGACACTGATAAGGACAAAAGTACACATAAAAAATCTAGAAGAAATAAAAGTGGAGAAAATAAAAAAGGGAAGCAGACTCATTTTTCAGGTGAATGTCAGATCTCAAACTTGCACGTATTTGCTGTTGTATGATTGTGCTGAGAAATCTGCAGTTTTAGAGCTCCCCTTAATGAAAAGTACCTCTCTTTATGTGCTCTTCTTGAGAATAATGAATCGCAGGGATGTGAAGGAGATCAAACTTGTATTCATGCTGATCTTGCTTAGCCATCATGGGCTGAACCTGGTCTCTGTCAAAAGTGCAGTATTAAGTAGATTCAGAGTTGAAAGGGAGAGATAAATGTGCAAAAAAAAAAATCAGCTCTTGAGTTCTTATGCCAGGTAAGAGGTGGAACAGTTTTAATCCTTACTTTTATAGTGGTTTGCAGAGCGGGAGGGTCTTGGAGAGATTCATCCCTTCAGACTGAAGAATGTCCTTTTACATTCAAACTGTTGTATCCAACTTATTAAGTCATCTAGGTGAACAAACTAGTTGTTATCTGGTCATTTACCAGGGCTCATATGAGTTGAAATTTTATTCACCTTTTTTGCAATTATGTAAAGGCTTCTAATAGTAAGAGTTCCTATCGGTTACAGCAGCCGCTTGTTTCCCCTCTCGGCTGTGCTTTCCCTGCCTCCGCTAGTCACTGCCTGCGCATGTTGCTGTAGGGGTCGATAGAATTTTTGCAGTAAAAAACAATTCAGAATCAAAAAACCCTGGAACAATTTTTATCTTCAAATCTGTGCTGTGAGTACGGGCCCTTTACTTTAGGAAAGTAATAATATGTCTCCTAAGGTTTTCAAGCTAATCAGAAGACCTGTGTGTGTTATACAAGCTACTGTGAGACCTAATAACCCACAGGAGACAAGTGGCCGTTGAGATTTTTTTATTTGGTAGAATAAAAATTTTTTTTTCCTTTTAAATCTTTCCTTAGATTTGGATGTAGGAAGCAGTGCAACAGCTGTGATGTAATGGTGATTTACTGTGGATTTATTTTAGAGTTGAAATATTAGATTAGATATAGTGTTTTTGTAAGAGTTACTGGTGGAAAATAATTAAAGGAAATTGTTCGGTTCATCTAGTATAAAAAATTTAATTGTGTAAAGAGGACCAGACTGAAAAACATTTTCAGGAGTTGGGTAAATAGGTGAGAAGTTTGAACAGTATATATTTTCCTCAATAAATACATTTGATTTGAAAACTAAGGCAAAATTAACAAAATCTGAATATACTGTTTCACATAGAAAGTATTTTTTATTATCTGCTTGGTTAGAGATAAGAATTATTTCTCCTACTGATAAACTGTTTCATCACACAACAGTGTCTGCTGGTACATGTATTCAGCCTATTATAGATTGTGAAGTCCAGGACAGTGAGGTTCACTTCAGGATCGGTTTTCTCATTGATCCCTGTAGGCATATATAAAATAGTATTTTTAGATCCACAGCAAACAAATGCCTCTGGTTAATTTTTGTCTTCATAGAAAATTCTTGATCACATTCAGAATTATAGTAGCAAAGTCATCTGCAGCCGACATTTACAAAAGACAATTCCTTCTGACAATTTTTTTTCCTATTTCCTTCTTGTGTAATTGTCCTAGGCTTTCATTTCAGATGCATTTAGTTCAGCCCTTTCACTGTGGCGTAGAACAAGCTTTTCTTCAAGAAACAGAAATGTCCGTGTAGTTACTGTCTCACTTCTAAACAAGTGATGCTTTCTGCCAACAGGAGATGTGCAGGCCGCATTTCATCAACCATGAAAACAATATGGGAGAGTCTCCCAGGTGTGTCTGAGAGAGGATAACAAATGTCCTTGAAGGATATGTTTTCTGCAGTTTTCCAAATACTGGGTTAACTCTTTAGAAGTTAATGCCATCAGTGTGTTGCAGGTCTATGGCCATACCTGCAATAAATCCGCAAATTCTCAAGGTGATTTTGGTTTAGATGTTAGTCCATTTGGTCAGATAACAGTTTTTAATAAAATGCTCCGTTAACGATTTTCTGCTACCAAAATGTGCAGTATGGATTTAGGCTATTTCACACTAGGGTCTTCAGGAACTGCAGTGGGCAAAGTACATTTTACTGGATACTGCAGGGTTTTTTCCATTCTGTTAAGTTTTTTATTAGTAGAAGAATTTGTGTCTAGTATTTGAGTTCTTCGGAATTCTTTCTTCATGGAAACAGTGGGTTTAGCTCTTGGGCAGAACAATGCAATAACACATCTTTGTTACGGGGGGAAAATTTAGGTTTTTATCTGCAACTTTGAAAGTGGATTCGAACTGACTTAATGTAGTTCTGCACACTTTGTCCACCTCAGATTGCTGTATGTGAAAGCTTATTTTGACTGTATTAGGAATACCAGGGAATGCTCAGTCTGGCCCTATGCTAGTACGTCACCTGCTTATCGCTGTCTGACGTAAAAAATAACTGTCTCCATGAAAGCAATGATCTCTACAGGGCAGCTTAGATGCACTGGTTCCAGAAAACAGTGAAACTAGTGAGCAGTGAGTTTGGTGTGATTCTCAACCTGGAGGACAGTTTTGAGGAAATATAAAAATTTCGCGCTTTAAAAAAAAAAGTGTTAGTTTGCAAAGCCAGTGCTGCTGAATAGGAAATGCAAGATAACCTTGACACAATAAATTGTTTCTGATGCTATCTAAGTGGGAAAGTGAATCTACCAGTGTTTTGGAAATAAGTTGTTGCTTTTACAGCAAGTGAAGGGGGCAGGTTTTGCAAAACATTTGGAGCCTTACAATAATAATAATAGAATTTGTTCTTCAGTGTTCAAATATTTCAGTTGTCATTATATTTATTTTCCAGTGTGCCAAGTGTTATGTGATTCTTAGTGACATTTTCAATTTGCAAAATCAATTCAGGCAAACTGGATTATATTATTGCATTTACTAAATTGAAGGAATAATTTAAATTTAAGTCTCAAAAAATTAAGTCAATGTAATAGATGAGAAGCCACCTACAAAAACTACCATGGGCTTGGACCTGACCCTGTATGTGTGCTTACACAGAGAACATCACAGAGAGAAAAATGTGAGTGGGAATGTCGGGCAGTGGGGAATCAAATCATGTTTTCTCTGTTAATAGGTAATTATGCTTTTTGCTAAATACCTTCATTTAGTAGCTGAAGTATCGTAGTATCTATACCTTATTGCCTATTCTATGCTTATATTGGTCTACATCTACAGAACAGTGCAACGTGTAATTCAAGCTTTTAAGTACAGTTATTATCTCTAGAAGTTTGATCAAACAATTGTAAGATATACAGTGAACTATAAAACTTCTATAAGAAATTAATTTTCACTTAGTCTAATGCTGTACGCTATACCTCTCCCCCCACTGCATTTTCTTTTAGATTTGTGTAATAGTGCATGCAATGTAACGCTACTGTTATACCCACGCAGTCCCTGGGCCACTGCCCGAAGTCCGCTGTCATCTTCTCCTTTTTCAAGTTCAGTTTTGGCTCATAAAAATCATTTAAAAAACCTAGTAAATCTTTTTTAGCTCAAGAAATGTTTTGTCATATTTCTTAAACAGATTCAGTTTTGCAAGTATCTTCTGAGAGTTTTAAAGGAAGCATGCAAAGAGGCAGATGGAAAACACCAAGCTGAACAAATGTCATGTAAAAAACCGTCTCTAACTAGTTTTTGAAATGACATACACTTGTTTCTTTTTCTGTGCGGTGTACAACGTGTATGTGCCCTCTTTGCTGTGCAGGTACTTCCAGCACCTTGCAGCACTTTCCTCTTTTTGGAAAGAAACCAAGTGTGGTTTTAAAATCAAGCTGTTTTATTCACACTTTGAGACATACTAAACTGAACCAGATTTGTTGTTATAGAAGTTCATGATGCAAGACAGAAAAAAAATTTGGCTCTCGTCTACAATGCAAAAAAGAAGCAGGTACTAGCTACTGGAGTGTGACAACGTTGTAGCACTGTTTCTTGGCAAGCAGGTATTTATAGTCTAGATGTGTCCTTAGGTTGTGCAATCAAGTTAACATTTTATGCAGCTCCACTGGATACAGCAAAATTAAGACTGGCCCCCAAAATGGTTATGAAGGTGTAGCAGTTTTGTATTGCTACTACTTGGCGATGGTCAGACCCAAATTCCAGGCTGTGCGAGGGAGTAGGCGAGCCAGAATCGGTTCATTTGTGTCAGTGCAATAACACGAGTTGGAATCTCTTGAGTTACACCCAGACTTTAGAATTGCTCTGAATTGCTTGGAACTGAAAGCGTGGAAACTGTTTGCGTGACTTTAGCAGTCGATACTGAGGCTCAGTAAGAGAAATAACTGAAATCCTTCAGTAACTGATGTTTATGTTTTGCAGCAGAAATATGAAATTCTGGGACCGGGGGGAGAGGCAAGGAAATCAGTGTACAAGAGACAGATACAAATCCAGAGTGGTCTGGTGCAGCTCTGAGGCCTTGGATTTGAAAACTGGAATGAATAATGCTATTATTTCAATCACATCTACCTTAAGAAACTGTATTAATTGAAGTATCATTTCACATGTTTTTAATTCTTGTTTGACTGGTGGGAATAGTGCCAAAGGGAGGGGGATGCTGTTGCTTTTTCTGCTGGTCTTGAAGAATTGGATTGAAACCACCAAAGAGAATTAAGATTGTCCGTCGATATCAAAAATCACAACAATTTTATGTTACTATTCAATTGTGCTTGTTTTGAGCTAGTAATGCTTACTGAAAATTGTTGTACTATATGTGGATTGTCTGAATCATTTTATACAGAAAAGCATGGGTCGATTAAGGATAACCTGCGTGAATTCAGTCAGGGGAGGTCATAGTTAACAAAACTTCTGCCATACTTTGAAGATATCACTGCTAGGACAGAGAGAAGTTTGGTGGATGGTTAATATAATTCAGTTTTCAAAAAGCTGCTGACAAACTTTTACTTAGAGATTAATAGCTAAAATAAAGAAGCTGGAACACAAAAGGATGCTGTTAAAAATGAATAGGAGAGAAAAAAGGCATACTTTTACTGAAGTGCTGTGTGCCAGGCTTGAGACTCAAAGACCATTTTCATGACCTGTTGCTTAAGCTAAATGAGTCCTCTTGAATCTGGCCTTTTGGGATACCAGAAAAAATATCACATTCCTCCTTTTATTAGATCTGTAGTCGATGAGTTGCCACTGTTAAGTGTCTGTCCTCACTGGGCCTGTTGATTTTAGAAGTGAGTTTCTTGTGTGTTTCTGTGACATAATAACTCATCCATCTTTTCTGTGTTCTTACTCATATTATTCTAGGTAAAGAGTTTGCTTCTGTAGATTTACAAGTACAAATATAGACAGACATAGAAGTGTTTGTGGTTGTTCTACCACATATATTATAGGCAAGGAGCAGTGATAGGTACAACATCAAATACAGCCAGTGAACTTTAACCATTAGTGGCAATAGCCACAAATGTTCTTGTGGTTTTTCTGTTCCTGATGGTCATATTTTTAAATTTTTTTTATAGCATTACAATGCTGTGAAAGATGCTCTCGCTGAAATGGTTATCAGCTGGCTCCCCGCGTTTTGACATTTCGGCTGAGTGAAGGACACTCACTCGCCAAAGGCTGGGATTTGGTGCATGGCCACAGCCCAGCTAGAATATTTAGGCACTGCAACACAACAAAATAAAGAGTTTGTTTCAAAGCATAAGGCTTTCCTAGTATTACTTCCCTGCTACTAAATTTGTATACTAAACAGTACCCAGGGATGTTCCAGGCACTGGGACTTAATCATCTGTACTGGTGCCATGGGTGGTCGCTGGAGAGCTTCTGGCATGTGCTGTTTAGTGCTCTCCCCTGCCGTTCCTGGGCATCACTCAGACATTAAAACTTTTCAGGGATTGTTCTCAAAAGGCAATTTTCATGCAGCTACACTCTTTCAGAGGACAGGAGAGTTTACTAACAGAGGCATGGGTTGTTCCATGCCATCAGATCAGTACTCGGGGAAGGACATTCCCCAACACATTAAATGTATCAGCACAAATGTAGTTTTGCTGACTGACTGCCGTGGTATGGCTGGGGAGGGGTAGAAGCTAACACGAGAGAACCAACATACTACATCAGCTGAAAATGAATTGTCACCGTACATTGCACAATTACATACGGGTGATCCAACTCATTTTGAATTAAATGAAATAACATGGTGTACTGGTGTGTATAAGTTGTCATATTGTGGTCCTGTCTGTCTGCTCTCCACCTGTCTGCCACTAGTGCATCAGCTGATGTGATGAACGTCTGTCATCTGTTGTTTGTTCTGCCGTCCTCTCCCCAGTGACAGTGTGCAGTGAAGTGTCATATGCATTGAGAAAAGCCTGCTGAAATAAGTGTTCTGTATATATGTACACTGGAAAAGGCCTGGTTTTTGCTTAGGCTAGCAGGGTCCAAATTACTTTAAGGTTCAAAGTACAAAAACTTCATACAGTTAAAAATTTCCCAGCACAGCTGTTCCTGTTGGGAGTATGGCTTTTTGTTTACCATAATTATATTTGCAAATGTTGAAATGTAGGTGAAACGCCAAAAACAAAAGCCCTTTTCTCCCTCTTTGGGGATTTATTGAAGGGAAGCAATATGTGTTTATATAGTATTTCAAAATATATACATAAATAACTATAACCATTGGATAGAGAAGATGCCTTTTGAGTACACTGTGTAATAAATGAGGCAGGATAAATCAGTAAATGTATGTAACATTTTTTTTATGTTGTATCCACTAACCACTAAATATATTTCTTTAAAATTTAAATGGGAAATGTCATTTTAAATTATAACCAAAGAAACTTCTATTACCTCATTATGCAAATGAATCGTCATTGCTAATTATGCATTGGTTAAATGAGACAGCTTAAAAGTGAGTCTGAGCCCTAGTTTCCAATTCAGTATGTCAGGGAAAAATATCCTAACAGCTTAGAACAACGTAAAGGTAGCAAACTTGAACGTTTTGTCCATCTTTCATGTTGTAGTCATGTAAACATCTGACATCTGCCTAGTATTGCATCTTAGTTGTTAAGTGGGTACTTTATTAGTATGAACTGCATAATGGCCTCAGAAAAATTTTCACAGCAGCTAAGTATCTTTTCTTCTCAACAAGCAATCTTAGTACTTTCTTTGTGGTTTTGGTCTTCAAATGTGTACCTTGAAATCTTACCAAATGAGGATGCCACCAAAAGTAACTTGACGCTCCTGCCTCCCCTGGTCCTAGCGTGCCGGCTTTCTGCCCGGGCTGCGACTCGAAGGAAACCCCACGCTGATGCCCCCCTGCCGCAGCAGAGCGTGTGCCACACAGTCCCTCTGAGAGATGCATGCAAGGTTTGTTAACCCACCTAAAGTTGTTTCAGGTGATAATAGAGTACAGACAGACAAGTTACAAATGAGCACAGAAGAGCAACTGTGCCTAACCTACTTGCACTAAGAGTGGAAGTGCCCAAATAGGAGAAAGTTTTCCTTGTTTACTGTCACAGGATATTTGTTGCCCTCATTCATCTGATTTGCTGTTTCTCTCAAGACAAGGTGTAATCCCGATTCAGGCCTTGTATGAGCCTTCACTTTTCTCTTGGAGGTATACTTGAGCCTTTGTAGCTGCTTTCCAGTTTCAGGTGTTCTAGACTTGCTTGATTTTTCACCCTGAAACCCCTCTGTCCTCCTTGTAGTGGAAAACAGTCTGGCCTTTCTTAATTCGAACAAAACCTGTTTTTCTTCCAGAGGAATATAAAAGTTGTCCTATTACACTAGGACTCATCTCCTCTGCTTCCCTCCCTGGCTTTTGTTCAAGGAGATGCAAGAGCTCAAAAGCACTGTTTCATAGGACATACACAGACTTGACTAATGCTGTGAATACTTTCTGCTCTAAGCATGCTATATTTACTGCTTTATAATGCCAGCATGACCATTTATAGATGCCTAAGATTGCTTCTGAATATTTAGTGCCATACTGAGTAGGTGCCCAAATAGGAGGAAGTTTTCCTCTTGTTGGTTCACATCTGTGGCAAAGCTTTGAAAGGGTGAACGAAGGTTTGGCGACCGTTCCTTGGTGGTGGCAGTGTTCTGGGCTCAGCTGAGGAGAAGAGAAAAGGCACACAGGCGGCAGCGCCCGTCCCTCCTCCAGACCAGGTTGTCAGCGGCAGCTTGGGGAGCACACCTCGAGCACCGCCGTGGGAGCTGTACGTGTGCTAGGACCTGCTGGGTCTCTCCCAGCCGCGTCTGGCAAGCCACTTTTCCTCCATCAGTCAAAGGGTGCTAACGTAGCCAGTTCAGGAAATTTTTGACTTTATATGCCCTACTGTTTGGCAGGGGATATAATCACAAGAGAGATCTGTTCCCATATGTACAGAGAGGATCTCCTGAGAAGGTTGGAGTACTTTCCCACCTCAAGGCACCTGGCCATTGCACAAGCAGCTCAGCAGGAAGGAATTAGATATTCTGGACAGATGGATGCAAAAGATTGGAGGGATTGGGGATGGAGGGAAAAGATTTTCTCTAAATTTGGATTCTGTCAACAGCTAAACAGTGTCTCAGTAGTAGTTTTGTGTTGCTAAAATCACTTCTATTATTTTATTGTGCTTTTTAGCGTTTTGACATTTAATTTGTCTTAAGCTTTAAGGTGTGCTTCCTGAGTTGTTGGGTTTGCTGAGGAAAACACAGGGAATAGCGCCAGTAGAAAGGTAATTAATGTATATGTCAGTCTCTAGGTTCAGCCATGAAACTGTGAAGAAAACAGCCATAGCTGCCTTCATCTTCTGTGAATCCTGAGAGGCCAC
The DNA here is from genome assembly GCF_036370855.1 of Dromaius novaehollandiae. Taxonomy (NCBI): domain Eukaryota; kingdom Metazoa; phylum Chordata; class Aves; order Casuariiformes; family Dromaiidae; genus Dromaius; species Dromaius novaehollandiae. Next base: position 69,390,218 of record NC_088101.1, read on the forward strand.
AAGTCTGGGAGAGCACTTTTTACACCATTATAGTGACAGAAACATCCCAAGCAAGCACTGGAAGCATGATCACACATTCTGAAAATCTGAGGGATCTGTGTTGGTTTTGGAAATAGATTCTGATGCAAAGTTTCTGCAAAAGTGAAAATTTCTACTTTATTTGAAGGCTTCAGGTTTCACCTAAAAGCCTGGCTTGGAAAAAGATATTTATAAATAACTTGGTTCACTCCATAGGTTTATATTAACGTCAGCAAGTGTGGTAGCGGAGTGTAATGCATTAGATAAAAAATAAATTGAAAATGCATTGTAGACACAGTACATAAATTTCACTTGAGAGAATGTCTGCTTTAGTTGTGAAACTAATAACCTTGTTCAGTGAATTGAGTCATTCTCTAAGATGACTGTCACCCTTTTAAAAGGTGGTTTATCAGTTTCAGTTTTTATAAAATACAAATGTTGAGACACTGATCTGTCACAGTTCATTTTTTTTATTCATTCTATGTTGATGTTCTCAGCAGCAAAACGAACGAGTCTAGTGTGGAATGAATTAATAAAGTAATATTCACTATAGCAACCGTACTGAAGTAAGAAGGATCTGCTACCCACAGATTTCAAATCATTGCATGGAGATTTAAGGATAAGTATAGGTGCTCCAGAATTCTGTAGCTCTCTGTGTCATCCCGTTTCAAGTGATCTTCGTCTGTAGGGATGGTCATATTTTTTTGTTTTTTTCCATAAAGCGAATAAATGCATGGGCCATTAAATACTGAGGAAGGCATAAGCAAAAATGTTCAAAAGTGCTGTTCCTTCTTAAATGTCTGAGTAACCCCAGTCATGAGCAGTGAATCACTAAAGTTCAAATAACCAGTTCCAAAAAGAAAAGTAGCCCAAAGAACTGATTAAGAAAATGAAATAATAATAATCATAGAATACTACAAATTAATTAAAACAATGTAATACAAATATTTCATTAAGTGCTATATTTTAATAAACTTCACAAAAAGAAAAGCTTAACTGTATTAAAAACAATTTTAATTTTTAAGATATTAAGGAACAATAATGAGTGACCAGCCAGGCAGGAATAAATTTACCCGAACTTTAGATGTTTGTTTTGAAGAAGTGAAGCTCTTGTACCTACAGGTGAGAACCTGTGCATGAACATAAGTTGAGTGCCTCGCTAACAGTGCTCTAGTGCAGACCTCTTCTTTTGCATCTAATCACTAGTATAAAGTTTTTTTTTTTTTCAGCAGTGTTTGCAGTCCAAGGAGACTAAGCGTACTCTTCAGTCTGTTTTTCACCTGTGGATAGCTAGACCAGTCTGGAGATTTAAGTGGTGAAACGGGCTGTTAAAACAAAAGTCATTTTGATAATGGGATTTAAAGTCTCTACTGTAATCATTAAGAGAGATCATTTTGAGATTTTAGTCCTTTAATTTTTTTTCTTATAAAAAGCACTTCAGACTGGAGAAGGATAAGCTTTCTTACTCTACCTCTTTACTTAAAAGCTTCGAACAAGTGGCTTTAAAAAATCTGATGCAAATACACAGAGGTGTTCTCCTAATTACCCCCCTGTACAAAAACTGAGCAACTCAGAATATAAATGGATGTTTAAGCCATAGCATAATTAAATATCTCAGCATCTTATGACATAGCTCTAGGATATTTTTTTTCTTTAGCTCTGGTGGTAGAGACACTTTCAAAGAGAAACGTAAAGGAGGGCAATGAGGTGGTGCTTCAGAAAGCTGAGTAGCCTGTGTTCTTTAATTGCTTGCTTTATACCCTGTTACTTCAACAGACTCATATTTAAGCAGTCTTTGTAGTGATTAGTTTTGTAACTTTGGAAAATTGCTCTTTATTATCCACTTTGTTTTTCTAATGTACATATTTCTCCTTTATTTCCTTCTTACATTTTAGATGGGCACATACAAAGTGCATCTCTCTGCTAGCTGACGTTGTACGTGGGTCTTCCAACTATTGGATCTGTAACTTGTTTTCATTGCTTTTGAGCAACTTTTCCTTTACTTTTTTTAACAAGTCCTGCTATTTTAAGGAAATGCCTCTTTAATCAGGAAATTTGACAATAACTTTTTCAGTTCAAATTATATCTCCTACCGCTTTCTGAAAAGTTTATCTAGAAAGTCATGAATATGGTAATTTCTCTTTCTGAGCAGACTCTTTTTTATGCTATTTTCATTCCACGATAGTTAGATGTATAGTTCTAAGTCAGTAGGCACAGTGTTAGTATAAAATGGAGAAATGGCTTTGTTATAAAAAAAAGAGTTAGCTGTAAAATGCAAATCATTAAATGATAATAATAATCATGTTTCTGAAATTTGCAATGTTAATCCAAGCATCTCATGTGAAATGGTACTTTTCAATAGAGAACAGTTTTAAAATGGAGTTAACCTTTTCAGGGAGGATAGCTGTCACTTAAATTTTGTGGCTCAATGATTTCCAAGTGAAGAAGAGTTTTCAGAGAAAAGTGTTTAGGAGAAAATGAGGAATTACAGTGAGTGGGGTGAAGGTCAGAACAGCATTTCAGAAATACTGATTTGTACTTCTATGTTTTATTCTCGGTTTTGGGGTTTTTTGTTGTTTAGTTTTGGGGGCTTTTGGCAGGGGTGGGGGTGGGGATGTGACTCTTGCTTTTTAAATCAGGAAGAAAGTCTGTTTAGCCCAAGAAGAGACTGTACTAAGGATATCAGCCAAACCAATCCTGTTAACTTATAGAAGTTACTTGAAGAATAAATACCATAGTAGGGCGATGTAGATGAAAATTATTTTAAAAAGATAAAATAATGGAATGAGAACATAATAGCTGTCTTGTGTCAGACTATGCATCCAGCAAAATTCCTATCTTGACCAATCATGGAAAGTGTAGGAGAAATAACTCATCCATTTGTCTAACTTATTTTTTAGGACTTTTCATTTTGATGGTTTTTTTTTGGCCTGATTAGACTTTTGACCTCACAACATCATGAGGATATAAGTTCCATAATTAATTATATGATACGTAGAATAAGGACTTCCTTGTCTTTTAAACGTGTTTTAAAAGATGGTTAAAAATTTCGAACAGTTAAAGCAGTTAATATTTCAAAGTAGCAGGTTTTAAACCTGTTACTTGGTATTTTCAGGGAATGTACTTTGTTGCCTATTTCTCCATATCTCTTCTGAAACGAATTGTTGTTATACAGGAACCATTCTGTATATCTGACTGTCCTTGTTGTCCTTGTCTCTGAAAGCTTCTTGCTGCCCTGCGTTGTGTCTGAGACTGGAAAATCAGCGCAGTGCCCGATATTCAAGGGCTGAGCGCAGTTGTGGAAAGGTACAGGGGTGCTCTTGTTTTCTGTTCCTTTCCTCGCAGCTCCTAACGTTGCATTTGTTGGCTGGTTGGTTTGCTTGTTTGTTTTTACCGCTCTTAAGCACTGGGGTGATGCTTTCTGATAACTGACCCCTGACTCTCTTCTGAATGGAAGTAAATAAATCATTGCGAATGATCATTACTTTTTGTGCATGATATGTTAATAATGGATCTATGTCTTTAATTTTGTTGACTTCTTATTTTGGCCAGGATATCCCTGTGTGAACTGCTGAATAAACATATGAGGCAGGAATTACAGGATTCCTGGCTAATAATTCTGATTCCTCAACTATTTTCTTGCAATATTATTTCATCATTTTGTAATTCAGACTCTTAATGGTGAATGTGGCTTGGTGATGGCAACTCTCACAGTACGTTTATGAAGCAAAAAGAAGTCCATCTACATTTTTAAGAGGAATGCCCAGGAAAAGCGTGGTGTGCTCCTCAATAGAAAGGGAGGTGGCCACAAAAAAGAATCATTTCATGCATTGGAGAGTCGAACTGTGACGAGGTAGGCAGCACGCTTCGTGCAACTGAAAACATAAAACAAAGAAACAGCAGGTTACACTGCACGCAGGCAAGCGGTTTTTGCCTTTGGCAACAAGATTAAAGATTCATTCAGTAATACAATAATTTGAAAATTATTTTGGTGGGATTTGGTAAGTAATATGCAATGATAAAATTGGAAGGTTACAACAGGGATTGTTCTACTTTGCTGAGGGAGCTTCGCCTAACACATTCAGCAAACGTTGGGGAATAGTTTTTTGAGAATAAGCTCCCTGGGCCAGTGATGAAGGAAGAAACTGCCTCTCGCTGTAGGGCTGCAACATGGGATGAGAAGTGTCAGACAAAGACGTTCTTCACTCACAATAGATAAGGAAATAAGGCTGATAATCACATCACAGTTATTATTCAGTACCATGTAATACAAGAACTATTTTTACAAGAAAGCATGAAAGCAATCCAATTCTAAACGCTACAGGGTATTTCCAATATCTGATGAAGAAAGACTAAGCTGCGCATGGTCTTTCAGCTTTCTTCTGATTTTGCGCTGATTGTAAGGATTTCTATCTGTATCTTAGATTGTTTTGCTTTTTATTTAAATTCTTTCCTTTCAAATAAGGTGACCTATTTCTCTGGGAGGCTGTGTTAAATTTGTTTCTTGGGCTTCACAGTCTTTACAGTTACATACTAGTCAAATAAACATTTATTTCCAGTAGCTCTAAGAAGGAGAGAGGAGTCTTTATTTCTGCTGTCTGCTCAGTTGTTGGTAGAAAATGTGTCCAGACATAGTAAGGCCCTCTCCCCATTTTTTTCAGTTTAGTGCCAACCTATGTCATGTTAGCAGAGGTATCCGTATTGCACATAATGGTGTGTACTATTTATATTGCATAATACATTATACATTATTTAAATATTTCAGACTACATTATAGCATATATCTGTGTACAGCCTGGTACAGTATTGACATAGTTCAGGTAATAAAATATAATATGAACTGGCTTTAAGCAGTTACATCACATATACATTCCTTACATATAAGCACTTACGATATTAACAATCTATAGCTTCACCCTGTAGGTTATAATTGGTTCCAAGCTTTTCTTGTCAAGTATAATTTATTTTTTTAGGCAATATAGCTGTATATAGCTGTTTTATCTGCAAAGAGAATTATTATTGCCTTTTTGAAGAGTTCATGCAGGTTTATGTGAGTATAAATAAAACTCTAGTTTGTCATATAAATGACAGGCAGAACGTAAAAATCTCTTGCAGGTCAGACTAAAGTTCATTTAGTCTTATATCCTATCTCTGTGAGGGGTCAAGATGTTTCGCCCGAGTATAAAATACAAAAGGCATGTAGTGAGATGTCCTAGGAAACTCTCCCATTCCCAGCAATTTACAATGCAAAAATTCCCTGAACAAAAGATGGTGTCATTTTATTTATCAGGCATATTCTAATGGCATATTCTTTGTCCATGAATTTTTCTAGCTGTTTTTGGATGCATCTCCATTTTTAGAATCTGCAGCATTCTGTGGAGGAGAGCTTTGTATCTTAACTATGCGGTGTGTGAAGATGCTTCTTCCTCTGCCTGCTAGTTTCACTGGGTGTCCACTAGTTTCACTGTTGGAAGAGCTCTTGAGCCACTGTTCTTTATTCACATTCATGAATTTATAGATCTCTATCACATCTTGCTTTGATTGCTTCTTTTCCAGGTTGATTATATTTTGTCGCCTCTCATACAGAAGCCCATTCCTTATGTTTTATCATGCTGCTTGCCCTTCTCCATTGCTCTTATACTTTTACTATAAACTGAAACTGAACAAATGATTTTGCTTTTATTTGAGGATATTTGGACCTTAGGACCATCCTTTTGAAAATTCGTTTTGTAGCTGTATCATGTTTTTTTCAAACTCATTTCACTAGTAAAAGATACTTTGAAACTGTCTTTCTTTACTTTTAAAATGAATATTATTATTTTTTGTAGAACAATTATCTTCTTAAATATTTTCCTAAATCTCCTTTCCATTCATCCACTGTTATGGGTGAAGAATATATCCTCTTTGTTAATTGATCTGTTCTACAGTAAATAGTCGGCTTGTCAGCAATGTTATTGAATATTTTGCCCCTTGGGTGCATTTGCATCATATGATTTATTTATCTATTTAGAGTGAGCTTAGACTATTTTACCTTTTCAGTAACTGTTCAGAGATGTGTTGAGAGATGGCACAGAAGTACACATTTGCATTATACATAAGGGCTCTCTGACACCAACTATGTGAGATTTATTATTCTCTGTGGGCTAAACTGTAATGTTTTATTCAATTTTTGGCTGCCATAGGGATTATATGACATTTCTCTGAGGGTATACATGTGAGATTAGAGAGACAGCTTGAAAATCTTTTATAAATCTTCTAGGTTTTTATTAAGCTAAAACGGTATTTGTTTATTTTTACATTCTTCATTCCTGTGCTTATTTGTCCATTTGCCAGTCTAAATGCTTCTCAGTGAAAACTGGTAATAGTTGAGCATTTAGAGTAATTGAGAATAAGAAAGTGGGAGAGGGAGTCAGAAAATCACATCTAATCACCACTGGGAAGGAGTCCAGCAAAGCAGAAATACAGCTGTAAGATGGGATGGCTGCTAAAATTGATACACAGCTGGGAGAGTAGTCAAAGAAAAATGTCATCTGGTGGTTTAACAGAAAAAAAGTATAGGTGTCAAAAAGCTGCCCTTCTGCCTTTTTTGATAGAAAGGAGGGTGCTGTTTTCACAGGCTCATAGCTATTCTGGGTAGAGTTTTTTCAGCATATTACAACTCAGTGTGTTTTTGTTTTTAAACTGCTTGGTGAGAGAAAAGAAAGGGAGGAGTGAGAAAATCAGTTACTGTAAGCAACTGTTGTGCTGTTATGTCCTTACCCAGAATCCATAAATCTAATTTTGAGCAATTAAAACGTAACAGGGGGACTAAAATCACCTGGAAGACTATGTGGTGGCTAAAACCCGTTACCTGATTACAGACAACATCACTGTTCCATTTAGTTGATCCTTCTTGAAGCTGCCCTTGAACAGTTGCTCATTAAACTTTATAAGTTCTAGGACATGCAGTGGATTGGATTCCATATACAATATTTGCCATGTTAATGGGGAGTTTGTTTCACTTTTAGAGAAGCTGCAATGTTTCTAAGCCAATTATGTTTCCTAAACTGTTTACAACACAGTTACAGTGAGATAGAGGGGTCTGTGTTTTTTGAAGTTTAATGAAGTGCTGTGCCTTGTTCCGTGAAGGCATCATCAGGGACGTGCCAGGCAGGCACTGACCGAAAGGGCATCTACTGTTCCAGAAATCCATCACATCATTTACAGCCATGCCTCCAGTCTTTGCTGCTGTGAAAAAGGATTTTGTGATATCAGGCTTATTTTACGTTTTTTAGTTTGGTCACTGACTGAATCAAATCAACCAAAGATTAAAACGTTGTACATTTTTCAAAGAATGAATATTTGTATTAAAATATCGCGGATTTTTCTTTTTAAATACATATTCAGTAAAAACTCTGGCTTAAATGCACAAGCCTTTTGGAGAATGAGGATCTACTCTTGGTGTCCATTTTTACCCGAAAGTATAGTGACTGAGCCATCCCAGAATGAGGGATATGTCTTCACTACTCTTATTCGCGAGGAAGATTTAACCACAAAGCACTTGCCTCAATTTCTTAATCCAAGTATAAATGGCACGGACTGAAATAACTTCTTGAAGAATTGAGATCTGAACCTCTCTCTCTCCGATGCCCCTGATGCATTACTGAGTAATGAGCCACTGGCTGACGGGATGCCACTGCCCAGGGAAACTAACCTTTCGTTCTCTGTTTTTTATACAGCTGTCCAAACAAAAGCATTTGGGAAGTATCAAAAGAATTAAGCATTGACAAAACAAAACTCTTTTGGCATTTTTGTTGTTTGTTTTTTCTCATTAGACAACAGTATTGAGCAAATTAAAGCCCATTCCTGAATAGCATCAACCTCCTTGGAACTGCATTTTTAGCAAAGAATATTTGAAGAAATTATTTTGACTACTTTTATTCAAGAATATAGGGTGAAGGTAAACTGTCTGTTCAGGCTGAACTCAAAGCCAAGGTGTAATGATATATGTGTTTATGCTGACTCTGTGATTGTTATGAAAAGGAAATATTCGTGATTTCATAAGAAAAAAATTGCATATCTTTAAACCAAAAAGCAGAAATTCAGTTGCTCATACTTGTGCAAACACATGCACGTTTCCCCAGCATTTCTTTTTGTAATGTCAGAAAACAAATCCTTGAGTTTGAAGAATAAAGAGAACATTACACTAACAATTTTTGAGATTGTGTTCCTGAGATCTGCAAAACAAACTTTAAGCAAAATGGTTTTCTATTGTAGCAATATTCATGCAACTTTTAACACTCTACCTTTCCTTCTTTATATGAGACTTAACTTAGACCTTTTTAGAGGAAAGCAATTGAACATTCAATACTTTCTTTTAGATACATTTTTTTTTAAATAAATAGTGTAACTGGTGCATCAAAACTTCCCTTTCCCTGTGCGTTTAAAGTGATGATTAGAAATCAGATTCTGGGATGATTTTTTACAGGCATGTTTTACTGATGCCATGGCTCTGGATGTATTGTAAGTTCTAGGATAATGATCTACTTGGATAAAGCTACTGCTCTTGCCCTAATGGTGGAGAATGATGCAAGAAAATAAAGTCTCCTGTGTTCTTTTGAAAAATTTAGTTTTGTTCTGTAGGTATGGGTTTTTTATAGGAAACTGATGATTTCTCAAAGTGCATTCTTAAATTGACTACTGTAGCATAATAGTCAAAGAACGTGTCTTTCAAACTAAGTAGTCTTTATAGAATTTCCTTTGTAAATCATTATGGTCACCTCTAGTGGTACTAGCTGTTTGTGGATATGAGCTGCTTAGTGCTTTGGACTTTCTACTAATTGTTTTTCTTTCCTCCTGATTTAATCAGTGGGTATATGAAAATCAAGCTTTAAGGCTAATTACAGGATTTAAACCAGAATGGCACCTGAAAAAAGCAGAAACAAATTGGCACAAAGAAAAGATGAGGAAAGTGAAAATAGACAGCTGTGCTCTCAAAGCTGTAAGAGATTTTGTTAACTTTAAGGAAAAAATATTGCTACTATTTTATTACATCTTGTTCTTTGCATCCACTCTTGAAGAGTATGTTCCATATTGGAGAACAATTTTTAAAAGTAATTCAGGTTCTCCCTAATATTCAGACGTAAGTGCAGACTTAAGTATTTAATATCTGAAGTTAAGAAAGTTACTCAGTCAAGTGTGCCATAGAACATGCCACTGAAAAATACAATTATAATGGAAAAAATTACATTATCCCCTTTGAAGATAGGTTAAATATGCTTCCAAATGTAAATTTTTAAACCTCCCTAATGACTGTCCTATGTATTAGCTACTCAGGGAACCATAAGAAGAGAAGAAATTTTTGAGTTCATCTTAGTGCACAGGATCCAGTTCAAAATGCTACTGCCAAAGAGCTGCTCTACATCTCTTTTGGTCACTGTAATATACTTAGATTCAGCATCTTTACAGGAGCAGCAGAATCTATTATGTTACTGTCAAACTTCTAAAAGGAGGTCTATGCAAAAAAGAGGTTTTTTTTAATTTTTTTTTAAGGAGCATCCAAAAGGGTAAAATACTTGCAGATGTAATGGAAATAATTTTAAAACATCATATTAGAGGCTCAGTAAAAATCTGTTACACCTTATCAAAACAGATTCTGGAGGGGAAGAAAAGGCGTCGTTAAATAGAAGTGTCAAAGAAACCAAGAACTAGGAAATAGATATTCAAAACGTCCAAGAAAGGAAACTAGACAAATCCACAGACTATGGTTTTGTCGTTTCCTACTGAGCACGTGCTTTGGATGAGAGCAAGAACCCTGTGTGCTTCTGATCCCGTAATGAACTGCTTACACAGACGGCGTGGTTGTAACTCAATGAGAGAGAGTATCAGAGCAAGGTGCAGCTCAAAGCAAGGCTGGCAGGAGCAGTTGTTGGAAGGATGGCAACGAGGAATGAGAAATGCAAGGCATGGCTATGAGGAGGGGCTATTAGGTTGAGGAGTGGCTAACGCAAGTTAAACTAAAGGATCAAATAAACTTTAATGGGCTTAGCAACCCAGTATGACTTAAAAATCTTAAAATTGAGTAAAGGAAACTGCCAGAGTAGAAAACAGCTCAAATAGCAATTGACTCTGCAGAGGAAAAGACTACGAAGTACTACTGCTATAGTTATATTTTAAGGATGTTTCTGATACCCTGTTTATGTACCTTTTTAGAGACGTCATTTCGCGTCTATTAAAAATACTGGTTTTTAGCAAATTGATTCATATTTGCAAGTGGTGAAAAATAGCTCATATTAACAGAAAATACAATGGTGTTTTCCAGGTTAACAGAGGAAAATTATAGCCAATGTTTTTTGTAATGACCTCCTTAAATTTGAATCCCATCCTCACTGGTGTTATTCCAGCCCTGGCAAAATGGGGCAATGGGGTCCTCTTAGTGAGGACCAAAAGGCAAACACTGAAGAACTGCAGAAGGGTGTTGAATGAATGGGTGATAAAATGTCAGTACTTATAAACGTAAAGCAATGTACATGTTGAAAACAGTCCTCATTACATCCACAGTGGTGTGCTGTGTTCTTGTTTTTATTGCTCAGGAATGAGACTCATGAATTATAATAGGTTCTGCTCTGAAAATGTCATTTCATTGCTCAGAAGCTATCAAAAAAGTAAATATGACATTAAGAATTATTAGGAAAGGAATAGAGAACAAAGGCAAACACCATTGTACTGCTGTATGAATCTGTCGCCTTCATCTGGAATTGTTGTGGTGCCTCAAAAAAGGACAAAATAAAACTAGAAAGAGTACAGAGAAAGGCAGCGTGGATGATCAAAGGTATGGAAGGCTTTTTCACAAGACTTTTCACTAACTAAGAAGATCAGGGATCTTCAACCTCGGAAAAAAAATGACTAAAGAGAGGAAAGGAAAGAGATGATGTAGGAGGTTATATATTTTGAGTGGCACGAAGGAAAGCAGAGAGGCTCATTGTTGCTCAGAATTCAAGTATGAGGAGTAAAATTAGCAGGTGGCAGATTCAAAGCATACCAGGAGATGGACCTATCACGCTGCAATGCACAGTCGGCTTGAAAAGCTAATGGTTACTGATGTTGTTCAAAGCTTGGAAAGATTCAGAAAAGCAATTATATAAATTCATTGAAGAGAAATCCAATAAGGCTAATCCAACTAAGCCCAGAATTTTATCTCTGGCTCAGAAAGTCCTGGCTGAGGACATCAGCGGTATTCTAGAGAGGATCACTTACATAGTCTTCCCAACACATCTGTCTCTGGCCACCAGTGGAGACTGGATGTTGGATGGGTGTTTGTCCTGCCTCAGTACGGTAAGTCTTACGTTCTTGTGTTATGGACCTGGCCTTTGCTGGCTGTAGAGTGAATATCCTCCTCAGAAACTTCAGGTGTAAAACAATGTAACTCCTATAGTCTGTGCTAGGAGGTGAGCACAAAGAATTTAATTCTCCTTTCCACTGTAAAACAGCACTGTGGCAAGTGCTCCAGCTTGAAACTTTTAGAATACAGGCAGGGCTGACTGCTGTCATTTCAGGTCTTTTTTTGGTGGCTTTTCAAACCATGCAGATTCCAAATCCCTGTGGCTTTCCTAGAACTTTCCTTGGCTTTTACAAGGGACTGCACATTGCACGTGTCCATGTTTTGTGCAATATTAAGAGTGCCTGCATGGATCATGGCATATGAACATGTATGGCAGGCTAATGGTCTAATCTTTTCACCTTGGCTTGTTTCCCTGTCAAAAATCATGCATTTTAGAGCAAAAAGAAAGTTTCAAATATAAATGGAAGAATATAGACAGAACCTCTGAGACAGAGATTCTAAAAATAAGGCCTAGTTGGTTTTTCTTTTAATCATGAGCCATGAGCTTTAATACTTCAAGCATGTCTCTATAAAGGTTATTGTGAACTCAGTCCTTTAGCAACTGAAGGCTCAGGCACATTGCCTCTTAACAGACCTACTGTGGGAGATGCTTAGCAGGTCGAATGCTCATCTTGCTTGATTTCTTCCCACTGACCTGGGAATTTGCTAGATGTTTTAGGCACTGTTTTGTCTGAGGGTTGTTTGAGGTAGTAAGAGAGAAGCTATTTTTACTTTGTTTTTGTTCTAGTTTTTTATTTACTTGAACATAAAAAGGAAAAAGAATTAGCAATTTATTTGAGATGTCTTCACTTACAGTAGTCTAAAGAAACATATAAGGAAATATGGTGTTTAAAACTTGTATTGATTTACTTCACCGTTTAAAAAAATATTTATTAAATTGGTGAGCATTTGTGGAGATGCTGCTTCAGCTATAATGCCCTCCAGCTTGACTTGGGGGAAATTTTAGTGGGTCTGAGAGAGAGATTTCCCACCTCATAGACCTTGAATAAGGAGGAGGAGACAAATAAGTTCATCTCCAGAGCCCTCATAGTCAGGTTTAATAAGATGGGAGAATGACTTAGCTTTCTCTGTATTTAAGGTTCTTTGTTTTGTAGCAGTGCTTCTTCGCCACTTTTTGGCTCTTGCGAGACCTCATCTGGAGGAGCGTGTCCAGTTTTGGGCTTTGCAGTACAGGAGGGATGTTGATGAAGCGGAACAAGGCCAGCTGAGGCCACTGAGATGGTTAAGGGGCTGGGTTGTGTGACACCAAGGAGCAGCTGAGAGAGCTGAGCTTTTTCAGGCTGAAGAAGACAAGGTTAAAGGGGAGCTTCCACTGCCTTAGAAGTGTTCATAGGGAAGATGGAGCCAGGCTCCTCTTAGGTGTGCAAAGTGAAAGGAAAAGAGGAGGTCAAAACAAGTTGCAGCAAGGAAAAATGGACATAAGGAAAAACTTCTCAGCAGTGAGGGTGATCAGTCACTGGAGCAGGTTGCCCGAAAAGACTGTGAATCTCTATCCTCAGAGTGTTTCAGAACTTGGCTGGACAAGCCCTGACCAACCTAACCTAACTAGGTAGTCGGACCTGTCTTTGATGTTGACCCTACTTTCAGCAGGAGGTTGGACCAGATCATTTCCAAAACCTTCTGTCCAACCTAAATAATTCTGTGAGTGTATGATTGTATGTAATTTTATAGGACTCCCAGCAGGCCCTATATGCCCTGCAGAGAATATGTAACTGGCATCTTAGTCTTGAAATCAGTTTACAAATCATTATTTATTATTGGAAAAAAAAAATCCATTATTCAGTAAATATTCTGTCTCTTTAGCAATTACAGTAATTTTTCTACATCAGTTTTAAGGTGTCTTCCCATAAGTATAATAATATAGAATATATAATAATATAAACATGTAATATAGAGTATTATATTCCTGTGGGCATGTTGTCTGTTGAAGGCAATACTGATGCTGTGCATCTTTCTTGGCACATAAAACCCTGAAATACAGGGTATTATGTGAATACCTTGTGTATTATATGAACTGAAATATGTTCTGTACTCCAGCAGGCCACCTACCCTGTTAAAAAAAAAAAATGCACTGGTTTGACAAACGTGTTTCCTGGTTTTATGATTTTGAATTGATTTGGTTTTTTTAGGGTTACGGTTTCAAGTGAGAGGGAACTAATCTTAAAATTATCTGGGCAGTGGCTAAATATTTTTCTAGTAATTTGTCACAGAATCATTGCAGGAATCAAATTAGGCTGATTGGTCTGTAATTCCATCAGTCCTCCCTTTTCTCTTCCTTAAGAGATAGATGCTCTATTTGACCTCCTTCAGTCCTCTGGGACCTCTCTTGTCCTCCAGGAGCTCGTAGAGGTAGTTGTTAATGAAACAGAAATTGCTTTGTCTACTTTCTCTAAGGTGAATTTAATCAGGCCCAGCCAATTTGAACGCATCTTATTTAAATATTCTTTATTATATTTTTCTCGTACTTTGGCTTGCAGAGTATTTTCTTTTTAAAGTAGCCTTGAATTTCTTGTCAAGATTCACCACTTTTTGAAGAGTGGAATGAAGGTGGTATTAGATAACTGAGTTTTACCTGTGTCTCCATTATTTTCTCTCCTTTCCTGTTACCACTAACCTACTTGTTTTCTTTTTTATATACCAAGTATTTAAAAATTCTTCTTTTTGTTTGTTGTGTCTCTTGCAATTTGAAACTCATTTTATACTTCAGCTTTTTTGTGGTATATCCTTCTCCTCTGTCTTCTTCCTTTGTTATGTGATCTTGTTTTCCTTTTTTGTTTGATGCCTTTTTGATTATTCAGTCATTGAAGATTTCCAGATGCAGGTATAATGCAATGGCCTACTCTTTCCTTTCATTGTGATAATTTGTACATTTAATATAATCTTCCTCAGTGACTGCCAGCAGACCTGCACATGTTTATCTTCTAGTCATTTTCAAAAAGATACTTAACGAGTTTCCAGAGTGTGCTGAAATCTCTTGGTTTTGATGATGGTGTGGGTGAGTGGGAGGGCATTACTGTTTTATTTCTGTAGCTGTCATATCTCATTTTTCCTAACATATCAGTTTTGACTGCTTTTCCCCGAAACACCTCTCTTGATATTACTAATCCATGCTTTTCTGTTAGGCAGACCCAAATCTAAAATAACCACTTTCTAGAGTAGGTTCTTCACTCTTTAAAACTAAAATTTTCCTCCAACACAGCATCCTGAGATGTAAACTGTCTTTCATTTTTTCTCAAATGGTGCCTGAGCATTCAAAGTCTGTCACATGTCAGTTAGATGCTTTTAAAATTTCTCAACAACAACTACAGCACCACACAAAGAAAAAGACCAAGGGCTCACTTTCTAGTTGAGTTTTATCAGACCTTATAGCATCATGTCTGCTCTTTTCCTTCTTATATATTTTTATATAGCCCCTGTGCCCCAAGGTATTAAACAAACTCACTTTTCACTTGTTTCTGTATTTTATAGCATGCATGAAGTTCTTGAAATAAAGCACAGCATTTTCTTTTTTATTCCATTAAGAGAGTTTGCTAAACAAGCTATTTGTTCTATACCAATATTCTAGTCCTGTGATCTGACTCGTAAAGCTTGGAGATGCTGGTTATGTCTTTAATTTTGAATTAATGTCTCCTCTTTGTTTTCTTCTTGCTATACTCCCAGCCCGTGTAGGCCCCTTTCATATTCAGCAGGTTGCTGTGTCATTCTTTCTGCATCCCAATTTTGGCATTGCCACGGAGCCAGCCTCTCCTCAGTGGTGCCCAGTGACAGGACAAGGAGCAGTGGGCACAAACTGGGACATAGGAAGTTCCATCTGAATATAAGAAAAAACTTTTTTACTTTGAGGGTGACTGAGCGCTGGAACGGGTTGCCCAGAGAGGTGGTGGAGTCTCTCTCCTTGGAAATATTTGAGATTGACTGGACATGGGGCTGGGCAACCTGCTCTAGGTGGCCCTGCTTGAGCAGGGGTGTTGGACTAGGTAATATCCAAAGGCCCTTCCAACCTCAGCCATCCTGTGATTAATAAAAGTTCTGTGATTAAAGGAGACTTAGCCAGTGTGATTTAAGATTGTGACCCGTTCAGAGTCTCATAGTCTTCAGTAAGCTTTGCATCCTGTATCCATCTGAAGATCTCTGTGTGACTGTCAGGTTAATTGATTTGGGCATCTAACTTAGCTAGATGAGGATCTTTTTTCTGCTAATCCTGTTGGTGACAGTTTCAGCTTAGCTGTTACTTAGCCATACCTTTCTGCATTAACTTTCTGCAAAATAGCTTGTTTCTGTGTCACAATATAGTTTTGGTGCGTATTTAGCTCTATCCCAAAAGCTCTGGTTCTTTCCTGATCAGAGCCTCTAGCTGTGCCTTTCAAGCTTTTTTTTTCCCCAATCAAAATGTCATATTGGTAGATCTTTGTACCCTTTTATCTATCAAAAACTTGTAGCTCCCTGCAAATTTTCCAACTCTGAAAACTGAGAACCTAAATAGTAATATGAAGAAACACTCTCCCAGAGGGAATGCCAGATGTCCATAAACGCATTGTTTTCCTGAAGGAATTTCCCAGAACTCTCCTCATGCATCGGGCGTAGTTCTTCAGCCATCTCACCAACAAGGTTTCCCCTTGTAGAAGAAGACGTTTCTTATTTCTGCGTGCTTGTTTAAATCTTTTGGGTCTATACACGACCAAATGGTTGGTTGGCTGATTGGCTTGTTCTTCTTCTCACTTTCCTCTTTTCTTCCATGTCTTCCATGTAACACTGGCCTACTCAGTTATGTCAGTACTCCCTTAAGGTGGCAGGAATGTTTCTAGGAGTGTCAGCTGTGAAATGACTGGGTGCATTCAGCTCTGCTCCGTACAGGGTTTGGAGATTCCTTCTAAAGCATCTGCAAATGCTCCTCAGCTGTTTTGTCCTTTCCTACTGAGCACATGCTTTGGATAAGAGGAAGGAGCTAGTATGTTTCTAACCCCCAAGTGAGCTTCTATCACATATTGATTAAAAATGTAGCCAGTGCTCAGTGGAGATAAAATCTGGACGGTAAGCTGTACATTTTGCACGCTTAACTTTTTTGCCTTCGCTTTTTTTCAGTTATACTGTCACTGATTCTCATGCCACACTGACTTGTGCACTCACATCCAATTTAAAATTTGCAAGTGTCCCATATATTTCTGGGCTGCTGATCCCCTCATAACCCACTGTAACGATGTCTTTGCCTCTTGAAGAACCTATAGTTTGGGTAAATAAGATTCTTTGATCTGTTAGGACAGGCTAAATGAACAAAAAAAGAATATTCTGGCTAAATACAACAGAACTACCTGGCAAGCGAAAAGCGAAGTGAAAAGGAGGAGCTGCAGTCCTGCAGAGAAATCAAGTTCTCCTCATAGCAGACAAGACTTAACGCTGAAGGGACCAGAATACTGAGGTCAGAGACTTCTCCCAGGGATCCGCTCCTTCCACGAGGAGCAAGATTAAGTTGTGTGCAGGACTACATTATACTACAAACTCACAGGTAGACCTGCAAGTTGTTCTGTGTTTTCCGTCAAGGACACAGATATCGCTGAAGCTTCTTAAGCCCATAAACTAGGATTTTATTTCAGAAAGGAAACACACGTTTATTAAGGTAATTTCAGATCCCGTGTCAGAATATTTTTGGTAGTTTGTGGCCATACTGGGAGGTCTGTCTGCAGTGCAAAAACCAAATTTGCAGTCCTTTTACTAAAATAAATTATTGTTATTTTTTGGAAGTGCAGTAATATTCTCATTGAAACTTGACAGAAAATTCCTCTCTGGTATTAGCTCTGAAAACATTTTTTATGTTGTTGAAATTAGGGTTGATTAATTAGGCAAAATATAGTTTAAGGCATTTTATTGTATGCTTTTCTATTATATAATCTTATAAATAATTTACAGTTAATAATTTAAGTAGTTTTTAAATTCATAATCCAGAGAGATAAGGTCTTCAGCTTAGATTTTAGAGGTTGGTAAAGTTTGCAGAATAGTAAAAATCCATGCGAAAAAAGTGGGAACATTAAAAAAAAAAAATGCATTTATCTCATTTTTGTAAGATTATATTCTCTTGCACGATAGAGCAATTCATTTTTTGTCAAGCTGCCAAGCATGTTTAGTTTTTTGATAATGCAACATAGTCATGAGATTCATCAGATTGTCACATCTGTGAACCCTAGCTGCATTCAAAGGATGTTTAATAATTCAAAAAGGAAGTTTCCTTGCATCTTTACAGTAAAAGATGAAGTGATTTTTTTCCCTACTATTAAAAAAGTATTCAATATGTGAAAGATTGAGTTTGAAATATTCACTATTTAAATATTCATAGGAGCAAAGCAACAAATATTTTTAATTTCTTCTACCACTTATATAATTATGTTTCTAACTATATCCTTTATTTGATAAATATTTTACATTTGATAAGTCTTATATCTTCCCTCTTAATAAGTAGATAGTTGGAATGAATTTTTGAAACTTTAGGGGAAAGGCTAATATATATTGTAGATTATTTTTTATTCCTTAAATCCAAATGATAGGATTTTAGACAATTTTATATATGTCTCAGATAATCTTGCTAGTACGTTAAGCAGCACATTTCAGCCTCAGCTGCTTTTTGACAACAGAAATTGATAGTTGTTAGCACCTTCCTGTATTCTGCTATCAATTATGTAGACGTGTTTTCTCATAACAAAGCCAGTCATTTTCTGTGGAGCATTATTTGTGAGATACAAATAATGTCAGTCAGACTCAGCAATACGCTATAAATAAAGCACTTTTATGACAGCGCTGTGATCAGTACTAGACAACAGTGCTGTAAAACAATTGAGTGCTCTGTGCTCCTTGCCTCCGAAGAGCACGACATGACTCGGTCTGCGCTTTGAGAAACGTTTGTCAAGTTGTCTCCTACTGCCTGTGTAAGAAGTTGGGAGCAAGGACGTAAACGTGGGTTAGCTATGCATTTCTTCAGAAAAACGTGTGTGGACAATATTTAAGGACATTCCCTAGTTACTTCTCTGTTTTCACAAATATGCAGTAGTGTTAATGTAGGAATGCATGTATCAGGGAGCTAAGCCCTCCTAGAAATATAGTGCAGGTGCACTGCAGGTGAGGTGGTAGTGTGCTGGTGGGCGTTTGCGTGTCCTGTCCCACGTTGGAACATATACCTGTTCTGTAACAAAAACCTGGAAGTCTGTAACTATCCAATAATAAGATATGGAGAAGTTGTAGCATCTGTCTACCCTGTGTGGTTCATCCTGGCTACATGGCCTGTCTCAGCCAAAGGACAGGCATCACTTCTTTGCATCAGTTGGAGAAGGTACTGCAGCCCCAAACTGTCTTCTACCAAAACTGCATGTTCTCCAAATATTCAAGGTACCCTAATCCATCAAAATCCTTGACAGAGCTATAACACTAATTAATTTCTACTATATTTTTTCCTGCTCTTTGATATTGAAGGTACTGATGCTTGTACAACTGTAACAATTTTTTTCACCAAATCTGCAGGCATGCATCTTCCTAGCTTCTGTGAGCTTAATTTTTCTACTAATGTGCTTTTAATTAAATGTGAGCATATACAGTTATTTTTTGAATTGTTTACTGTATTTGCTGTTACCAAAACAAAGACTGAAAGTCAGGGCTCATTAAATGCTACTGAGAGTCAGGATACCATAAAATTAATAAACATAGTAATTTCCCATTTGTGTGTTCTTATCCCCTTGACAAATGTTAAGTAGCTTATTCATCCATGAGGAAGTGGTGAGTTTTTAACCATGGAGGAAGGATATACTACCATGGAGAATCTGATGCATTCTAAGATCATGTTTCTAGTTTTTCTAGTTCTAGTCTGCACAGTGCATCTCTGTAACTACAGATGTGGGTGTAGGTGAATATTTTGTACAGAGGAATGGCATTAATTCTGCTGGATAAGTCTAAGTATGTTTTTGGCCCTTTCTAAAGCTTTCTAAAGCTGCCTTCTAATTTTGAATGCCTTCTTTCTCGGTAATTACTTAGCCAGAGCTTTTAAAATTAACATTTCAATGAGTAAAATGGGAAAAAAAAAAAAAAAAAAAGATGGTGTGTTTTCTTGTCAAGAAATGCTCAGTTTGACCCTGTCAGACTTAATTTTCTAAAGTGGTAGGCAGCTGAAGCACCCAAAGCAGTCAGCTGGAGCTAAAGGCATTGAATCTTATCAGTGCCTCTGCCAGCTCAGTCTTGATTTCTTTCCTTTATTTTCTTCAGGACCTTGAATTTATTTTTATTTTTTAAAAGGTGCTTCTTCAGAACAACTCTCTAACTATCCATGACTGGGGAAGTTTAGGCTTCAGAAATTCTTTTCCTTCCGCATTACTGTTTAGATGTTGAGTTTTTTTCGTCTTCTTTGGTGCAGTCCACTTGAAATAATTTAATATAAAACACCCTAAACCAAGACTGATTGAAGCGGAAGACACTTAATAAAACAAACTAAAGAGTTCAGGGATAAGCCTCAAGTAATGCTTTGCAAAATCTAGTAAAGTAGCTCCACCTTATCTCATTTGTGGAGAAACAGAACAAAAATCTTGTATCTTTTTTAGAAGTTCCACTACTTACTGCTCTCTTGCTTGTGGTTAAGTAAAGCTAAATTTTTGACTCAGGCACTTTTAGTTTCCCTATCAAGTTTAAGGTTATAAGGTTTGTTATTGTATTGGTGGTGAATTTACGATTATTTTTTTTGCAAAGACATTTCAATAGAAAGGCAGAAACAAATTGTGCCTTTAGGTTCTTCTCCAGTCCAGTCTTTGACCAGGTCTGCACAGTGAATATGAATGCAAAATGCTGAAGCTAGAACATGCATCAAATATAAGGCAAGGCATTGCAGGAAGGAAAAATGAAGATGGTCTAACTATGCACCAAAAGAGGCAAATGTCCTTTAGCAGAACAGGAAAGGATAGTATAAGTAGATATGATACCTAAGAGACCAAAGTTATGGCTCCACAGTATCTTCTAAGTCCATGAAACATAAAATTATTACTGCAGTGATGAACTGTATAGAGTAGATGTATGTATGTTAGTAATGTAAATACATAGAATAATACAGCAATATTACCTAATGAACTAACTAAGGCTAACTGCATTTTGAAAAATGTCCCTAATACTCTAAAAAACATTTTGACTTATTTATCTCTGTGTCATTCTCTAGTTTATTTTTCTATGTTGTGAAAATGGTTGGAGAATTATAATAACGCTATAAACCACAGGTCTATAGTTTTATTGAATATCTGTTTGCGGAGGCAGTACCAGCCAATAAAAGAAAATTGAATTTTGAGTTTGTGTGCAAACACACACACAAGCTATATAGAAAAATTTCACACTTCATTAAACCATCATGTCCCCTTCCTGGAATTTTTATTCCCCTCTGAAGGAATTACAGCCTTTCCTCTCAGGATTCTGGGAGTCTGCTAATTGTTTTTCTCTGAAGTTGCCTTTAATGCAAGTTCATGCAAGCTAACCAATTGCAATCCATTTTTCATTAAGAGACCTTAATTCATAAATTTCAAACAGAGGTCACTTTTTCTTCAGTGACCTGCCAGATACTGAAACTATGTAATCACCAAACTTTGAGAGGAGCGGAAGGGCAGTGGATATTTACGCCTCCCCCTGCACCCCGAATCCCTGTTTACCTGTGCTGTCTACAAGCTATAATCAATGCTGATTCTTTTATTTATGTGTTTATTTTTGAATGGTGTTAGTGATTTTGAAGCGCAGGTACTTGGTTAAATCTCCAGGAGGTGTGTTGTGATGAAGGACTCAGTAGAGCATGTGGCTGTCCTTGAGGGACAGATTCACAGGTACCAGGCTTAAGCATAGTAGGTCAGATTGACTAAAGGTGATGAAGGTATATTTGATGAATGTCTGTCCTAATGACTGTGTTATAGTGTAGAAATAGCTGAATCAGCTTTAAACAAAGCAGCCCCAGCAGCGTGGAGCTCCGTGAGGTCTATGAGCTCACTTTCCCAATGCACCTAGGCTGCTTTGGGGACCTGCCTTGGTTCATTTGAATGTTAGCCTGAGTTGCCCTTCTTGGTGTGTGGGCACTAATAGTAACAATAAGAGCTGCTACTACATGGTGTTAAGCCAGACAGTAGTCTAATTTTGATTCAAGCCTTCAAGCCCTATAAATTCAAGCAGTTTTGGTCTGAGTAGTAGTACGTGGTGCCTACATGTTAATCAGCCAGGTGGCTGAGCTAGTTAATTTTCCTGGAACAGGGGTTACAGGGCTTCTGTCTTCCTGTGGATACCTTTTTCAGTGGAATAGACTGCTGCATAGAGAACTTTGGCACAGTGGTGCTGAAGTTGCTATTATTAATTTTCCTCTGCACACTTTTAGGAGCATTCCTAGAGCCTCCGGGAGTTCATAAAGCACTACAATATCCTTTTACCTACATGAAGTCTGTACCTTATAATGGGATTATTCACAATTTTATGTTTAACTTTTTCATGCATATAAATACAGATCGTCTGAAAATACAGATGGCAAGAACTGTAGTTATAAAACTTAGAAAAGTAAATGAAAAGTACGATTAACTTATTACAAGATTATTTTGAGGCAGTATTTAGTAGACTCAGGAAATAATCCAATAATCCAGGTTCTGCTTTGTAAAATATATACAGCTATCGTGTGTGTGTGTGTGTGTATGCATAAATACTTGATAGCAAAAATGTAAGTGCGTGATTCTGTCCATAGATTGTTACAAACTGCCTTCAGTAGGTAGAAGCTATCAGTGGTATGCTTGTAAAATGTATAGATTGTATAGATTATCATTGTATAGATTATCATTCCTGTTAAATCCAGGGATTTAATAGAGAGTAACATAACCATTTAACCTACAGTAAACCTAAAAAGGGTTAGCTAAAAATGTCTACTTCAGATTACACCAACGCAGTCTGAACTTCTGAGCCTTTTCGCATAGGTCGTACGTTGCTCTAAACTCAGTAGGTACTGTGACATGTAATAGCTGCGGGCAGCACACATGCTCAGTTCCTTTAACTGCTTTCATTAAATGTTTCTAAAATTAATTTGAAATGTTTTATAATATATCGTAGTTAAGAGCTGATTAGGAATGACCTTGTAGTAGTAGTCTTATAGTAAATGGACTTAGAGTCATCCACAGCAAAGCACCGATAAGTCAGATTTATACTGGTAAACCAACCTTCTTCCATTACTGAAGATAAAGGAGGGTGACAAAACAGGAAGCCAGTGCAGACTTACCAGAATATGACAATGGTAATAGAGTAATTTCTAAACAATTTATGTTGTGAGTCATTCAACGTTGATACATAATGCTGAGATTAAAAGTTGAAGGAAATTGCTATTTTTTTAGTTTTAAAAAATTTCCTCCCCATTTTTCAAGACTGCTTTGAGTGTGGGCAAATACGTATTTCCTCCCATGGTTTTAAATATTCGAATTTAGTAGCTTCTTCTGATTGAAACACACCATTAGCCTCTTTCCCAGAAGTAATTTATTGCTGTATATTTAAATCATAAGTCAGCAAGTCCCAGATGACAAATGAACCTCTCTTATGTCACACATCATATCCATTCTAGTTTTCTTGAATTTCTATACATCCCAAGTTAGCATAATTAGATTTTGTTTCATACTAATAAGAGCAACTGATACATATGTAAGTATATACATGTATTCATATGTGTAATAGATATTGTCCGGTGATGTCAGTGTTGTGGTTTTGTGTCTGGTGTACTTTATCATCCATCATGGGGAAAAAAAACATTATTCAGTCACACTATAGATACAGGTTCAGGCAGATGCCTAACTAATCCATACCCTAGATGTCACATAGGATGATTTTCATCTAAAATTCTGCTCTTAATTACCTCACTATAAGGCAGACACTAGTATGTTTTTAAGCCATTTTCGCATTAGACATTAAATGCTATCATGTAATCATTTTTCTGTTGTCTATTGCAGAAGATTAATCAACCGTACTGCTTAGCTTTGTTTAGCTGACACCGCCATAATTAATTCTTTGATCATTTTCATGGCTATACAAAGTCTTTTCCTTGATGCATTGCTTTGAAACATACAGCAGTGAATAATTAATTTTCCCTGAAAACTTAATTCCTAACTTTTTGAGGATAGCAACAATTTTCTCTTAACGCTTTTAGGAAGTGGGTCACTATGTATAAGAAAGAATTTCACTCTTCAGCTTCAAACAAGAAAGACTGAAGTGTGCCGTGAAAGGCAAAAAGTTAACTGATGAGCAAAATCAACGTGCTGTGCTTAAAATTAGACACTCTCAACCTGACAGGTGAAGAAAAGTTGTGCCTAGTAAATCAGGAAGAAGGTGGAGAGTGGAAGTTAGGAAAAGTGGTCAGTTCTTTTAAACTGAGATGGAAAACTGGAATCAGACTGCGTGCTAGAACTTTGCTGCAATCAAGAGGTTTTTAGCCACTGATCACAGAAATGTCATGATTTTTGCGGTTTCAGGTAGTGATTCTGAATGTAGAGGATTACAGAGTAGGGCTGTAAATGTTTTTGTCTAATACTGTTCTCCAGGGATTAGGTTTTATTATTTGTACTTTCTCTTGCTCATTTGCAAAAAGAAAGAGTGGAATCAGAGGCATTAGTTAATGGGAAAAAACAAACAAACAAACATAATTTCCCTTTGATTGCTCCATGTCATTTTTGTATCTGATTCATAACATTTACCAAACTGCAGAACACACACTGGTTGCCTGCATATTTCCTAGTTATTCCTATCAGACATTACAGAAAGGGCTTTCTTTTACATTCTTGCCTGTGGGTCTTTAGCATGGTATATAACACAGCAAAACATCATTCTAAATTTTTGTGAACTGTTTTGTGTTTCAAGATTATTATTATTGTTATTATGGAAAAAGGAACCATGAAAAAGATAAATAGATATGGTAAAGTAAGAAAAAAGATCTTGTAGTGATTTAAAATTCTAGAGCAAATAATTAGTCTTCCAAATAGAATCCAGTTCACTTAGGACCACGGACTCTGACTTTAGCTCTTCATAATTTTCAACTGACTTAGCGAAAAGTTCTTGAGACAGTCTTCCTCTTAAAAGGCTTTGCTGCCACACAGTGGAAAAAATATTTATTCCTTTTAAAACAGTTAAAAATAATACACAGGCATAGTTCCTGTCTCTCTCGGGCTTCCAACCCACCCCTTAAAAACAGCCAGATGACTATAGTAAACTAAAAATACGAGGTAGGGGAAGATAACAGTCTAGTTTTAGTTGCAGCTTTGACCCTACCTGTATACCCTCAGGAAGGAAAACATTGGCAAAGAAACTAAGAACATGATTTTAACAGAGGACTGTTTCCCATAGAAATCAGTTAAAGAATTCCTCCCAATCATAAATCTCAGGCCCAGAAAAATAATTGTGTAGAAGAGACAGCCAAAGGCACTATCATTACAGTTACTTAAGAATAGGCTGGAAATAAGGAAAAAAACAGAGTACGAGTGAAAGTTTTGTGACTTGACTATTCAGAATTCATATGTCTGTTTTTTACTTTCTAGCAGACTGATTTCTGCTTTCAGGGGGGCCAAGGCACTGTTTGCTGTGTAAGCAACGTAAGGCATGTCAGACAAGACAATAATTCCCCATTTTTTTTCTTTTTCTGTTGTTGTTTTTGATTTTTTTTCTTCTTTTATTTACTGTGTTTGCATTTTAATTTTTGAAGAAACTGGTTCAGTGCCCAGAGTGCCAGCCTGGTGTAATGCCCCCGGGTTGGTGTTTGCTACGGATCCCAGTAAGAGAGGCGCTGCGACTCCTTTAGGTATTGATTAAAATACCATATATTGGCACTAAGACTAGAAGAAAAAAGAGCATAGTACAGATGATCTTACATCCCTTTGGATGTTTTATAGGATTTTCTTAGAATTAAGCAGCTCATTTGTACACTCAAGCAAAAGGATGTTCAGATGACATGCTGCTTCACTGGAAGATAGACAAAGTCGCACAGGTGGTGTAATCGCCAGGCGCTGAGCAGGAGCTGCCCACAGGCTCCTCTGGTACGATTAACCAGCCAAGTTTACCCTGTGGCCGAGGCACGCGGGCAGTGCAGCATGGACCGGGAGGCCACGCTACACATGCAGCAGGACACCGCACAGCCCGGGCCCGCGCCTGCTCCGGTCCCCTGTGACGTGTGTCACTAGCTCCTCCAGGTACAGGAGTCTTCCACTGAGCACCACTGCACCGGGCAGTTGGGAAATAACCATAAAATCATCTTACTGGGCTGGCTTAAGGTGTTCTCTGTGTTCCTCATTTGAAGATGCTGTTTGCATCTTATTCCACATGGGTGCTGATGAAGGAGACGGTGTGGAAGGAGTGTTGGGAGGTGCAGAGACTCCTGCCATGAATAACTGCTAACCTTCAAAAGATTGCTGACAAAACATGTCACTTGTTACACTTGTCACATCCTTCATTTAACATGATGGTATGTATCTTTCTCTAGATGTACTGTTTAATTCCCTCTCCTTGTCTCAGTTTATTTGATGGTTACCATTTAAACTGAACTTTCTGGTTAAGCTGAAGGAGGGAGGAGGGCAGCACTCAGGGCTCTGTGATGTTCTTCAGTGCCCAGCACAAAAGTGGAAATTAATAGGGTAGCTTTCCATCTTCAGGCAAGGATTGGCTCCACCAGTCATAGGCTGAGCCACAGTTAGTAGCTGAAATGAACAGCTGCAGATGAAATAATTGTACTAATCCCAAGCGTTTTCAGTCCATTGGCATCTACACTCTCCCAAGAGTTCTTAACAAAATAAATATGTGAAAACACAGAAGAAAAACACAAAACCATGATGCTTTTCAGGATTATAAAAAATGAAATAAATTCCCAGATTCCAAAATCTGGTAATTCTAGGTTTCTGAACATGAGAAATGCCTCAGTATTCAAATAGATAATAATACAATGAAATTAACTGGGATTGTATAATTATAATATTAAAATAACTGTATATCATTATAGTTCTATAATACCAGTTGTTTTAATATATAATTATATAATTATATATTATGTCTCTCAGATTAGAAGTGTGAGAAGCAGGTTTAACCACGCAAATAGCAAAATCTCACAACTGAGAAAATCAATGCCAGTCAAAATGTCCATCTTGTCTACTTTTTTTTTCTTTATTGATACTAGAACTTTTGCAGAGGTCTTAGCGCCCATATCCAAAATTGGAATATTTTTCATCATTTCTTTGCAGAAAGAATTTTAAAAGTTGTCATACTGAAAAATTATTCACTGTTTCATTAAGCATAAGATCTACTTACTATCTAATATAATGTTAAAAGTAAAGAAGAGATTCATAAAAACCTTTAAAACACATTTTTGTAGGGAAAATCAAAGCAGAAACTAAGGGAAGCATTTGGAATGGTAATTTGTGTATCTCAGTATGCCTGTTCATTAAAAATCAAAAAACAAAGGGACAAAAGCTTTGTTAAGCTTAGCTACCGATGGGACTCAGCTCACTTTGTAGTTCAAAAAGGTAAAAATAGAATTAATCCTTGTTTAGTATGAGCATGTGTGAGACAATACAATTCAATAACTACCCTTTTCACATACCTCCCCCCATGTTAGGTTCTTTTGGCAAAAGGTTTGGAAAAAAACGGATTGTATGTTGCCAGGTAATCAGCTGTTGTTTTGATGAAATTTTCTGGTTCTCTATCTCATGACTAGTTGCTATGATAATCATAGTTGTAAGGTGTAGAAAAGCAGATTCTCATGCCTCCAAAGACATGGGAAATATTAGTTTTGGAAATGAGACAAATTTTCCGTGGGAAAAAGATACCTATACTTCTGGTAGAATTTTCTGAAAAATATAATGTTCTTCCAGTCTTCTTTCTAATATCATAGAAGGAAGAAGTTATTACCTGCTCAATTATTAGCTAGCTTTACTACAGTAAATTGTAAAAATACAAGTATATGGTTGGTAAAATGTTAACCTTGTAATTAGAAGATACTGCAGTTGTTGTTCTGATTCTCTTAGTAAATCAGTCATATTCTAGAAATCATCAAGTACCTACTGTAATGTGAGGGTAAGAAGCATTTTAGTCAATCTATCTGTAATTACTCTCCAACTTGAGTACAATGACAATGTTCTTCATGAAAAATGGTGAAATATAACTACAGGAAGGAATGATACTAGTTGTGAATCCACATGTTTTACTCTGTAATTAATTAAACACCCTCTGTTAAGCCTTAACTTCTGTGCATTTTCAGAATTTCTTAGAATCATCAAAAAATGGAGGTTGGAAGGGACCTCTGCTGCTTATCCGATCTTGTCTCCAGCTAGATCAAGTCACTGAGGACCTTGTCCAGTCAAACTGCAAATATCTCCAATGACTTTCACCATCTCTTTGGGCACTCTGCTCCAGTGCTTAGCTTCTCTCATGGTGAATTTTTTTTCCTTTATATGTCTAAGGAATTTCCTACATATACTCAGAATTTTCCGTGCCACATCTTGTATCTGTTGCCTCTTGTCCTTTCGCTGTATGCATCCAAGAAAAGTTTGGCTCCAGCTGCTCTATGACCACCCCTTAGGTAGTGGAAGACTGCTACTAGTCCTGTCCCACTGCTCCATCAGTCTCTCTACTCATTGAGGTCCCACTCAATGGCAGCCCTGCACTGTATCTACCGTGCATCACAATTCAGTGTCATTCATGAACTTAGCGGGTGCCAGGTCATTAGCGAAGCTCTTAAACAGTATTGTTCCCAATATCAGCCCTTTAGAGACATCACTAGTGACTGGCTGCTTGTTGGATTTTTGACCTGCTGACCGCTCTTCTTTGAGTTTGGCAGTCCGGACAGTTTTCCATTCACCTTGTAGTCTCTCCAGTTTGGCTGGTAGGATACTGTTGGCTGACTGTCTGGAAAACCTTGCCAAAATCATGGTAAATGACGTACCTGAGCTGGGTGTTTCATCATAGAAGGCAACCCAGTTGGTCGGGGATGGCTGGTATATCTTTGTAAATCTGTGCTGGATTTTCTTAATGAACTTCTTTGGTGTTTGGCCAGGGCTAAAGACGACTTCCCATAGAAGTGATGGAGAAGATAAAAGGCTCTTAACTTTTCAGGTGTACCTGCACATAACTTTCTGATGAAGTCTTGGTATATAACAATCAACTGTGCTCTCTGACTAGGGAAAAAAAAAGGATGATATTCTGTAAATAAGCTGTTTTATATTCATAGAAGAATAAATGTCATGGTATTGAAATAGCAGCTGTTTTCTGTGGCCATATTATATCATGACCACATTAGATTAACTAGATCACTACTGCCTCCTAGCAAAGAGCATTGTTTCTCTTGGATATGCAGTTTTTAAAGAAATCAGTTTGCTGCACATGATTTATCTTATTCCTGTAGGGTTTCATCTTAGCTTCAGGACCTTCTGAAGTACTTTAGGATGTGGGACTGCATACTTTTCACTGAAGGGAAGACTAAGAGATTGTGCCCTGTAAACATTCCTGTAATCTGTTTCACTTTCCACTCTTGTTTACTATCCTACTTCTCTTTAATTTTCAAAAATACGTGTCCAACATGCTTTCTTTTCTGGTTTAACTTTTGGTAATTTTCAATTTCACATGACACAGTAAGTCATAGAAAATAACTCCCCCTAAATTAGAGACGTCTTTTCTAAGCGTTCATGTCTTATTTGCAAGTGTTCAGTACGGTGTGTATATATAATATACATATAGCATCAGTGCAAGCATCTCAAACCATCCTTTTTAATGCTTGTCCCATTGTGGAAGGAATGGAGAGAAGACCGCTTAGCAGCCTCTTAAGAGCAGCCCACCCAAAGGTCCCATTAACTGTTTACGCAATGTGCAGTTCCCGAATCTCCCTGCGACCCTGTAATTAACATGTGACAAATAAGAAAAAGCAGAGTAAAAGCATTGTCCTTCAGTCCAGGTGTGGCAATGTAGTTGAAGTATAATAATGATTTAAAGAGCAGGATTAGTTTTCCTTTCCTGAAGCCCTCAGTGCTAGCACAGCCTGTCTGATCAGTGTTTAATGCAGTGTACTGGAGAATATTTGCACGGGCACAGGCGTTTGAGCCACATTTTGCCTGTGGATTTTGCTTAGTTCAGCATTTACTTTCGGAACAATTTCTTGATGTTTTCCCCCCTGCCAAATGAATTGCCAAAGATATCAGGTGTGTTTTTCTCAGATTTTGCTTGAATAGCTGCAGACTTGATTTCCAGGTGTTTAGCAGCTGAGGAGTAGAGCACTTCTGGCACTTGGGACTTGCCTTTCCCAGAGAGGGTTCCCTTTATTTCTAATATGGAAAAAAAAAACCCTGTTGGCCACACACTGCACCTTCATTCTTATCTGACATCCCTGTGCTGCCATTTTGTGGCCCGAAGACCGAGTCACAAACTCATTTTCTTTGGAAGGAGAGTCAAAGCACGGGAGGGGATGGCTCGGGGGGATTAACGCAGGCAGCAATAGGCATGGGAAGAAGAGCCTGGATGGGAATGTCTGCGCTGGAGGTAAGATGAGGCTCGAGAGTGGCAAGGGGTATTTATCACCATCTGTATTAATCAACGTAATCAATACACTGTTCAGTTCCTCCTTCCATTTCCTTCAAAGTAAGCTGTGCTCAGAACATTAAACAAATTGCCAGGAAAGAAATAATAATTAAAAAATCATTTGCTTTAAAACAAATCGTTAAATGCCTGCTATACCAGCGGTGCCACGTCAGTTTTAATTCTTTGTTCAGAAACTTAGCGCTGGTGCAGTTTCTGGGCAGCAGGAGCCCGGGCAGGGCGTCTGCGGGTGCCGCACGGCATCGCTGCAGCTCCCTGCCGCCGCCGCGTACAGACGCTGTGTCGGAGGGGACGTCAGCAGGCAGGCGGATTGGCCCTGCGCGGGTAGCTGGTGTTTTTGAAGGAGTAGGGAAGGTTCTGTTACTGATGCTTGAACTATTTCAGTCAAGGAAAGCACAGATTGTCAAGAAACAAAAACATGGCATGGTTTGGATCAGCGTTCTTGGGTGATACGCTAGTGAGCTGCTCAGCAAAAAGAGGACGTTTCTCTTCCATGCTCCATCACAGTTGTGCTCATTTTTCTTTTAACTAGTTGCAGTGTTGTTTTTACTCCTTCTTGCATGCAGATGTTCTTTTGCTTTGCAGTAATTATCAGAGTGTGTCAGTGGTTGCTGATGCCTTTATTGCTTTCTTCTACACAAAAGTCCCTAAAGAGTTTGCTATATTGGGAAAACAGCTGTTTCTCCATGCCTCTGTTTATATTTCATATAATTGCAATGCATGGCCAGCCTCCCACTAAAGTGTCTTTAGCAGAAGGGAGAGTTATGCAAAATCTAGTTGTGTATCAAGCTTTGTGGAGCAAGATCATTGTACATATACTATATTTCTAAATCAAGAGCTTTAAAATCACTGGGAGCAAGGTAAAGGTGCAACTTCAAAATTGTGCACTGTGACTTACTTTGGTTTAAATACAGCTATTGTATTGCGATGCACTAAGACGATTAGGTAGCATTAAACACTTCACTCTTCTGCTCTATGATTTGAGAGTGAAAATACTTTTCTGCAGAATAATTGTAGCCATGAAGTGCATTATATTTCAATTCTATTAAGCGTTTAAACTAGAAATGCTTAGATACGGTGCAGAACTATTGTATTTGAAAAGAGTCTTACAGAGAAAATCTTTTGGCAATTTTTTTCTGAATTCTTCTGTTGTCATTCATACAAATTAGAGGAAATAACAGAAGTTTATTCTTCTACAGCAGTGATAGATATGACACATTCAGCTGGTTGGAGACAAAATGTTTGTTTCTACTACAATGAAGCTGTCTGTGGATTTTACCTGTGCTGTCTCCTTTTATTAAGTATTTGATCAAGTTTTAGTATTTGTAATGTATTTCTAAATAAACATTTCTTAGAGATGGCAGGGCTTGGTTAATTTTCCTGAGAGCTGGGTGTGCTCAGTCCCTCTGAGGTTATAGACAAAGGAATCTCACAGTTGCTGGACTTTCTTTTTTAAGAAGCATCAAAGGACAAGGATTTGATGATCATATCCAGGTAACTACCAATCTTTGTGGACCCACATGAAATTCAGAGGCCTTTCTTAGTAAAACTGCAAAATATTGCCCTATTTTTTTAATTTTATTTTTTTCTTTCAAACTTTTAACAAGAAGGAATTTATTCTACATCTATTTATCTAGTACTACATCACTTTCTAGCCCTATTTACTGAATTTTACAATGTGCTACACTGTCTCCAGGCGGTATAAACAGCTCTTTTTATTTATATCTTAAGAGCACTTGAACTCATCTTTGAAGAGGTGTGCTGTAACTACCATAACGGTGCAAGAGCAGCGGGAAGGTCACTCACCGCAGATGCTCCGGATGCTCTGCTGCATTACAGTCGAGCTCTTCCGCTGCAGAGCGTCTCCGATTGCTGAGTATGCACATCCAGCCCGAAAATCTGGACGGCCAAGCACACTAATTCTTGCACTGTAACTAGACACGTGCTCATGAGAAGGCGTTAACAGGTGTGAATGCCTTCTCCATTTTCTTTGTCACAACCCTGGTTCATTTTCCATACATTGCCTACATGCATTTCCATACAACGGATCCCTAATACAGCAGGTTAATATTGAGAAACAGAGGTCTGGGACAGAAGTTGAGGGTGGATATTATGATGACGACTTTTTTCTTGTTTATGTTAGAGGAGACACAGTAGAAGTAAAGGTGTTGACCTTTTTCCACTTAATATATGTAAGCATACATGCATTGTGTGCAAGTTTGCAGATTATTTTAATATATACATACATTATTTCTATACTGAGTTAGACTTTGAAATCATCTGTAGCAGGGACTGAAATCTATTAAATACTATTTTTAAGGAAGTTGTTGTTTTGAAGTAGGTATTTTTTTATTTTTAGGACAGGAAAAAAATTAGATATCCAAACTGACAAACCAGTGCACCACAGAGGAAATTGAAATGCCAACTATTTCGATTACAGAACAAAATACTCAGATACAGAACAAAAAATGGGATGAATTTACAATAGTTTTCTTCCTACTAGTCAAGCTCCAGCATACTGAAAGTGGAGTCCATGATGCTGTTTAGTTTTTGACGGAATATTAGGAAATTATGTTTATCCGCCTAGCATTTCTAAATGAGCAAAAAGATTTCTTTACTTTCGAGTCCACCATTTATAAAGTCATAACTGATAGGAAATAACAGCAAAACTGACTTCAAGAAGGACACTCTAACAGGATATTACAGCTGTAGTCACGGCTGCCAGGATTCCTGTTGCAGCCGTCGGACATCCTTGTCACGTTCTGTGCCTTTGTAACCAGCAGTTTGGGATGGACTGTTTATCACACCAGCGGCAGTCAGCATTACCGTAATACTACAGAAAGATGAGAAAACTTGCATTAAAAAAACACAAGGTAAGGCAGAGAGGAAAGGAAAACCTTAAAATGAAGTCACTGAGGAGATACTTTTCAGGCCAAACAAACACTGGAATGTTTCTAAGTGTGTCTTAAAAATATATATGCAAATATGTATGCATAGGTTCATATACGTATGCAGATGAAAAGAGGATGTTTTGGGAAGAGCAAGGCAAGAGAGTAGAAGGAGAGTACACAGCACATTTGTTACCTTTGTGCTTTATAGTAGCTCTGTAACTACCCCAGAATCAGGGAACATGATTACTGGGTGTAACAGAGAGGATTTTGTTTCAGTTTAGATTCCCTACCACGACCTCAGCAACCTGAAGACATAGCTTTTTCAAAGACATTTACTTTTTAAAGAGTAGATGATCTATATAACCGTAGTTTTCAAAACATACACAACCTGGCATTTCACTGATGCATTAAGGTCACATCGGATAGCATCCTGTCTGTTGAAGAAGTGATCAGATGCCTGCAGTGCCTTAGTGGTAGCTGAGAGCAGGTGATGTGCTCTCACAGCTCTCCGAGTCCTGATAAAAATAGAAAGACTTTAACGATTGTAGCCATTTTTAGTACTTCTAGCCCAGTATTGTTTCTTCCAGCAGCTGTTTTCAAATTTAAAATCTTTGCTATTGTGCAGCTATTTAAGTGGATCAGAAGCTACTAGAGCATCTGAGGGATTCCTTACTTAAAAGAGACCAATAGAATGTGATATGTGATAAATTACATTACAGTATCATGCACTGCTGAAAAATATAGGTTAAATAAAAGGAAAAATGTCAGGATATTTTCTTGTGTAAACAACACTTGCAGTTTAGGTCAATGTATTTCAGAAGTAATCACTGATGCATTGTTAGCAGAAAGCCATCACAGTGACACAAAATCAGACCAAAATGAACAGGAAACCAAGTGAAGTTTCTTAATTATGTACAGGCAGCCTTGGCTTGAATACTTTAAGTACAGGAAACCATGTTCATTAAATAGTTATGTGTGCACTGAAGGAATGAATCCTAAAATAACTGACATTTAATTCTCCGTAAATTCCGTATCTTGTAAGCATATGGCTGAAAGCAAAGCAGAGGAGGGGGAAGAGTAAGAAAGAGTTTGTTAGCTTTATAATACAAACTTCATATTAAAAATTACACTTTGCATGTAATTACAGCATTAACTATAACTTCCAAAGGATTTTGGAAGTTAATACTTTTAAGTTTTTAATATCGTGTAAGCTCAGTGATAGCCATGGTTGCAGGAAATCAGTATCAGCTCTCCTGCATGCAATCAAAACCTGTTTGATCAGACGGGGGTTTGTGAGCAGATTGTGTCATTTTAGCCAGAGGGACAGTCTGGATTTAGGCTGGTACTGTTTTCTTGGTCATCTTGATGCTACTTGTGGGAGGACAAACAATACCAGTTGTGGTAAAAAGCTAGAGTATTGAGGGCATATGACCCGACATTACTCCTGCTGGTGTAAACTCAACCTGCCAGCAATTTTTAAAAAAAGAAGATTGCTAAAAGCAAGATCATACCATGTTTTGCATCATTCTTATTGTCATAAAAACATTCCCACCCTGGACAATGAAAAGCAACTGGGGTATCCATAAGCAAAAAAGTAGAACACTGAGGAAAAAAGATAAGAAAAAGGATCTCTTCTTTTTTTCCTAGAAATAAAGAAAGACAAAGATTAAAGGGTAACGCTGCTTCTGCTCAGCACTCGTAATCGTCAAAGTAACTTGGAGTACTTCAGAGCTGTTCAAAATTCTTCCCAAACTCCTCTGACTGAAAGGATCTCGCACGATGTTCAGAGCCTTACAGTCAAAGCTGTCTGCTTTGTTCCAGACAAGAACTTTGTGCCAGCTCTTCAGTTCCCCTCTTGCACATGTATCAATTCTTACTCCTCTCAGATGCAATTTAAGCCTTTCAGTCATGTGAGGTGTTCCACTCAAAAATACGTGCCCCAGATCTGGCCTTCAGCCAGGACGTTCATATGTCACTATTATGATTTCTGTAAACCAGACAGCTGAGTCAAATTTATATACCGGAATGAACCTACAGAAATGAATGGGGCTACTTGTGTGGAAAGGCAGTACTGCATGACTGAACTCTGCGGCTCTACTGGAGTTGGTGGATATTTTGCCATTTGCTTTAATGAGGCTTGGTTATATCCTTTACCAGCTACAATGCAGTGAACCACCGTTGTTCCCAACCTTGTAAGTTCATATGTCTGACCACAAAGTGAAAAAAAATATTTTCTAATTTTTTAATTGGAAGTAATAAATTGACCAAGAATTCCTGTGCTGAGAAAAAATCTTTCATATTGTTATAATGATGCCTGATGCACAACAGATTGGAACAGACTTCTTAACTATCTTTATTATCAGTAATAGGAGGAATAACAAATAGTTGTTCATTTTTATCTTGAAATTAAGTGTCCATTAGAGATGATCTCAGAATAAAATGACATATTGAAATGATGATATGTTGAGGTAATGTTCAGGTAAGAGAACACTTTCATCTGAATCTCTGTGTCTTGTAAGATCTGTCAGCATAGAGTGAACACCCCAAACCTGCATATTCCTCTTTTTAATGTCATCACATCCTGAAATCATGCCTCATTTCCTTACTGTTATTCAAAATGTATGATATGTGGTTAGATGATAACTACCATCTAAGCTTTTTATCTATCAATAGATTTTAAAGGTTTTTACCTTCATAACTCTGCAGTGCTTTCTACTAATCTTCATTTTAGGCCAGTGAGCATCTCAGATTACTCAGAATATTCTTGGGCCATTTTAACCTCCATTTGTCTCTCTCATTTTATCACATTTACACTATTTCCATCAGTGTCCAGCACACCTGGATTTTTATAAAAAAGATAAAGTTGGCACCATTAAGCAAGGGTGCAGTAAGTTGCCCTACATCAATCTCTATGGAGAAAGGCAAAATCTGAATATAGAATTAATACCTAAATCCAAGATAAAAAATAGCAATAATAATGGTTGGGTTTGATCTAATAGGTAGGTATAGCAAAATCTCTTTAATTTGGATTTTGGAGTCTTGAAATTGTAACTGGCATTAAATTATTGTATTAATATGACAGGTCCATGTATGTAGGAAAAGAGTTAATAAAACAGTTTTAAGACTCATCAGGATGAAAGGCAAACTGACCTCTGTTGAGGATTCTGTATTCAGTGAAATTGAGGAGCACTGATGTTCAGTGGTTTAAAATACCTAGCGGGATCAGCTTTGAACTGATGAACTATGAACCACAGTGAATAACAGAACAGTGGCTAATGGATACAGGGCCTTTAATGAGAATAAATCTGCCCATAAATCTGTGAGTGGGTGTCCAAGAGCAAATGAGACATTCCTCGAGTCTGTTTGGTTTGACAAAAAGAAATGAACGGCATCAGGGCAGAGCAGGTATCTGGCCAGGAGACCTAACAGCTAAACGCTGTCCCCGCAGGGGAGGTTCTCTGGGGAGATCCCCACAGAGGAGTGGAGGCTCCTTCGTGTCTGCGTAGTCTAGGGGGAAACGTCGAACTAAATATATTCATTATAATTACAGGAGGCTCCTTATCAAACCCAGTACTAAAAGACTTCAGCAAACTTAAGCAACCAGTCAGGAGTTTACTGCTTTCAACTATCTCTGTATTGAGTTATCCATATTTTCATGTGTACCAGCCCACTCACACTGCGGATGTGCTGTACAAACCAGGCAGTCAGTGGGGAAGAAGGAACAGGCTGTGAAGTTTTGCTCAGGACAGAGACGCTGTTGTGTCTGGAGCAGTAAGGATGGCCTGAGGCTGCTTCTAGCTTTCTTCCCATGGCTCTTCTTGGCCAGCTGGCTGGGAGCACTGCTCCTGGAAGCGGTGAGGGGGCTGTGCTCGAGGCCCTGGCGCGTTACAGGAAAGGGGATGGCTATTCCGGGTCAGAGGTAGGGATGCTAATAGAAGGAGGACACTTTTAGCACATCTTTTCTTGCATTACCTGCATATGCCGTTAACACACATTCTTGTTGAGTATCACGGTGTTTGGGCTTTTTGTAAATATTCCCATGACTTGTACATGTGAAAGAGTAAAAAGCAATCTGGGAAGGAAAAGGAATCAAATGGAAATCCATCTTACCAAAAATCCACCTGGATGTGTTCAGAGCAGAGGGACTGGAAACTGAGGAAGCGAAGGGAGGAGAGTGGTACCGTCGTGCTCTTTATTGTGCTACCCGCACACTGTGCTGACTGTGCAGCCCATGCGGTGGGCCACATCCGACAACTAATCCCTCTGAAAAATAGCACGGGGTGAAAAAAACAGTGGTTTTTCAGTTGGACCATCTCTGAGCCATCCAGCTGGGTAAACTGCCGTGCCTGCACGATGGGCAGGGAGGAACGAGGGCAGGGAAGAGAGATGAAGGATAGGAAGGAAGGGAACCAAAGCCAGTACAGCTTTAGACGTAAAAGTCTGTTCTTGATTGCTCTATGATAGGTCAAGTTTATGTGGAAGTTGCAGCTGTGTTGATTATAGTGGAGAAAACAATCTAGGCTAATAAACTAATGAGACTTTTGAGTCTGGAAAAGTAATATACGGAAATCTGCACTGAGGTTTTCTGTATTTGAAAAAGATGACTCACATTCTATGCTGCTGCCAGAAATTAAGGTCTTAACTTTCTAAATACAAACTACAGGAGTAATTAAGTTTGGCATGCTCATCTGTGAGAAGACACACAGGAGATCTTGGCATTTACACTTAAATTGCACATCCCAAGTGTGGGATGTACCACATGGCTATGTTTGCCTACACCAGCCCATGTGTTGTGTCACCCTCTAAGCGCTGAAGGATACTGTCAAGTGCTGAGCACCCAAGCGTGTGTTTATTATATATAATAGGAACGAAATGCAGTGAACTTCCAGCATGACCCACGTACTGAGAGCTCACGCTTATGTTCACGGTCACATACTTGGCAAGATACTACTGGCTTTGATATTTCAGTAATACAGACTTCTGAAGCAAAGTGGCTAAGCTTTGGAGGTACAGTGGAAAGTCTGGCTATACTTGCTTTGCACTGAGCTTGAAATTCAGGATGAGTAGCAGGAGCTGCCCGCAGACTGGAGTGGGGCCATGGCGGTGGGCCGTGGAGCAGGCTCAGCTTCCACCCTGCACCAAACCCTCACTTTATCCAGAACAGGAGCTTGTATTTTAAGCTAGATCTGTTCACAGCTTGATTGACTCTGCAGTTTCCAGGTAGTTGTGCTGATACAAATGAGAGAAATGTGATGGTGGGCATGTGCCAGTGGGTGGGCAAGAGGTAGGAAACGCTCAAGCTGCTTTGGGCATTAAGACAGCACCTGCAAAGGCACAGCCAGGCCACCCAATCCTATTGTCCTCGGGAGTATGAAGAAAAGCACAGGAATATTCATATCTAATTAACGTTTAAGGTGCCTGTCAAGAGAACAAAACAAAGCAAAAGCCTGTGGCAAAATGCCCATCACTGCAAGCACCTCAGCACCGTGCTGGCTTGGGGATGGCATCTGGGACACCCAAACACAGCTACAGGCGCTCCGGTAGCTGCAGGGAGCAGTGCCTGCTGATCTGCCAGTGTACACATCTACAGAAATATCATACGTGTGTTTGGTTGGTAGCCCTCTTATTCAGTCCCAACTGAATGACAACAAACCATTTATTTACAATAATGTATTGAAAGTCTATAACCCCCAAGTCCATCCCATTGTCCCCCTGCTGTGCTCTCACATTCCCAGGCAGTGCTGCTCTGCTTTTCTGTTATTACTTTATATATGTAAGTATAATTTAAATGACACATGAACTACATTAAATTACACTGGTTAGTGATAGAACATGACATAAGAAAGACTTTTTGCTGAGAAATCATACAAAGAGGAGTCACGGTGTTTTAAGCTAAGGGTATAATAACACTTCGATGATTGTGAAAGTTATTATTCAGAGAAGAAAGTGTTTCAAAGTGAAGTCTGTGGAAATTAAAACACTAGGTGGTACAGCAATGTGATTAAATTTGTAATCTTTTCAACGCAGTGAAGGAGTGAACATTATATTTCAAATTCAGTAGCAGTAATCTAATGTGCTATGATGTTGCCTAATACTTTTTCAGATATTCCATATTTACCAAAGCTTTTGTCTTTACATCTGCTCTATACATGAATTTGCATTTTAATGAAAGTGTTTAAGTGAATGATATTAAAGCCTAGAACAGGGAATATAATTTTCATATCCTCTAAAGTATAATTCTAAAACACTGTATTTCAGTCATTGAATAATACTGAGGATGCAATCAATTTATGTTTTTTATTTTCCAGTTCATTTAATAGTTGTTCTATTTTAATTAAGAACTTAAATCTAAAATGTTTTACTAATGCAGTATGTTTAGAGTTAGGCATACAGCTAAAGTACATTTTCAGTGTTTCTGTGTGGCCCCAGCAGAGTGCTATTAAAACCCCCATGCTCATTTTCTCTCATTCAGGAGATCTCAAACTAGGATCTCCAGAACGTCTACTGGGGGTGCCCAGAGGCCTGGCAGGCTGGCCTCATCATTTTCACTCTCTCTCCTTCCATCTTAAAAACTTTTATTCCACACAACTTTTCCGTGAAGGACTTTCTTTTTTCTATCAGTATGGCAGAGACCTCCAGTGTTCCAGTGAAGGCTTCTGTCTGAAAGATAGGGGATGAAAATCACTCTCCTATTAGTCATTCAAGTAATGAAGGAAACCAGTGGCACCTAGAGCAACTCCTCTGCGAAATTCTTCCATTTTTATTCCCTCTAGGAAATAGGCTTTGCTCCACAGCTTATGCTTCTAGCAGGCATGCTTTAGCTTCTATTTCCAGGACATACTGTTAATGTTTCTTATCTTGACTAGTCTGTTTATGCCATCATAGTAGTGTCAATAAGGACTATCTTTCCCCTTCTCTTTGATTGTAAAATACTGTTTTTGCCAAGCTTCCAGTATGTCAATGTTTAACTTTTTCAAAGATAGGTTTTATCATGGAAAATATGTCTGTTTTGCGTGATAGACAATTTTTACTTGATTCAAAGTAATTCGAACAAAACACTTAGGCGGACCTCACATTGTCCTAGGGACTCATAATGTGCCGACGTAAGTTCTTATACTATTTATGTCACCAAACAGAAAGTTAGAAAAATAAAAAGATAAAAAGATATAAAAAGATGGTAACAGGAAGCTTTGGGGTGATCTGTGGAAT
Organism: Dromaius novaehollandiae; assembly: GCF_036370855.1. Taxonomy (NCBI): domain Eukaryota; kingdom Metazoa; phylum Chordata; class Aves; order Casuariiformes; family Dromaiidae; genus Dromaius; species Dromaius novaehollandiae. Next base: position 69,430,289 of record NC_088101.1, read on the forward strand.
AAAATTTTGAAATGATATCTTCTCAGACTGGAAATGATCACATACCATTATATCAGCTTTTTGGATGCACACGTATAATGAATAAAACATTTCCTTCAAGATATCTAATATTCTGAAAGAAAGCAAAATTTGTTCTTTTTTGAGCCTTCCATTGCTTCTCTAAACATCCCTGTATAACTTTTTATCTTAGTTTTAAATTATGTAGCATGTATTTTGTTAATAAAAATGTATTTCAGATGCAAAAACATATTTGTACTGGATGAAACTTATTTTTTGTGGAGGGAATTCCTTACATGATGATATAATATCTGTGAAAAGGGTTTGGGCTAACTAAATGCACTTTGTATTGGAATACCTTTGCTTTATTTTTTCGGGAAACATGGATCAGGGCTGTCATTGTGTTGCGTATCCTATGAGTTAGCCAGAAGTAGTTCAAGAAGTTGTGGGTTTCATGCTGGTGCATCAACTTTTGCTTCTCAGTCTAAACCTCAAAAGGAGATTAATCTTAGAATTAGTGGGATTAGGGGCAGCAAGTAAAATTTTCTTGTAGAGGATTTAACTCCTGTTACTGCAAATAATAGTCTACAAAGCATAAGGTGCAATTATCCAGAGCTCAGATGTTACAGGTATCAAACTAATGGAGGTATAATCTGCAGATTATTTGGGTTTATCTTGTCACCAGGCAAATATGATTCAGCTATCCTAAAATATTCTTGACTGATTCCCTGAAAAAAACAACATTAAAAAATACTCTAGTGCTCTTGCCACTGAAGTGAAGGTAGTCCATCAATCTGAAAGCTTTCACTATCATCCCTAACCCCTTTTCCCTTTCCCTCCCCCCCACCCATGCCGCCAATCCCCAAACCAAAATGCACTACTTCTTTCCGGCACTGTTTCTAGTGCCCATTACTTTTTGTGTGTCATAGCAAACAGGTATGTCAATCAACATCACACAGTTACAGAGCATAATTTAAACATGTGACTTCTATTCCCCAAAAAACAAGCCACTGTCTGTCTAGTGAAACTGCCTTCTTAGCTGCCGGGTAGCAGGAGGCTATGTGGGAAAATGCTATACTAACCAGTATATTATGTGTGCATGAATATTGTAATAAAATTATGATGATAATTTCCCACATCTGTAACAGAATGAAAGAGAGGAGAAGTCATTGATCTTGGAGGAGCTCTGGTTTGCTCGATGATCTTGACCACCCTACTCTGCTATTCAGGGACTGCTTTCTGTTTCTCTGTATGCAGGGAGACCTGTAGGTTGAAAGCATAATTTAAGGGTTAAGAATTATTATGTCTCCACAGTTGTACTTGCAGGTAATTTCCTCAAGGGTAATTTCCTCAGCAGTCAGCGGGCTCTGGACAATCAGACTGCAATGAGTTATTTGCTCCCCTTCTCTAATGCAACATCTGGGTTTATACAAACCTGTCTTGATGCTGTGTCCCCTGTCTGCACACGTGCTGAAGTACACGCTGCAGTTTAGACTTTGGATGTCTCAGCAGCGTATAGGAAAAGCTTAGCCGTACATGAATACTTCTTTTAGAAGAGGTTAGAGAGAGAAAATGTGTTGAGGGATGGAATATATCCTGTCAATTGGTTATAAGACCAGGTAATACTGAAGGAAGAGGTATGAGGAGAAAGAAAACATGGTTTTTCCTTTCTGTCCCCTCTTGCATTGATCTTTAGATTGTTGTCTCGGGAGAGTTATGTCTAAACTTATGTTTGGGAGGAAGTGAGGAAGGTTGCACGTTAAAATAAATAGTTTTAGTTTTCGTTCTATAATATGTTCTTTTAAGGCTTCAGGTTATATCAAATTAGGAATAATATCTAGTTAAGATAGAAAAAATGGGATATGAATTAGCTGGCAAAAACTTTCAAATTGAAGGTAAAGCTTTTACACTTTTTGACAGTATTTATAATTCTCTTTTTGTGTGTGTCAGCATGGGATTAAAAAGTGACAAATCAGTGGATCAGTCATTTTTGTCTTTCCTGTGAAAGATTAGAAATGTTATATGAATCTGTTTTACTGCTTCCCCTTATTAAGAAAGAAAAATGTTGAAGAAATAAGAACACAGGGGAAAAAATAAAATTAACATGTAATCCTGGTACATATGTGAAGGAGATACTACAAAAATAACAAAATAGCTCTATTTGCAGTTGTGGATTTTTTTGTCTTTCTGTCCATGTTATGCACTTTCTCCTTTTCTAACTCTGCTCTGCCTTGTAATAGTTTATATTGGAAAGATTCTGTATAGCAAGTAGCTTGCAAAGCTAAGGAATTTATGGTTGGGAGTTCATTTATATAATCAGGAAAATATTTGTGTTATCGACAACAGTTACAGAGCCAAAGCAGAAGCTGTTTCAATCACCTTTCTTGCTGAACTTAATCAACTTTTTTCATTCAACTCTGCTGTTCTGGCTAAGCGCTTAAGAGGGCAGCAAAGAAACTCCTAGAAACAAAAAATGCTTTTATTAGAGAAGAAATATAAACCAATATCCATTTTCAATAGAAAGATTCAAATTAAAAGTGACTAAGAAATAATGATTGCGAAGCTAATAGATAGACAGAGCATCCCTGAAAATGTGTTTTCTACAGGAAGAGTCACCTCGCTGCTGCACATTTCTCTTACCACTGATAGGATTATTGGCATACAGTCAGATAATAGTGGTTGTGTTGTAGTCACGCTCAATGAAAAATAATAGAGCTTACCGAGTCACTGAAGACTTGTTGAATGTATATGTGTGTATATGTACAAATGTAGTTGTACATACATATATATGTATAAATGCTACTGAGAGCAGTGACCCGAGCCCTGGGTTTCCCCTTGCTGAGAAGTCTCTCGGGCTGTTTTTGGCACCGTGCTCTCTGCCACAGTGGCATTTGCTGCCTTATGTCTGGGTCGGTGTCAACAGGAGCACGAGGAGCAGTCTGTCCGTCCGCCCTTACCCTTCTCGCGTGGGGAACTCTTGTGGCAAAGCAGCTACATGCTGTCAGCTGGAAAGGGTTTGCAATGTCTTTGCTTCCCGGATCACTGCTTGAGCCACTCAGGTGTGAGGCAAATCCAAGCTGCCTCCTTTGCTTCTGGGTCACTCTGGTTTTTAGAAGGCTTCTGTAGCTTTAGGATGGGTGCGCAGTCAAATGGCCCCTGCTTAATGCTAAGGAGGCAAAAGGAAAGAGATCAGGGAGGAAGAGATACTGACCAAAAGATGCTTATTGGAAAAGTCTGGGTCACTGCTTTCACTTTTCCGCTCACAAATTCAGGTTTCTCGTGCGCACAATAAAACAGCATGGGAATTCGAAAATGTGAGCTCCCAGCTGGGAAGCACAAAGCAGATCTAATGAGAGAAGCGTGCAAGATTCACGTTTTCTGGAATATGGTTTGCATCCCCTCAAAAAATATATATACCATAAATGAGACATCGAATACAAAGTGTCGCACATCTATTATACCAGTGCACCCCATGGGAAATAATAGCTTTGAGACATGTTGGCTGAAAAACCCTCTTTGCTGGCTGTTGGGTTTGCTTTTCTTGTTTTGAGGTTTTATTAAATCATCTTCCAACAAAAAGCAAAGTTATGCATAAGCTGAAATGTATGAGAAAAATGATAAATAAGCCCATATAGGTTGTATTAAAATTAGGGAATAAAGTGATTAGATTTTTATTCAGTTAAATTACCAAGCAAAAAAAATTGTCTGACAGTAATTTGAATCCATTTTTTGTGTTCCTGCTGTAATAGTACTGTTTATCATATGAAAATGTGCTGTAATAGTCCTAAATAAGTAATATGTCAAGGGAACAGTGTTTCAGCATTCAATAACTATGATTAAATGGCATTCTACCTCCTGTACTGTGCCAGCTACCACATACTTGCTAACTGAGGAAGATAAGGTGGTTTCTTAACTTTGGGCCAGACTGCGTTTAGATCTTGAAGGAACACAGAGTGAGAGAAGAAGGTGATAAGGCTCAGAGAGTTGGAGCTGGGCTGCTAGGACACAAATGCATACTCTTACCTGAACATGAGAATAGTGTTTATATTTGTGTTACCTATATGATGCCCAAACTGAAGGAGACATTTATAGATCCGCCACCTCTTTGTCACCCCTGAAAGCAGAGAGTCTGGCAGCTTTACACGGCCCGCATGCTCTGTGCTGATGCAGGGCAGCTTTTTAGGGGAATTCACAGGAGAAAGTGAGTCCTCAGCAAACACAACTTTTCCCCTTGTGCAAAGGCAGAGAAGAAGCAGAGAGAAAAGCAGGAAATTAGTGTCTTCTCGTATGTGTATGCCTAAATGTGTTTGCGTATTGAAGGAAGGAGGGATGTGGATATAGCTCTCGGGGAATACCTGGATGAGTGTAAGCATGTCAATTGGCCTTTAGAGGCAAAAAAAGGTTACAAATACCAGTGTGTAACAAAAGCCTTCTGCTATTATGAAGCCTTGGAAGAGGTCACAGGGTTTATTTTATCCAGCTGGTGGAAGACATCAGTGGCTGGCACTCTGAGGACCCACCTTGTGCTCCTCTGCTTTCCCACCGGAGCGGTCCTGGCCGCTGCTCCGAGGCCCGAGCTCTCGCGGTAGCGTCATTCCTACGCGGACTGCAGTTCACGGAAGGTATTATATTTGAAGTGATACTGTTTTTCATGGATCTAGCAACACAGTGAGATTGATGAACAGAATAAATTACACGGTATAATATTTACTGATCCAGATGACCTTTGGTCAGTTAATACCTGTTGTTTAACACAACAATACCCAAATATCTATCTAGAAAATAATTTTTATAATCTTGCTTACCTTACAAAATCACTGGAGTATGATACACACTGCTGTTCCAACACTAGTAATGTTATTTTTATTCCTCTAGGTGTTGCTTAAAAGTCAATTTGTTGGATTAGGTTTCTCTCTAACACTGCATGTAGTTGATATTATTTTGTTGTGACTTTGGTTAAACATTTTTTTCAAAAATAGTCAAAACATAGTCTTGCCCACATAACCAGTCTTGTTTGTTTGTTACGGTTTGAATGGAATGGACATCCTACGGTTATGAACCTATGAAATTGCTAGTGAAAATAAATAAAAAGTAGGCTATTGTTTAGATACCAGATGTGTTAATAAAAGGTAATTATGTTGACAGAGAACAAATAAAAGTTTCATGCAGCAGACATGTACATTTATTTCCATCACTCTCAGTAACAAATGCCTTTTAATACAGTGGAAAATTACTAGGCAGGTCTGAAATAACTAAGCAATTACTGCAGGCTTTGTTTAAAATTCCTCCAGAGAATGCCACACAGAAAATGATTGTCATTATTTCAACAGTGAATGTAATACCGCAGTTTCCCATGAAAAATAAGCTCACATTTAACTATCAATTAACAGCTTTTGATACCCTGAAATTGTTTCAGCACTATTATATTGATTCGCCCATCTGTTTGAATCTACCTGAGCAAAAATGGGAAGAAAGACAAGTTCTAAACCAACTGCATTTTGAATGAGTATTGCAGCAGAAGTAGGTTCTTGCTTATTAATTGAGCAACCAGACTCCTTATTGACATTGCATAAAAATCCAGCTTATTGGAAGGCGCATTTTTCCCCCTGCATTTGAGCTAGCAGAAATATTGTCTTTGAAAGCAATAATTAAAGATCTAAAAAAGGAAGAAGACAGTAGGGGTCTGGGTTTGTTTTGGGGGTTTTGCAGCACATTTTTAAAACTTTAAATTTTTTTTTAAATTTTTTTAAATTTCAAAATTTTAAAAGCTCCTGCAGGGAATGCCCACTCTCAGCATACCAAAGGGTTTCAGCTTCAAAAAATTTCAGCTGTGAAGCAGAGATAACTGAGGACAGGTATGGTTTCTGTGCTGCTTAGCACAGATGTTTTAATATACGGAGCTAACAAGCACTGGGGATGGTGGGCACTAGCACTGTTGTTGGTGGCACTCTGCTGTCTGTGTAAAGGTAAAATGTTTCTCCCTCCTTTCTTGTGAAATTTCCTGGCGTATAGCCTCAGCAAGCAGCCTACGATTTTAACTGACAGGAGGAAGACTGCCAAAGCTGCCAGTTAAATCAATATGCCCATTGTTTCCTTGATTAAATCGTCGCCTGTGTTCACTGGGGTAGGACTTACAGGTTGTGATAGTTCCTCTCAAAATAATGCACATCTCGCTTAAACTTTTCAAGGGATGATTTCCACTTTCAGCAACAACCCATATATCTAATTTGCTCAAACACCCTACTGTGATTTACTGCACACCCCTCTGTGTTCCCAGCTATTCCGTTGCTGGCTTAGTTATTGAGAGCAGTAACTATGAAAGCCAGTGGTGTTACTGATAGAATAACAAACTTCTTCTAAATTACAGAATAGAGATATAGCTGTGACACACTATGAACTCACAACAACTCCCTATCAGAATTTGGCTTGTCCTGTGTTTGCTATCTGAATTGAACAATGTCCTCAGGACTGAGAGTAAAAGTAATTCTGACTTCTCAGAATTCTAAATGTCTAACATCTAGATCTCTAAAATTACTGCAGCTTTATTGTGACAGAGGAATCTTCACTTGATGTCTATGTCAGCAAGTTAACTAACAGTAAGACCTGATCCATAAAAGCATTATTAGCATGCAAGCAAATCTGGGTCTTACTATGTGCATGGAACAATTATCAGGAAACCATTGTAAAGATCATTTAAAGTTTTTGTGTGGATATGTGATTTTGTAGAGAGAAACAAGGCAGAGAGTTAGCCCCACATAGCCTACCATCAGTGCCACAAATCACATTAATAAAACCTTCTCATGTTAACTTTTCAACCAAACAAATGGGGCTTTGGATCTCTTCACAAAAGAGAAGATCAAAATAGAAGAACAAGTGAGGGAAAGAGATTACAAGTATATTGTACTCTCTAAATGTTTCCGATCATCATCTCAGATAATCATTTTCAACTATATGTATATCTAAGCTTTCATCTGTCAGAGAAAAGAAAAACTAGGTTTTCTGGTTATCTAATCAGTCTTGCAGCAGTAATACTAAAAAGTAGCATGTGTATCCTATCATACTTTCAAAGCCTGCAAATCTTTTCTTGGCTTATTTAATTGTATGAGTGCCATGATTCTGACAGGATCTGGGCAAGAGCTTTCTGGCAAGAGCTTTCGAAGGTTTTACATCTGGAAACAGATGTACATTCTTCTGTCTTTTCGTAAGTCCATACACCATTTCAGTCATCTGGCAAGTGAATTCATTAAAAGCTCTGTACCATCTCCTGAAAACATGTACTGTATGGGAAACAACTGTCTCCCGCAAGGCTTTCTGCCCAAAGTTGGTTATATGTATGTATACGTACATATATATCCTACTGGGTGGTAGCTTCCAACAAGAGATGTGGTTGCTAACAAGGAGAAAAAAGATTTCTGTTATTTGCAGGAGCATGGCAATGGGAATGTAATTTAAACCTTTATTTTGTGTATTCTCTGTTCTGTTACCAAATGAAGGAACACCGAACTCATATCAATGTTAAACAAATATGCTTTAAATAAAAAACATTCTGGAAGTCACATACAACAAGCTGATTTAGTCCTCTTTGTAACTCTTTTGATAGCAGTATGTTTTAGGTTGAGAAGGTCTTGCATGTTTAAACCTCTTTCTTTGGCTCTTCGTTGAAAAATCATTCCTGGGATTTGGAAGAAAGTCTGTTCTGAGAAATGTTATTTGCAAACTATTATAGCTTAAACATGGTTAGTTTGCCTGGTCCTATTCTCTCAATTTGCTTTATTTCAGACTCACAGAGATCTCTTCACCCTCTTTTCAGTGTTTAAATCATGGTTAACTATGAAAGAGACCAAAGTAATTGCCACTTGTTCCTTTGTCTCATTGTGTCATGCTGTGCTATAAACATATTTAATCTGGACAGAACCAAAGAGGTAAAATCTAATTTAATAGCAGTCAATCAAAGGTAAGAGGCCTGTAAGTTCTGCAGTTCTGCAGTAGACTGCAGTTCTATTACTCAGATCTAGCAAAGGAGAAAAAAAGCAGTATGGTTAACCCTGGGAGTCTTTAGGAACACCGGACTAGAAGGAACCACCAAAGTCATCAAGGTTCTGCCTTTGTGGGTACCAAAGCATATAATTCCTTCCATAAAAATACTTAGATCTTTCTTAAAAGCCACTAAGTCTTTTTGTTCTGACAACTCCCATTGGATAGCTTCTTCAGTCTGACAATTAGGAACCTTCTGATTTCCAGTCAAAACTTATTCATGGGCAGTTTAACCACTGATGGTCCCTTCAGTTTAAGTAGCTTTTCTTTCCTCCTGGTATTCATCTTTATTTAGCATTCTCTTTATTTAGCTATTGCTAATCTTCTTCACGTATTGTTCTGCCATGACAAACAAGCCAGACATTCCTGACTTCTCACAAAGGCGAGGTCTGCAGTGTCCCTCTCTTGTTAGTAGAGGGCAGGATTTTAAAGAAGAGTAAAGTCTTCTCTTCTTTTACCTATTCTGGGCCAGTTTAAATTATTTTTTTTTGGCCAGAGATGTGAACTGGTTTTCACATGATAAACTGTTAGCTTCTCATTCCATGATGTTTATACTTCCTGCCTATGAGTTACTGTCCTTGCATATTCTGTAATCAGACATTTCTTCCTTCACTATTTTTCACAGAATTGTTACTTTTACAGATTTTCACTAATGGGAAGTATGCTGTCATATTTCCTGAACCCTTTAATCTTCAGAAATGTCAGTGGAAATAAATTTAGAATGTTCTGAGAATCACTGTATAGTGTTAACTAACTGATCTTGGCCAAAAATGTGAAAAGGCCATGTAGCTCCAACCACTTTAGTATCCTTAGCTAAGAATCCTATGCAAGTAAATTAAAAGAAGAGATTTATCCCACATGAAATATCATGCATTGATAGGAAGATCATGCTTTTCTTATTGTGGTACTCATAGTGCCTACCATTAATTTACTCTGTGTATTTTGATTTCAGTAATTCATTTTGAATACTGATTTTTGTCTTGTGCCTATGTATGTTTCAGTTTTGCACAGGCTACAGATCACATAGGTTTGGGAATGTCTCTCCAGAAATTTTACTTTGCATAGACATCAACCTTAAAATTAAACTGTCAAGCAAAAAAACCCTCACCTACATTGCTAATTCATTAATAAACTTTCTAGGTTTCAGTCAAAACTTAAACAAGAGATGCTAAGTGCTCAAGAGATAATCAGGATTAATTCATCCACACAAAGTTAATAAATTCTAGCGCAGCTTCTGACATTAATTAATTTGAACAAGTCAGAAAACAAATATAAATTGATCAGGTCTACAAGAATACAGCAATGTCTTCGCTATGTCAGGCAATGATCTAAGGGATGGCTCTTTCAATCTATGTAATACCATAGCAAACATCATAAGCAGTTTGTTTTTGTTATTCAATGTAAATTAGGAAGAATAGTGACTGCGTCATTATTTCTCCTATTCTGATTTTCATTCACAGGTCTCTGCTATATAGCGACAAGGTTTCTCACAATGTTCTTGGTCTGAATTTCTTGTTTTAAAACAATTTGCTACCTCATAGAAGGAGCCTGAAGCAGCTTTTGACTGAGATCAGCACTTCAGAGAAAAGAAAATCATGGCTGAAATTCTGAGACATCCTGAAAGAAGAAGAACTACTACAGATGTTTTATGGATGAAGTTAGCTGAAAGATGCAAGGCAGAGGGTTTGAAAGTACTGCTTTAACACTTTGATTGCCAATAGCCTTTTGGTTGTTTGTTCCATAAATTGATGTTCAATTTAATATAGAAAAAAAAATTATCTCTCTCTAGCTAAGAGGAGTCCAAATTAAAGACCCAGAGCAGTACTGAAGGAGGGAAATAAAAAAGAGCATCTTCTGCAAAATACCATCGTCCATCTTCTTGTAACGAAATTGCTCTTATGAGAGCATGTCAAGTAATTTTTATTAAACCAATACACCTTTTAGCTGCCCAGAGTTTCCAAGATACTTGATGTGGTCTAGGAGGGAGGAAAGCAAAGAACGCTAGTAACTGAAGAAGGATGAGGGATGAAACAAAGGCAGAACGGATATAAGGGCTGAAGAAGAAAAGCGGAGGGAGATTTGTTATCACAGCTTTTCTTGAAAGACTTCCTTCCTGCTCCCAAAGTGGCAGCTGGAGACTTCTTTCTTGTTTGAACTGACTTCAGCGTTGAGGAGAAGAGCTAGGGCTCCATTTCACTTGTTCTGTGTGAAGAAGAAAGTTTATAATTACGTTTTTGAAAAGGAAGACCTTTTTGAAGCAGGAAACTTTGTCTCTGCCATGTTTGTTTCTAAAGGAATTGTTAAATAAGTAATAGAAGAGAATGGAGTATTAGTCTTTCTTTACTCAGCACAGCAGCAGACACACAGATGTGAAGAAGCAGAGCACGAGCTGAAGGGCTTTCCCCTTCCTTTGCTTCAGACAGTAACAGAGAACAGCAGGAGATGCAACCTTAATCATTTTTTCTGTCAGAGACAGTGGTAACTACATCCTTGGAGAAAGTGGAGAGGAAGCAGGGCATTTGATTCCTAATATTGTTCAGCTCTTTGATCTAGGAGTGAGAAAAGGATCAGATTTTCCCTCAGGTCCTTGCATCTCTAAATGCTTGGGGCTAACAAGCGTGCCAGCAAGCACGCCAAGCCCCCAGCACTAGCAGGAGGGTGACCGTGAGCTTTTATGCTCAAGAAGTGCAGAGGCTGAACAGAAATACCTTGGAGGGAGGTGATTTCTTTGTCATAGGGTTATGATCACCCTCTGCACGAATTCAAGGATTTTGGCTGATCCAGAGATGGCTCTGTTTCATGGTTGTCAACTAGCTAAAAAATCCTTTGATTTTAAATCAGGTTGGCTGTTGCTTTGTATAAGTATATTCAGTGAGAGGTAGTGTAACTCAGAACCACTGCAGTTGCCACTGCTAGTCACTGTTGTCAAAGGCATGCTGGAGTTGTTACACAGATTTTGTTTTTCCTAGCCAGAATCAGTGCAAGGAAACAGTAGTGATGTATTGACTTAAACTCCTGTCTCCAATTCTTTGCTCAAAGAGTTTAACTGAAAAAGTGTATTCACTACACCTTTTTTTGCATGATGTGTCTACGGACAGGTAAATTAAAAAATGAAATGGTAATAGTTTTTATTTCTGGACTTTCCCAATACAAATTCTAGTGTCCATCTTTGATCACATCAAGATTATAAATGTGGAGCACCATTCTGAAGCCTTGTTTGTTACTGAGCCTCCAGAAAACACATCTTTTTCTTCACTGGCCTCCAAAAAAGACAGCTTCTACTGTATTGTCCTCCAATGGCTTCTCATTGAATTTGGGGCTAGGAGGCTTATAAAATGGCACAACTGAATCTGAACTCTGAATTTGCCACACACAGTTTGACCTGAAGTCAAAGTAATACTTTTTTCTTCATAGTGAAACAGTATGAAATTAAGTCATTATCATTTAGAAAAACTAATTATTTTTTTCTTCTGCCATTGATTATGGGCAAGCCCCAGTGTTTTAACCTACTCTAAATCTTTCCAATAAAAAAAAAAAAGAAATGTTTCTAACCACAGATTTCTAACCACAGTGCAGGGAACTATGAACTCATGGTTCAGCAACTAGGTTTTCTCTATTACTGATATTTATCTACATAAGTATGCAGTGTGAGTGAAATTTGTTTAATGGAGAAAGTCTTGAACAGGTAGGAGAAAATTCAAGTGGCGTTAAGTTTCCGTGTTGAGATCGTCCAGGATACAACTAGTGTCCTTGATGACTTACTGTCTTATTGTCATATTGCTGCTACATGTTTTTCCTCTATTTCTTTGAATTTACTTTGAGAGCCTTACTTGCCATTTTCTCTTCCATGTAGCTGTAAGAGAATAAGCAATGTGAGACCATCCCAGCATCCTTCCCCACAGACACCCACATTGCTGCAAAAAAGACAGGTCTAGAAGTCTGGTCAAAGTAATTGCAGTCTGAAAAGCCCAGGAAAATGATGTGCCCACCTTCTACCATACGTAGGAAACAACAGCAATTAACATATGCAGATTTGTTTGCTTTTGCTGGATGCGGACCAGAACAAAGGCCACAGCAGTTTACGTTGCCTAGCCAAATTCCCAGGACACGATTCATCGTGCTGCTCACGTGATCATGAGAGAGATGAAATTTATAGAGAAAATACCAAGGTACATAAATACAAAGAAATGCTGTACTTGGCACTGAAAAGCTGAGAAATCCAGGAAAAAAAGACATTTTTGAATGCTGGGCCCATTAGCTACTTTTTCCTCTTTTTTATTAAAGCTTATATCTTGTGGTGAGACAAAATGAATGAATCGTTGAAGCACTTGAAGAAGCATGCTCCAAAAGGAGTAGGTTATTCAGGGTTATGAATGAGAGAACATCCATCCCCTCATAGGTCTCATCCCCTGAAAAAAATCTGGTAACAACTTCTTAATCCCCAATAACCTTGTCGAGGAGCTTGTGTCATATACAAGAATGCAGAGCCTTAGTTTTGGGAAGTCCTTGAAAAGTGGATTGGGACCATTGCTTTTCAGAGACTTATCCAAACAAAACTTAACAGAATATTTAAATACCACCTGAATTTGATGTTATTAGTGTGCTTCTCTGCCAGTCTTCAAGACTTCACACTCTGCACATCCCAAAATATGTAGCTCAAAGTAGTCTCTCTACATCAATTAATAATGAGCCATGCTAACTGGAGTTAAATCATTTTTTGTCACCACTTTGTGAGTGTTTTCTTCAGCCATTGGCTAACTAAAAAAAAAAAACAACTCACAAATGTTCAGTAAGAAAGAGATATTTTGTTGTTATGTAAAAAATAAACAGCTTTTCTGGCAGTATTTCTGAAAAATAGTGTTTTTAATGATCTGCTGCTCTTTTCTAACTCTATGACTTAGATTGAGAGCTGCACATAAATTAGCTACTTTTAGGAAATGGCGACTAATAATTCAGTTGCAAGTAGATCCTTCGACCAGCATATTATTACAAGAAATTTTATTCATTTTCATATTTATATTTCAGCAACAGACATAATATAAAAATCAGAGTTTACGTAAGAAATGAACAACAAGCAGAAGTCCCTTGCTGTGATTGATTGCATTAGTTATAGTATTGCTTCAGGTGTAATCAGGAATATTTGTCTTTCTGACATTGCAACAATGATATGGGATACAGTATGCTAATATGCCTATCTTGGTTTATAAAGTATTATTAGTCTTTTGTTTCTTTCAGTCTCTTAATTAGTGACAGTTACTTAAAGTCATCCATCTTTGCTCACATTCATGCAAATATTCCAAATTGTTAATGATAGCATCAATAGAGTCATGTTTATCCTTTTTTATCAGGAAAATATTTTTCTAAGGGCCTCATTTTACTATGCTTGTTCACATGGAGTAGAATTTTTTTTTTAAATAATTCTAGCACTTCTGAAGAACAAAGCATTGCTACCTGTGACTAGATGGGTAGGTAGGTAAGTTAGGGAATTTAATGTATATACATGTGTGCTGTATCAATAATACAAAAATGAACTTTCTGATCATATTGTACATCATATAATTTTCACAGAGTACTATGAGTGGCACACACAACACACAGTGCTGGCAGAAGGGCCAGCATGCAGCTAAGCAGCTATAAATTAAAACCCAAACCAAAACGTTTATTTTTAATAAATAAACAGGAATATCAGAGTAAACACTAAAAATGTATTGTAAATCTAAAACAAGTATATTTTCTAAGTGTTGCCTAGTAGTTTTCTTTCAGTCGTGCCTATGTGCAATGGTGATCCGTGGTGGCTTGGGAAGTAGGCACTCCTCCTTCTCCTTCCCTTCCCTGCTCTTCCTAGACAAGGAGGTACCTGCGTGAAGGGGAGGAGAAAGCAGAGAGCGCTGAGCTGAGCTGGTCAGGATGGCTCTATTCCCTCTTTCCTTACCTGTGACTAGCAGGACAGTCTCTGTTTTCCTCCTTCCTCCTTTTCTTTGCTTTTTTCTCTTTCTAGCTTTGGCAGTGGCAATGAGAGTAGCTGGCTAAAATTTCCATGAAGGAAGAGGTTGTGCAAAGCATTCATGCAGTGAAATTCAACGTACCCTAACAAAGGGTTACAGGGGACATTTTTTTCTGCTTCATGACATGGCGTGTCCTAGGAGAAGGCCCCTTATGCCTATCTGGATTCTGTAGTTTTCCCGATGGAGGTGATTCTCTGATGTATAAACCTAGTGTCAATGCTTTAGAGTTACGGTGAAAGCACCTCTGTCCTCGTTCGTCCTACCTAATGAGCAGGATGTTTCTGTCACTGTGCAGCTGTGCCAGCTTGATACTCAGAGCCCGAGTAGCTTTGCAAGACCAAAAAAATGTAAACTTTTTAATGTACTTTGAAAATTTTACATGCTGGTGCCATAGAGATATCTGGAAGGACTGAGGAAAAAGTGATTTGACATAATGTTACTCATTCATAAACTAACAGAATGTTGCACTTAAAAGGATCAGTACAGTTATAACCAGCTTTGTACCAAAGTTGATTTTATAAAACCATTTGTCTAGTTTTTAAAGGATATTTTCTAATATTTTTTTGTGTAATCGTTTTGGAATCTTTAAACCCTTAACCTTTTGGGCTCTTTAAGCTCATAACCCTGGTTCATTAGTAAGTGTATGCAACAGCCTCTTGATTAAGGTAGCTGGAAGCGACCCACTCCTGCGAAATGTCATTAGTACAAGTCTAGCTCCAGTGCTTTCCAGTAGCATGAAAACAAAAAGAAATCTTGTCTTAAATGCTAAAATGAGCCTGCTCATAGTTAAAGATGACTGATCTTCTGTAGAAGAATGGAATAGTGACATTGATGAAGTGACATTCCTACAGTTTTCTTTTGTACTTCAGAAATAATCATCTCCACAGAGTTTCATCTATGCTTTTTAAAAAAATCTGTAATTTGAAAACTATATGATACTTCAATCATCAATATTTTTTCTTATTGTCTTCAGACAGGGTATATACAGAGAAGGCTATATTAAAAACAAGAGCTTTATTCAGCTTCGGAGGCAAACACAAGGCATTAGAATAGGAGGGAATTCATTCACCTGTTTATATGAAAAAGCTCTCTGTTGTGACATAAACAGGCAGATTAGCAAGTAAAATAGAGCAACTGAAATAATATTACTGTTCTGTTTTTCAGAACATATTCTCTCCGTCAGTAAAATCATCTGAAAAGCTACAGTTTGCTATCCTAGGTGCAATAAGAAGTGTTATGGATATATAAAAAGGTTTCAGCCCCAAAAGCAAATTGACTTAATCTATTAAAACCCTTCAAAGTAAGTATGAATTTCCAGTAGTTTTGGGACTGATGAAAACTTTCTAAGAAATTAGTCTCTTCTCCAAAGACATTTTGGTCTACATTTTTTAAATTACATAAAGTTCACAGGAATAAACTGTGATTCAAAAGTATTTACCGATCAATATCAGTAACCTGCAAAATTCTGAGCTAATTCTCTGTGTTTAGAAATGATGAAGTTGTGTGAGAGAGGTGGAATTATGCAGGGTCCTGACCCTGAGATATTACACTACTTTTTTAAGGCGTCTTCTTCCTTAGGCATTGTGGGCACTTTAGGGGGGAGGTTTGGGGCCGTCATTCCCTGTCCCAGCAGGACTTCCTCCATCGGTTTAGATCTGACCGCCCGAGGAAAAACTATCTTGTATGCTTTTCCTTCCAGAAAAGAATCTATGTCTCCAAGTTTGTCTGTGTCTGTTTTGCCGTTTTCTGCTGGGGTGTGGCCGCAGCAAAGACCTGCTGGTACAACGTAGCAGTTTCTGTTAGTTATGGGGGTACATTCATTGGGCATCTTGTATCAATAGAGCTGTCTCCCAGAGAAGTGCATTATTCAGGGTTCTGTGTTTGCACTGTTCATATAGTGTATTTAAAAATGTTTAGCATGCTTTCTCATTAATAACACAGAAGAGACTTCAATATAGATGGGGCAATATGTAAATGTCGGTGGCTCAGTAGTGACTCAGCAGAGGTACTGGCCATCCAGAACAATTCCTTTAATAGCTACAAACGTATTTGGTTGTATTTGGCATGGAGTTTGTTTGCCTTTAGTTAGGAACAGGTTGCTGCTGAGAAAAGCAAAGGGCAGTTTGACCGAAACCTCCAATCCATCTTTCCTGAAGGTCAGTACCTTGGTAATGTTGTTTTACTCTAAGCTCCAGCTTATGTTTTGGATAGAAACGGCCCTTTTTATGACCAGTATTAGCCCTCTGTGAACATGTATCATTTATCATTTCATTGGTAGCAGCTGAGGATGCTCTAAAAATAGATGTGTGAAATGATGGACAGTTCATGATTTGTTGGCATGGAATCAAGATGTGACAGAAGGGACCGTCTGAGCCAATTGCATCCTCCCGGCTGAAGTTACCATGGAAGCTTTAACTCTTTATACTGCCTTTGCCTCTCTTCGTCACATAACTTGTGCAGTATGCTTTAATTGTTATGGATGAAGTGTATTTCATAGTGTAAAATCTACCTGCCCACATTAACTGAAGCTGCCAAACATGATTTAGGCAGCTATGTGTATTCTGTAACTTCTAATATGAGAGTGCAGGTACATCTGCCAGGGTCTTCAAGGCAAAAAAGAGCAGTAGAGATGCAAAGTTGAAATGTAAATCAGTGCTCATGTGTGTAAATTTAAATATATTTACATAGTTATGATGAGAACTCAAGGAAAAGATCCACAGCAAGTAAAGAAAAAGGAGGGAAAAAGGCGAGACAGAGTAAATAAGGGACAGTGAAATCTCTCATTCAAATCTCTTCACCCTCTGTGGACCCAAGCATTCCATTTCTCACCCATATTTCAGTTTAACCAGTCCCACTAGTATCTTTTTGTCTCTGTACTTGTTTCTTTTTCTATCATTTCAGTGTAATTTTCCCCCTGAGCTAAACACAATATTTAATTTAAATACTTCCTTGTTTAATTCAACTATGCCACAAGTCCTCCTACAAGCTGCTCTTCATGTTCTTCTGCACATGAACATTGTGTTCTGTCGTTTTGTCGCAATTTCTCTTCACAGAAAACGGGGCAGTGAGGGAAGAGTGGCTTTTAAGACTGCCTTAAAATACTGCATTTGAATATCCTTTCCTACCTGTTGATACCCAAAAAAGAAGGTAGTGATAAGAACCTTTTTCCTTCCTTTTTTCTTAACCGAGTAACAGAAGTCTGAAAATAGCTACAGTGTAAGGCTCATCAGCTCTTTGCAAGCATGTCTTCTTTCTAGTTCTTTTGTTCCTTTAGCCTCAGGTTAAAGACAGAAACAATTTTATATACTAGCAAGTAGCTAAGTGACGGTATTCAAACTGTTTCATTTCTGGTGCTAATAATTTTCCTGCTTTTCTCACTACCTAAGTCCCGTAAGAATATTCCTTTTCCCTTTGCTTCTGCTGACCACAACCCAAATAACAGGGGTGAAACTTCCAGTTGGATTCCCTTAGTCCTCTCTGATAGCGTAATGAGGAATCCATCGCAGTCTGCCTCTGAGGCTTGGAATTTTTTTCTGCCACATTTCAGGCTCTTGTTCTCTAGCATGCAATCACTAGGGGTCTTCAAGTAAATAGGGGGAAAAAAAGACAATTCTACTTAATTTTTCACAATCTTCAGTCTCAGAAATGTCTGCTCCACTTTTATCTGGACTTAAGAAAGCATATGTTTTCTTTGTGAAGCAGAAAGCATGCATGGAAAATCTACATGTTTTAAATTTGGAGTAATTATAACTGCATATCATGGAAAGTGGTGCTGTAATTTTAACTATAGCGTGACTACCAGATCCAGCTAGAATAGTCTTGTCTTTCTCTGAGTTATCTGCATTGTTGCAAGGTCTATTTCTTCCATGATTTAAGGGATTTGTCCTGGCCCAATATAATTTCACAAACCTCAGACTACCTTGAGATGAAAGCATAATTTGTTTGGAGTCCCCAGACTTCCAGAGTACTATGGATAATCTTGAAGTTTGGTGAGAATGGAAAAAGAAGAATTTACCAATTTGTTGGAACAGTCTCAACATGTGGCAGCCCACTTAAAGAAGTAGCTGCAGTCACGCTGCCACCTGGATAAATGTCCACCGAACACGCACAGCTCAGTTTTTGGGCAGTGAGTCCTCACTAGGCCCCAAGTGACTGGGCTGTGAGCTGTTCTGTAAAAAAGTCCAAAGTCATCTCTTCACTGTGCAAATTAGTGCACCTGTGCAGATCAGCAGAGCAGCTTATGCACAGCTGGTATGGCATGTCCCAACTCATTAATCTCACTGTATATGTGGTTACGGGTCAGTCTGAGGAGTGGCAAAATCCAGGGTTTTTATTAGTTGTAGGTACTGTGTTGGTCTATATTATGCGTCTACCAGAAGGTGTTTCAATAGCATGTGCAATACAAAATAAAACTCATCGTAGCTATACATTGCATACTGTGTCATAATGTGAATTGAAAAGCTTTCCTTTCCCATTTTATTCTCCTTTTCATTTGGCATGTTAGGGCTTGAGTGATGGTGAAGAGGTCATATTCAGAGTGAGAAGCACTCAGGGAAAAATTGCGTTAAGCAAGTAAAATATTAGACTGTTTGCATAGTTAATGTTATGCTAGAGAACACAGCAGGCAGCAATAAATGGACAGTCATCAATCTCTATAGACGGTTTATTGACACATTTGATTTTAAGGAGTTTGTGAACTTCAACAGTTGATAATCCGTTGTGATTCAGACTGTCTTCAAGATGGAAAATTTTGAACGGTCTTGGAGACTCTAAGCTTAATCCTTTAGTCATCTGTTATTTTATAAAATAGGGTCAGCTTCTGCCTTTTCCAAATTACACTTTTTTTTCCCAGCAGGGCTGTGCTCTACCTTCTCTTTTCTAATCTTTCATATTAGACTGAGAACACTCAAAGCAATTATAGGAATCTCAGTAACAAAATTAGAGTGTTGTCTTAGATACCTTTAAGCTTTAATATAGTAGACTGAATACCAGGATAGACAACAGGATATACAGGTTGTATTCTTGGCTCCATAATTATGTTACAAAAGGCAGCTCATTACATGTTAGTGTTATTTCCCTTTCTAAAGGTAAGAAAAAAATACTCCTGCAAAACATTTTTGAGAAATACTTAGGGATCTGGGGGTAGGTATCAAAAGCTATGCATATAGAAATGAAGCAATTTCCAAAATACATTAAGAATGTGAAGTTGAATTCATATTAAAGCTGAATTTTTCCTTGCTTACTATCCAAGTTGTAGACAGGAATATTTATCCAGAAAAGTTTTATTTGTCAATATTTCTCTCAAGGTAAGATACCAGATCTCATTATCTCTTTCAATAAACCACATTAACAGTGTGGTCCATTGCTTTTCACAGTGTTGTTATTGCTGTTATCCTGGTCAGATAAAGTGAGATTAACTACACTTACAGGACTTTGATAAGGATGCAGTAAGATGTACAAATTAGATCTTTTCTTAAATTTAAAATAAGGGAGCAATGAAAAGAAACAAAATTGGAGAGCTCTGACTCATTTTGATGTGCATGTCTGTTCATGTACCTTCTGCTCCATTAGCTTGTGTTAAAGCAAGCTGAAATGTAAAGCCAAATTCTGTTCGTGAATGTCCTTTAGTTGGTATTATCTGTCCCATTAAAATAGCCTGGTCTAAACAGGGAGCTGGCTTTCAATTAAAGTTTTTGGGTTTTTTTAAGATTTGAATTAAACTTTAATAAGCTAGGTTTTTTTATATGGTTACAGTTATTTAAAACACGAGGTGCATATTTTCAGTGTGAATAAATTACGAAGGCCTGAATCTGTGTTACTTGCTTATGTGTTCCTGCAAAAAAAGGAATCATGGCCAGCAGGTTTCCCATGCTAGCCACTAGGAATGGTTCTCTTCCTCCCCGCATTGACCAGTTTGGGCCCAGGTCACCATCCAAGGATGGCAGTATCTGCCCATGTGGGCAGAGAGCTCTGACAGGTAGCATTTTACTTGTGAATGATTACACTGGCTGAAGGCAGTGGAGAATTATGTAGAAGGGACTTTGCTGTGGATGCGTGAGCCGCAGCTGTGGCAGCCAGCGGTGCTCCCCAGGGTGGGAGAGGAGCCCCATCCCCACAGCACCGCGCTGAAGCCTTCCTGCAGCTTTCCCCACGCTGCGCCAGGCCAGGCTTGTGGTGCCTGCTTGCGTATAGCTGCGCTCTCCTTGGTGTGTGCCGCGTTAGCAGTGGCGTGGTAACTCCTTCTCTTGGCTGGGAGACAAGGGTTAAAGTCATAGCCATCCCCTGCGTAGGCGAGGAATGCGTGCTGAGACTTGCGTAGCAGCTGTGACAAGACTAATCAGTCCCCCACCTTCAAACTCCGGCAGTACCAGCGTGCTCCGCAGAGAGAAGTTCCTTGTGACCATTTGCTTCCTAAAATCAGAGCCAGCAAGCTGCAAAGCCGGAATGTACCTGGGAAGAAAAAGGACAGAATATCTCATGCTGTCTTTTCACTCTCATTTGCAGTTCACAAAGTGTAACATAAGTCATGAAGTTAAAACTGTACGTTACTATCGACTTCAAAGATGGAGATGTCTTGTTCTGCAGCCTTCTGCTGGCCCCAATCACCTTCTTTCTCATGCTCCCATACCAGCATTTACTCCACTGCTGGATAATGTGTGTGTGCCTTTCTGAACTGGTAGGATTTTACACTCATTTCTTACTTCTGTAAATTACCATATATGACAGAGCAGTAGTGAATCATCCCCAATGCCTTTGGGACCGCTTGTTTATACAGCTCCTGCTGCTTACAGTGTTTTCCAGATTGAAGGAGGTGGGGGG
Organism: Dromaius novaehollandiae; assembly: GCF_036370855.1. Classification (NCBI taxonomy): domain Eukaryota; kingdom Metazoa; phylum Chordata; class Aves; order Casuariiformes; family Dromaiidae; genus Dromaius; species Dromaius novaehollandiae. The sequence goes on from NC_088101.1 coordinate 69,451,144, forward strand.
GGTGTCTTTTTTTTTTTTTTTTTTTTTTTTTTTTTTTTTTTTTGCTTGCTTGTTTTGGGCTGAACTGTTTCAACTGTGAGAAGAAAGTGAAAGACATTATCTCATACATACTGTTCCCCTGAGCTCTATGAAATCTGCTGCTGTGCTTTCTCAGCACTCAAAATGGGATTGGGTCTACCCTAAAGCAAAGGCAAAAGCGTGTCCAGATGATTCTCAGCCCACTTTCTTTGGGTATCTTCTTGTCTAACAGGACACAAGCCAGCCTCAGCCAAACTGGGTTTGGTTTTTTTTTTCCCTGATAACAGATGCCCTGGAAATCCATCTGTCTTTACGGATGCTGCAACAGATGCTATTCAGCTTTCCTGCATCTCTTTGAATTCTGCTCATGGATGACCCATACTTCAGCTATGCTTGATTTTCATTTAGTTTATCCTGAACCCTGTACTAAAGCTCTCTAGTGTTCAGTAAATTACATGGAATTGAAATCCAGCCACATAAACTGTTAATGTGGAATGAGACAGTAATTTAGGCTCATTTTTTGCCCAGAGACCAATACATTCAAGAGTGGAATAATTTGTATGTTGAATATTTGGCAGCAGCTACCTTGGCACAATGCAAAGGTCAGAAACATGTATTTGTGATCAAATTTTTTAAAATGGGTCCTGACTTAAATGTTACAGCTTGAGTCGTAAACCACCCCAAAGCTTTCCACCCAGAACTATATAAAAGCTAAATTTATTTCATACAAGATACAAAATCATTCAAAATGTATAAAATATTTGCTTGAATAAATAATGTATACCAGATACGTAACTATTTTAGTGAGTCAGGAACGCTATGACTACACCCAAGTTCATTTATCTTTCAACTAATGCAGAGCTCAAAATGGAAAATCAGTGTGCCCAGCCATTCTCTGTGTCTGTGGGACTTCTGGTAGGACTTTCCTTTCCAATGCAACGGGCAAACACACTGTGAGGCTTCATATGCTGTTTTTTTTTCAGTGGACGTGATCACAATGTACATTTATATGAGCCAGGGACACACACTGACCTTAGTTAAGCAGTGTAAACCTAGAATTATTTGCTGGCTGTAGCTTTTCTGAATCTGAGAGGCAAAATGAACTATAAACGGTGGCTTCCAAATGGAATAAAAAACATGTCACCATCAGACTCTTCAGTTCAGGCAGCTTCCACTTGAAAAAAAAGCTTGGTTGCCTTGCTTCATTTTATTGACATGTATAATTTAGATTATGATATACCTGATAAGATTTTCTGAATGTATACAACAATAGAGTCAATGTCTAGGGAAATGTATAACCTAAATGAGGAGAAATAGAGGAAGGAGTAGAATGTAAAAACAAAGTAGTCAGTAGTCAGTTTTAATAAGATTTATGTTTTCCACAGACTGTAGAATATTTTAGAACTTATTCTGAATAATTCTGAAATTTCTGGACTAATTTGTTAGAAAAAAATGTTTCCCAATGACTCTCTTTTTCCTTATTTACAAAACTGTTTTTAAAACTATCTTGAACATTTTAGGTATTCAGTTTTCTCATTAAAAAGACATAATGCACCAGAGGTTCATAAGCAAGATAAATATGAAAGTACATATGAAAATTAAGTTGCTTCTTCAAAGAACCAGACCTGACTATAATGAGGGACAGATTTACAGAGGTGCATGGATAAGACAATAAATGGGCTCAAATAACAGCAAAAAATATTGGGGGATTTGGCAAAAATACGGGGCTGGGGTGAAGGTCAACTCTTGTGTGGAATTATGAAGTGCTGGAGTACTCTGCTTGGAGCAGGATTAGGCTTTAATTTCTTAATGTTTCTAATATGTCTGTCAGAAGTGATACAAGTATAATACAAGAGAAAGGACTAGCTGGATTCTTGAGATCCCTTAAATTCTACAATTCTATAATTTTGAGTCTGCAGAATTCTTTGAAAAAATTTTTATTAAGTGTTTCTATCATATCTTTTTTTTCCCAAGTTATATTTTAAGTCTTCTTTCCAATAAGAACATTTTTTGTTTTGTTATTTTTGTCTTCCACAGGTCATGTTTTCTAAGAGTTCACTCAACTTTAGTGATCCCATTTTTTGTACTTAAGTGTAAGTTCTATATGTATTTAACTTTCAGCAGACCCAGGCGCATCTCTGAACATCTTCCTCTGGTTTCAGATAATTATTACATTAAATTTTTACCTTGACATTTTTACTACTTTTGCATCAATGTAAAGTAGTCAGTTGGGAATAGGACAGACTAGGACAGACTTCAGAGTTTCATGCAGAGAACAAGTTTCACCTACGTAAGTCATCAGGATGAGGAATGATTCCTTGTAAATTGTGCAGTTTTTCAAAATGTCTTCTGAATTTATTCTGGATCATGGAAAATGGTTCCCACATGAAAGGAAAAATACCAGATAGTCTACTAACCTTCCCTGGGTGTAGCACTTTTTTATTATAGGAATATCTCTCAAAAGCTCTCATACCTAGTATCAGATAGTAATAAGTATCAGGTTGTAATATGCCACATTAGTTTTTTTACAGTCCACCTGCTTTTTTTAAAACGGAGGTGTGAAATGCCTAATATTGAGGACTTTTCAAAACCGCTATTACTAAGCAATTTCTAAACACATAATTAACGTCTGTTTGAGAAAAAGAATCAGCTTTATTCTGACCTCGCAAACTTAATAATGGTTAGAGCTGGCACATATATATTTAGATTAGGAGTGTATCATCGTACTCCTGGACTCCATAGACTTTGGTACCTTGGATTGATGGATTACTGGTTGTATGTACTAAAGATATTTTTAAAAGGCATTCTGGAGTAATCAAATAGTTCCTCAGATTTTTCTCCACACTTATGAGAACAAGGCACTTTGGTATTGTCACAGAAGTTAGCAGTTTGTTTAAACCTGTTAATAATCATAAAAGCTGCATCTTGGGCTTTCTTTTGTAGCATTTTATCCTGTATTTGTTCATGTCTTAGTTAACTAAGATGTTGTAAGGCCACCTAGCAAGGATACAATGTAAACGGATCTGTGAAGAAGGCACGTGGAAGTTCAGTTCTCAGTGTAGTCAAAAAGAGCATATTATTTATGTATGTTTTTCCCTGTAGAAATGACAAATCTATCAAAAAGATCATTGCAGAAAGCCACAGCAAAGAATATGTGTTTAACAGTTTGTTTTAACAATTCTTGTGGCTAGAGTTTGCCTTTTTCCGTCAGAGCTATTTCAACAAAGCCTTTAACGGGCAAAATATAAAATAAATCATATGGTGGACTAGCTCCAGACTGTAATTATCGACTGTTGTTGTAGATGGAAGCTAGATGGAAGGGGCTGAAAACCTCTATCACAATTCATCTGAAAATTGCTATGGTTAGTTACGTAAACAGAGTAGGATTACTGCTCAAACCACTCACCTAACTATAGTCCTAATTCTGATTGAAGGTTTTTAAAAATATATTTTATCAAAAATAAAAATATGATGTTTATTGATAGAATCATGTCATACCTCTTTTTGGTGATGAACTAATAAAAATTAATACTTTCAAGGACAGATCCATTTCCCAACATGCAGTGATTTGCTGGAAAGATTTTGCATGCAAGTAGAGGATGAAATAAGTTACTAGAAATTTTAGAGCATACAGTAGAGCTTCCAATCATCTGGTGATTCTTTCTCCATTTTTTTAAGCTTAAGAGGTGTTTTAAGATATTAGGTATTAGACAAGACAGTGAGAAATAAGTCAAAAAAAAAAAAAACCATATACCCACTAAACTCTCAAAAACTTTAAGAAGGCATTTGAGGGAAGAAGAATCGGAGGCAATCCTTTCTGTTGACCCAGAAAAATGATCCTTGTCCACCAGTAGGAATATGAAAGAACCTGTGATTTATGTCTGCACAGTGGTTTAGTGGAAATATTGTTCCTGAGATACCTAAAGAAGCAGCTTACGATGTTTACTGTGATCTTTTGAGTTCCAAAAGAAAGTTAATTCTGCATGTGTCTACACAGCCATCACAGTAGGATCCTAGTTTACTTTTCATCAGCAGTACTGATGCTGATGATCAGGAACAGCAATTCCTGATAAGGTGTTTGGAATAAAGGGAATGAAAGCCTAAAAATCTGTGAAAAGAGTAGCTTTTAGATTCCATATAGCTCGCCTATATAAGAAAAAGATTACATGAAATTCTGCGAGGATTCTCTCGAGTTTTTTTGTTGTTGTTGTTTTGGCTTGGGGTTTTTTTGCATGCTGGGGTTTTTCCTGTGAAAGGAATCCTTGTCCATATAAGTATATTCAGTTATGATTGCTAATGCATTAAGATGGTATATGCATCCATAATTGAATGTAAATAGTAGAATCGAACCCTGATACTGAATGGCTAGAACATTGTATGCATTTTCATACAAGTATGTTATTTACTGAGGAGTGAATGTATGTTTATGTATTTTGATGAAGTCAAACAGTATTCCTTGTGTTGTATACCAGTATGCTGATCCATCCATTGCTTGGCAGTGTAGAAAATGTTACACTGATATTTCATTTAAACTTTTCTCTTTTTTTTTTTTTTTTGCTGATCTGTGTTCCGAGTTGCTTATGACTGCTCTCTCAATGATCATCTTCATACTGTATGTATGGTTTCTAATTCTGACTGGATTTTTTACAGATTTCATAAATAAAAAGGATAAGAATGATTGCAGATCTAATTTAGTTACATTACTTCATCATTATTAGTCTAAGTAATTACCGTGTTTAATTATGACTGTAAGTAATCTAGCATTCATATTTAGGTGCTGTAATGACAGCACTAATAGGACCAATTCTAGCCTCAAAGCAAGTTTCATATGGGCAGTAGATGTGCTTGATTTGTCCCGAAGGTGTTTCAGCCCTGTGGTTCTGTCTGATGCTTCGCACCGCAGCTTGGAAATCCAGCAGTGGGGGATAGGAATAGGTGGTTAATGTGTCACATGGATAAAGAATTGATCTGAGATCACTGCGTTTGGCACACAACTAAATTGTGAAAAGATAGTATTCAGTGGTTCAGCTGCAACCATGGGCTGTATCATCTGGTTGAACTTGCCATCTGGAAAATTCCTGATCAGCTTACGGTCTCTGTGGGTTGTCCAAGAGAGATATGAAGCTTTAGGAATTTAGCCAATGATGTTTTAAGTGGACTGTTCTACTCAGGAGATTTAAATAATCCAGAACAAAGATTTTTGACTGTAGCCCTGAACTTAGGAAAGTCCAAGACTGTGTCTCCCAGGAAGAGTTAAGACTCTGTCACCATTAATAAGTTGCTCCACAAGTCGAATTCTTGAGCTGTAGAAAGCATGTGCCTGATCTTTGCATGAAATGGGTCAGCTTTAATCTCTAGCTGTAAAATTTAGACAGCTATTTTGACTGTATGAAATAGAAAAGCAAAAAAACCCCAAAGAACTCCTGAGTATGCAAAGCATTATCAAAGATGCGAAGAGGAGAGTCTAGTTACAGAGTGATTCATAGCAAGTCTGAATAGCTTAACAGAAAGAATGATGATTCTGAATTATGTGGTGAACTTGCAGCAGCCTTTAGCATGCACTAATAGTTTGGAAAAGAATCTGGCAAAAGCAGGGACAAACTTTCTCCTTGGAATTTCATGTTCTTATTTCAAGTGATTAGTGCCCATGACAAAGGAGAGCAATGAGAACTTCATCGAAAAGAGGAAGCTACAGAATGATACATGCTATTAGTGGTTGGCAATATGAGCAAGAAATAGTGTGAAGGCATGAAACAGCCAGAGAAGATGAAGAAAAATTATACTGCAATGAAATGAAAACATTACTTCGAAATAAGGTCACAGAAAGCTCAGGAAATAGTCAAAGGCACAGGCCATGACAGGCAGATTGCAGAACCACAGGCATCAGAAAATCACTGCACTATGGTTTGTAGGGTTTCTAGAAGTAGGGTCATGGGAAAAAGCCCGCTTGTGTTGCTGGGAGATGGAAGCTAAGCAAAGGGGTTCTGTAGAAGTTGGCTTTCAATGGATATGTGCTCCAGAGCTCAGCTCTGCAGGAACCATTCGCTGATGAAATACTGAAACCCACACTGTGGAGCAGGTGAATATTGGGAAACAGAAGTTACTGGAAAACTCATTTTGACATCGTCCTATGGGTCGTCTTCCCTATATGGAGCAAGAGGCTGTGGAATCTGCTCCAGCCATCAGTATTGCCGTAGGAAATTTCTGTGGAGAAGTTCTCTACTCACGACAATCTCTGCCCTCGTGGGTTCCCTCTGCCTGAGCTTGCTGTTCGCGTTAAATATGGAGCTCAGGATTTCTCATTTGATGCAAAATCCTGGTATTACTTAAGAGGGATATTCCTCAGTTGGAAAAAAATATGGAATGGCTGAAGTTATGAAGGAGGACTGTTATATTTGAAACACATTTATAAGGCTAAAGAAGAATGTAAGATGTTAATGACTGTTACCACTGACCACTCCCATATAGTGTGTATAGGTATGTATATATTTAACTGCATAGCACTCCTGTACAATGATAAGACTATATTCATGCCTGAATCTAAATTAAATCCTAAGATTTATTTATAGAATAGCAATCTTAGGATACCATTTGAACCCTCTGGTTCCCAACTTGGGGAAAAGAAAGTGCTTTAGAACCTCTTTTCCTTCTTCCATACTGCTCTTTCTTTAGCTCTGTTCAGTTTCAGACCTTTTTGTTTTCATGTCAGATGTCAAAATACTGTTTTGAATGTCTTTCAAGGACCTTTCCATCTCATCTTCAGTGTTTGTACTTTTCCAGACAGAAAGTGCAGACGCAATCTACTTGCTTCAAATTTTTAAGTCTTCCCATGTGATGGGATGCATTCAATTTTTTTTGTTTGTTTTACTCTGCAGAATATTTTATCACCTGTTAGAATGTGGAAATTAATCCTTTCTCTGCCTCTCTGCCTGTGTCATGTAAACTGACAGGGACGGGGCTGGTGAGAGGGTTTTACAGGGACGTCATACACAGTACAGAGCCTCTGATGCCTGTCTTTACAGTGCTTGACCTTGCTATTTGGGTAGGCCTTTTATAAGTTTTCAAAAGAATGCAAGAAAATACAGGCTCTGGTACTCACTGATATCTGTAATTCTGAGAATAATGGTAGCAAAATATCTCATGGAAGAAGGCTGGTGTTTCTTTGTTTCATGACAGTGTATCCTTTAAATGTGGCAGACCTGGGCATTTGGAGCCCTGAAGTAACCGTACGATATCTGTCTGTAGCTGCTCTCTTCTTTTATCTCTGGGTGCTTTTTAATTACTCATAACTTTTCATTCTTTGTTCTTTTTTATTTTGGAGGAACAGACAACTTCTCACAGTCATCTTCCCCTTATCTCTACTTTCTCATAAATTGTGCAAAATAGAGTTATGGTTGCTTGTGGATCTAGTTCACACACACACATGCACACACAAAAATTTGCACAGATCCTAGCATCATTTCATGGCAGGAGAGAGCTCAGGGCTTGAACATCACTGTTGCATCAATCAAAAAACCGATGAGGCGTTCAGAGGGAGCAATAGGAGATACAGAATAAGGAAATACCTAACAGTAGCAAGGCTTTTCAGTGGTCGCGCTTAGTTTTATTGTGTGTTTTGCCAACTGAGGTGCCTTAAATGTAATATTTCATATTGTTTTACATTTCTGACCTCCCTGGAACATTCTGAACTCTCTTTGTCCTATATTTCCGGTGAAGATAAAAGCAAAGCAAATATTATCCGGCTTCTCCTGGAACTTTTATAAGATATTAAAATTAAAGAGCAACATGGATTTTTTTTTCATAACTACATTTCTTCTTTGTGAATTAGTAGGTCATGATATATGCAGAACATTAATAGCTTAAAATACAAGACACATGATGAAGCATACTCATTACCTAGAAGTAAAAACTATATGTTGTAAAATCTTACACTTATCTTCACTGTGGTTGTTTCTTCAGTACAAATGTGATAGTTGCTAGCAGTGTACTTGGCTCCAAGTTACTAAAGATCAGATAACATATACTGCAGTGTGATAGCAATTTAATAAAGGTATACTGTAAGACAATTACAGTATCAATTTCTGTAATTAGATGTACTGAATTAAATGTACCAAAAGAGAGGTTCTAATGCAACTAGATTCTGTTCACATTCCTTCAATGACTTTCCATGAGGAACACTATTTCAGAACACAGGGCAGTCTGATCTTAGTAGAGCATTTGCTTTTGAATATAGAAAAATAACTACCTTGAATTTGCAGATAGAATCATTTATCAAACAATGCAAATATAAATGGAGGAATGCAAAAATCAAGGTCATGCCAAAGTTCAAGCTTGAAGAAATATGGACTTTAAGAAAGGAATGAAAGACTCATTCTTAACCTCAGATGTGTTGAGATGTACAGTGGCAATAGTGATGGTGTCAGGTCTAGAGGAGTGAGGAACTGGCTGCTGCAACATGGCATTGGATCTGCAACATAGATTGAATCTGATAAAGAGGCCAAAATTAATATGACAGTTGATGAAAGCATCAAACTTACCATGGTAAAGTAGATAGCGCAGTGGATAAATAAATAGCAAATGAAACTATTATAATCTAAATGTAAAAGGCTTATTGAACTCAAGGTTAGTTTTATCAGTTAAATTACAGATTATTGCTTTAGAGATCATCCCTAAAGCTGACATACTTACCTATCAGATTTCTGTCTTGGAATAGTAAACTCACATTTTGAATCTGTGAGCAAACATCTCAGTGTGTTATATTAGAATGACATGTTGAACGTATTTGGTCTCTTAGATCCACTCGAATGACTATTCTAGGCATTTTCATTTGTAATAACATTGATTTTTCCTTTACAAGATAGGGAGCTCACTACTTCATAGAGTTAGAGAAAATCTAAACTGGACAAATGTGGGAACATTTATATCATGCTTAGAGCAAAAGGAAAGAAGAGTTAGTTTTCAATAATAGTTTCAATACAATAAAATTGTACTTGTTCTTAATTTATATATATCTAAAACATGAAGACTATATATGGTGTTCTATAAGATATTGACTTTACAACAAAATAAATCCTGCATGTACCTTTCAGACACATGCATTGTTGCATTGCCATAATGGAAAATGATGCATCCATGATACCCAGAGGATCATTTTTATGTATCTCTGCAAGAGTTACATAAAATGTCAGTATTTGTCATCTGGGAAGAGGTCACAGACAGGTCATAAAAACTTCTGATACATAAGCCAGTCTTGACACATTTTAAAGACTAACTTTTGACACTTTTTAAAGATCAATAGGTATACAAATCTTGATGTCTTATGTGTGCTTTGCATCTCAGCTGGCTCTCTCTTTGCTCCCAAAATGTACAAGCCAACTGGGAGGTTACCAGCTCACACTGAAACACGTGTCCACCTTGCAGAACCCTGTGGAGAAGGTATACATCAAGACCTAATCTTACCGGTGCAACAAGTCTAAATTTATGTAAAAGCAGCTTTCAAAAGGCATACAGTGATGAGCTCTAAAGGACCAATTAAAAATAATAATCTGATCGAAAATGGTAATTTGGGGGGCATGTAAATGACCATTTTATAAAGAAAATTATTCACCTGATACCAAAGAGTGTAATAATAGAGAAAGGAAACAGTAATAGTGGCATGTATATTGCATAAGACAGGAGAGGGAGATAGAGTTTAGATAACAAGAAGCATTTTCTCCCTATTAATTTAAGATTAGCTTTACTGAATTTAGCACTATTCAAAGTCTCCAAGTTTTAGTGCTCTATGCGCTGAAATCTTCCACTCATTTAAATAGCAAATGTCAGTACTTTGTGTCTCTCTGGCTGTTGCACTAAGGCACTTCAAACCTGTTCAGTAAAGAAATGCAACTGAACTGGTTTAGGTTCCCAGCCTAAAGAAGACTGTCTGCTGAGACTGCTAACATACGTGTTCATTCACATAAAGCTGTACATGTAAAATGGCCATCCATCCTTATCAGCTGGTTTAAAATAACCCTCATTTCATAGGGGTCATTGAGTATCAATGAGGTAAGCATTACTATTGGGTATATGGCTGATGTAAGTTATTTGTAATATGGTTTTTCACCATGTGAAAAATGGTCCAGTCCCCCTTGGTTCTTCTGACCCCCTAATGCACCCTTGAGTTAATTTCTGTAATAGCATCACGCTCGTATCCAAACAAGACTCCTAGCACAACTAAGACCTTGACTTTTGAACCTGCAGTGAGCTTGGCTCAGGAACATGGATTCATATGCCTTGGGCTCGTGCAAGGTGGAGGTCTGCAGGAAAGGATTCAGAGAGGGATTGTCAAGATGTTAAAATCAAACCTGGGCTCCTTCCTGGTGCTCCGGGTAGCTTACAGTAAACAGACTTGGAAACTGAGTATACCTGTCAGCTTGCTTTATTTGCCTCATATACGTTGGTTAGTTTTGTGTAACCTGCCTGAAAACAACATTTGAGCTTGTCACTCTTGCTCTGTTGTTTGTCCTGATAACGACTTCTGGGAAGAATCTGATTTCCTGGAAGTAGAAGCTCCCTGTTTGGACTGGAAACACGCTCAAGCAGCATGCTGTGATCCACACCAGGCTGTAAGATTCAGTAGGCAGTGGCTTCACATTTCCCTGGCTCTTTGCGTCTGTTTTGTTTTGTGTGGTGATGTTTTTTTTAAGCAGAACTTCAAAAGATGCTGTCTTGTTCCAGTTTCTCAAGCTGTTTTCCATAGATGTATGAGCTAGGCTTCCTTGTGACTTTTTACTGTTGATTGGCATAAAAGTCACTTCTTGTCTGCAGTGAGTTACTAATGAAGCAACAAGGGATTAACAGGAAAAGTCTGGCTAACCTCCACATGCTGCATCAGCTGAACTGAAGGAACTCTTCTGTCGGTCCTTAATTTTGAGGCGATAGATATGTTTGCTAAACACATTTATGATAAAGCATATTTATCACAACATTCACAGCTAAAGCCCCCAGGCAGCTTGACAGCTTTCCAAATAATGTGCAGCAAAAAATGCAGCAAAGAGCAGAGAGTATTTCTAATTATTAACAATGTGTCTTCCCCCTTTCCTATCTGGACAAAAATGTTTGCTCATTCAAATGCCGACACTGTGTGATAAAATTCTTCCTCTGTCCATAGCTCTGGGTTCAAAAATATAAGCACCCATATGCTTACTATTACAGTAACTGTACATCTGCCTGTTTTGGCATAAGGAAAATAAAAGAAAGTGATGGAGACAAACTTACATAATGTTTCTGTTTTATTGTAATCCCTCATTATAGTTTCTTGAGATTATAATCCTGGGCAAGGGTTTGAAAAGCTATTTTTGACAAAACGGTGTTTTTAGAAAGCCCTAACGTAGTTTTAATAAGTTTTACTAGCAAAACTGTCCTTTTGCTGAGATATCTATATAGTTTATGATACATGGTTTTGCAAATGCAGTAACTGCACCTACTGTATGAATGCATTATCAGTACGTAGTGACACTTCTCATCATGCAGTGCTAAATGCTTCTGGAGAAAATACGGGTTGGCAGTGGTTGCTACGTTTCTGCGATCTGGCTGTTGATGGTTGTGAAGGTTCTTTCGAGTGTAACAGCACCTCTCAGAGGAGCCGACGAACACCAGATCCCACGGGGTATGTGCAGAACACTGTTCTTTATGTTGAGGAAACTCTTTCTGTTCATCGTCTGTTTTTGATTAAAGCCGTTATTGCTGAGTTGTCTTCATCCCATGACTGATGTCGTAAACAATCTTAAGGCAACAATCATGGAAAAAAAAGATAATTTTTAGGGTAAAGAGACGGTGCTGAGTAGAAAGAGAGATGAATGTTAAAGTTTTATTAAACACAGTTGGAAGACAATTCTAAAATGTTCCACCTCACATACTTCCTATATTCAACAATTAAAAGTATAGTATTCCTTTCTCTATTTATTGGAAGAAATATTGCAGTTGTTACATCTTAAAAAGCAGTCCATGGGAGAAGATAATTTCCCAGCCTTGAAAAGAAAATTACAAGTCATTTATTTTTTCATGGTTTTTGGAAAATACTTTTAGTTTATTAAGACTTTACTTAACATTTACAGCTGTAGAAAGCTGTAGTAAAAAGTGTTCAGAAATTCTCTTTGTTCTGTAGAAGTTTCCTTCTGTTAGTTTTATCATCATCAGGCTCTCATGATGATCACATAAAAAGAGCAAAAGCGAAGAGTGCGGAAGTAATTGAATTATTAACAGTGTTGTGACAATCATGAAGGCTGTTCTCCAGCTTTCTGTACTTCTGTGATGTTGCTCATGCTCACAGAGATCTCTTTATAAATGTTTTGAAAACTAGCTCTTCTGGAAGTTCAAGATACTCTCCTTTTATGTCAGCTCACAAATTACTACATTGCATCACTTAAAATATAGCTGATAAGCTTAAACTGTGTCTAGACTAGTAAATTAAACAGTGCCAGGAAACATTCTTGCACACTGAGATGCTATCATCGACTCTCTTAAATTATCAGAAGAGTTCCTGGAATACCTTTGGCCTGTGCTAGCTCTCCCAAATAATCCCTGGACAGGGTGCAGGAGTCGGCACAGGCCAGGTACTACTCCTTGCAGACTGTGCCCGTGGCTTTGCCCATGGCCATTCTGTTTGAGAGGATGAGAGGGATGTGAAGTGAGGATGCAGCCATTCTCTGCTAGCTGATCAAAATAACAGTGTGACCGTTGTCACACAGTCTTTTAATTTCCTAATTCGTATATAGCCTTATTTTCTATAAGTAGGCATTTTCAAAAAGACCCTAAGAAGTTAGAAGCACAAATTCTGCTGAGCGCCTTGGCTGCTCTTTGAAATCTCTGCTTATGTTTATCTAGCCTTGTTCTACAAACACAATGTCTTTCAAAGACATGCATCACAAATCATGAGTAGAACTATAGTTCCCATGCATACATATCCCTTAGATATAAGTCTTGTAGAAAATGGCTAACTAATAATTCTCCTAATACTAGACAAAAAAATTGACTGTGACGACTGCCTTTGGAGGATAGTGAAGAATAAGATCAGTAGATCAGTTTTCATATCCCACTAGGCTAAATATCAGTTCTCTTACAAATCATTGCCTGTATTTCTTTACCCTGTAGATGCTATTGATATGGTTTAGGACTTCAGTAAGCAAAGCTCTACATAGTTATATAAAGTCAACAGAAACAGCTCCAAGTCACCTAACATCTAAGAATAGAATGGGTCCTCAGATAGAAGTAACAGAGATGGGAGAGCAGACAAGCACTGTTGTGGGTAGTGTTCTGCAACGACCACAGCGCTCTTAACTTCTGAGGTTTTGGCAGGACATTATGGACTTCATATTAATTTATTTTAATGAGGAATTTGAAGGAGAACAGGAGTAGTGGTGTTTCAGAATATTAAGGGAAGTCCTTCCATTCATAAGGGGCCATATTAGAGACAGCAACATTTCTTATGAATAAAATTTGTTTTTGGATAAGTAAGGCTAGCATTAATGCTTGAGGGGTTAACTGTTCAATATTGTCTAGAAGTCAGTAGTGTCCAAGTATAGCAGGAGTAAGTTAAGATTGGCCTTGAAGGTGATGGCAAATGTTTTGTATATGATGAAGTGGATCCATTAAAGAAATGTGAAGGGAGGGCTGAGATAGCTGTCCAGAACGATGATCTTTGCAGCACTGTTTTGAGTGGATAAGAAGAGCACTTGTCAAGGACAGAAAAGAGGAGGTCACAATGGCTGAGATGCAAAAACATGAAAGTCTCAATTAAAATTTCAGTTATGTGACAGGGAAAATGCACTGAATCTTGGACCTATTGTACTGGAAGAGTTAGGTATGGCATGGATTTGAGAGCACAGAAGGAGAAACAGATAAAAGATGATATCCCAGTTAAAAGGCTACATGACTGATGCAGCTAGAGAAATTTCAGTGAAATTACTTATTTCGGGAGAGTTAACCTGCACACTTTTTGGCAGAATGATGCCGTCTCTTGCACAAATAAAGCATGCTGCATTTAATGGAAGGGTGGGTCGCATTATACTAAGCAGCCTGATGAAGCCTGGTAATCTAACCTGCTGGGGGGGCAATCTAACCTGCTAGGGGGCTGAAGCCACCCCTGGCATTGCACAGCTGTGGAAGGCACTGAGCGTGGACTGTTTGAGGCCATGTATCATTTAGGTAGAATCAAAGCAAACGTTATAAAACACTATCCCTTGACAAGCACTGACTGTTTCAAAATTTGAAATAAAAGCTCGCTGCATTAGCTCTCTGTTGCTAAAGACACACAGGAGTTTTACAAATGATAGTTAATAACTCTTTTGAAACTCTATGTGACAAGATTTTCCCTGTAGTTTAGAAAATGATCAATCCGTTCCCTCAAGTGCAAACACTTGAAGAATCATTAGATTTCTTAGGAAAAAAAATCTTGCTAATAAATAGGTAGCATAAACGAATCATGAGAAAAGTTGAGCTTCAACAGCGGAATTACAACAGTCAAGCAATCTTCAGCTTTGGTTTCCACAGGGAGTTTTAAAATATTGTGGTTTGACCTTTTTTATGACACTGAACTTCTTTTTAATGATTTTTGCTTTTTAATGGGGTTTAAGGGTTTCCAGTAAAGATGGAGTTATCTAGATGATTCTGTTCCACATGATAAGAAAAGGCTAATTTCTGTCTTCTAATGAATCATATGGTCATAGAGCTGGTATGATGTCTGCACCAACTTTTACAAATACACATTAATAGATTCAGGGAGTTACAATTTCACTGTGTATAAAGGGACAGACCTGAAATATAATTCCATTTTCCAGGATATCTAAAGACTATTCAAAAGACTATTTAGAATAACTGGAGTACTGATAGTTTTTACGCTACTTCTGACTTTTATAACAAATGAAAACATTTGAAGATTGGTGTCATGATCTTATCCAGAGCTTCAGGTATCATTTTCCATTGGGACTGCATCCTACTTGGTTACCTGTGAAGATGTTTTATGTCACTGAGTCTTTGAAAAGCCTGTTTATGAATATTGTAGTACACATTTTTTTCATATACTAGTTAGGTTTGTTAAAGATATGGGATTCATGCATTACCATCTAAATATAATGCGAAGTGTGACGAGCCAGAATTTCTGTTTCATGACTACATCTTTGCCACCCTCCCGAGAATGGAGATTCTCTAAGTGAAATACATCCTCCATGGCAGCCTATAAAATTATTGCTGCTTGTTGAGGATATATGGCTGAAATGCATGTTTAGGGAGTAATCATAGTCTAGCCATAAATATCAGTAGTACGTTTTTTTGGATGGGGCCTGGAAGTAGTCTTGTTTTGAGAGGACATAAGCATCACTGAACTGTGACAACTGCTTGAGTTGTGACAAGTGAAAAAAGTGGAACACATGGTTCTGGACATAAATGCATACAGAATTTCTAAAAATGTGCAAAAATGCTATTACAATGGCAAATTGCTACAGTCTTTCCAGTTCTTAATCTGGGAAAGATCCTATGAAAGTCGAGACAGTTTGGCTGACTGCCCAGAGGACAGTTGCAAGGTGTAGCCCATTATAAGATTTAACGTTTATGATGACTGAATGCACCACAGTAGTTTATATCTATTCTTTGGATTTACTAAGCTATTTACTAAGAAAGAGGATTAAATTCAAAGGATTGAAATTAAAAAGAAAAGGTTGTATCTTTGTGCTGCTTTTGCTTCACTGATTTGATGAACTAGAAGATTTACTGGGTTTTATGTTAAAAAAAATCTTTACCTTTTATGTTTTATTTTATTCTCTTCATTTCTTATGCTAGTAGCAAGCTTAAGTGATAGAAAAAAGGAGATAAACAAGTGTCTAATAAAGGTTAGCCACACAGATGAAGTATTTGCAGTTTACTTGTGATATATCAAGATTTTCTGGTCCAATTTCTATTTTAGAAGGAAAAGAAGTTTTACCCCTTTTTAGGATTAAAAATATAAATTCCTTTCCAATATCTACTCAGAGTAAATTTTTGAACAATTTTATTGGATGCTGGAATACTTTTTCAAAGCAGTCCTTATTGGAGAAAAGTATTTATGTTTGTAATAAGTTGCAAAGACATCACTTTTAAAGCAATCTCATGGCTTTAGGTCACTTAATTTTTACCCTCATCAAAGGCATGCTTAAAAATATTATTTACGTAGTTCTCAGTCAAAATCAAGAAATTGTAGCTTCTATTAGAGGTGCTGTTCTCAGGCTTTATGTATGATATGGGACTCCCACTACTGCTGTTCATTTTGGCTTTCTCTTGCTGTGCCTAGACATCCTCTTTTGTGTCCCATCGTTTGCTTTATGCAAAGTCATCAAGGTTAGCTCAGATCATTAATCTGGACTTGTTAACCAAATCCAACTGATTTTGACTTACACAGGCCAGGCTCTCTTAAACTGTTTCACTAGTAGAAAGGCAGTAAGATGACGAAACATGAAGTAGAAATTTAAGCATTGCTGGGGCTCCATCTGTAAAACTATTCATCACTTTTCAGTCCAAGTTGACTGGATCTTTTTCTAACCCTAGCATTTCATGATACACAACATTAATTAATAGCAGTAGGATTCATGGTATTAGGGTTGTTAGTCATAATACTGTAAATAGATTCACTGTATTGTGGTTTAGCGCTCCATCCGGCATGAGGCTAAGCGATCTTTCTGTAAGTGAGCATTTAGATATGTCCCGATCTCCAGACAGCACTAGTGACTTCAAGTTAGTATCTTTATTCGCATGTTAAAAACTAACAGTCTCATAAATGCTTTGTTGGACAGGCTGCATGTTTAACACTTTCTAGGCTGAAACCTTTTATCTGCAATTACACATAAGAAAAAAACAGCTACATGCAGCTGTGTATAAAAGACTCATATAGCATGGTAATTTATGCAGTAATATCTTTACTCACATTTTCCTTCATTCCTGCTTCTCTTGTAGAGATTTTCCAAGTTCAGTTCCATAAGGTTTAAGTTTTGGATGGTTAGATAGGAGAGAAAACAGGGGTTCAAGAAGTATGTTTGCTGCATTCTTCCCGTTGTATTTTGGTAAAACTGTGTGATAAAGACCACTTTCTTTTTTCAATGTAAGGAAAGGACATAATAAGCAAACCTCTTCAATGGTTTTGGCAAGGTAGCTGGAGGGAGAAATAATTATGTCATGCAGTTTGTGACCCTAGCTGTCAAAGGAGTCAACTCCATTTTTAAGCAGATATGGCTGGGATGAACAGACATAGCTTTCTGGTATTTTGCCATCCTGCAGGAAAAATAGCTTTTGTAAAGTTTCATCAGATTTTGCTAAAGAACCTACTAACCTAATGACAGAAAGACTCTTTAACAGAATAGTATGTATATTAAAATGAGAGAAAAATAGAGAAGGAAACTCTCACGGTTGGTTCACAGTGCTTGAGAAACTTGAGGTTAGTCGCAGTTTTCTAGCAAACTCCTGGCTTTTCCTGGAAATGATTATTCATATCATGCTTTGGCAACCATCTGTAATACTGAAATAATACTGCCTCCTTTCTTTCTTCCACATTTTCTCTGTTGTACCTGGGAAGAAGAGTCAGCGTTAGATGTACTGAATTAGACCTACACCTCTGACAGCAAACAGTCCACTTTGCCCATGGCTGCGGAGGCCGATCCAGACCGCCGATCCCCGTGTCCCCATCTGTCTGGTGACAGTCGCTGTGACCGCTGCCAGCAGCAGCACCGGGCTCGTGGGGCAGCTGCAGGTGCCTTCTCTGTGGACGCCACCACCGCCAGCTCCGCCTTCCGCGCTCCCCCTCTTGGCTCTTGGGTTGAACCTCCCTCTTACAGCATCGGGAGCAGCCCTAGACCCTTCCTCTCCCCCCCGCAGTCATGGAGGCGAAGGCGGCTGCTAGGAGAGAGGAGGAAGAGCTTCCTAATTCCTCTGTCTCCTAAAATTTTCCGAAAACCCCCTGGCCTGTCTGCACCGTTGCTGTTTTGTGGTGGCAGCACCCCGCTCGTGCCCCTCGGGAGGCCCCCGCCGCATCCCTGCCTCCGCGGGAGCCTCGCTGTCTCGCGTGGGCCTCTGCTGTGGGGGCTGCCTCCGCTGCCTCTAACCCGCAGTGCGTGCTGCTGTCGTGCAGGTAGTAAATATTGGGTCTTTTTTCAAGTGTTTACTCTTCAGTTTAGTGTGCTTTCAGTTCAGCTGACATATTTTAATGAAATCAGTTAATGAAAACGAATACATCAGTTCAGGTGGCAATGTTACGTGCGCCCAGTTGCAGTTTGTAACTATTATTCTGGTGAAAGGTGCAGAGATTGCAGATGTTATATTGCTTATAATGGTAAGTTAGCCCATTTGAATCCTGCAAGCGGTTGATAAGATAGCTTAGAGGGGACAGATGTCTAGCCTTGTTTGAAGCAAAGAAGAAATGAGAAAAAGAAGAGGAATGTAAGGAGAGAATTTGCAATGAATAAAGGCAATGATAGCCAGGAAAGAGTAGGCTACAGAAATGAAACAAATACAAACTGAAGGATTTGCCTTGTGCCCTAAGCTCAGCCAGTGAAATACCAAGTAAAAATCTCTAAGATGGATTGTTAAACCACAGGATTTTTGACAGAAAGGTCTAAGCAGCTTCAGGAAGTCAGATCCCCAGCAAAAGCACATAGTGACGTGAACATTAAGCTGTATGGATTTACCTATCTACAGTAGGGAAAAAAAAAGTACCTATCAGTTAATCCTCCTTTTCCCCATGTCTCTCCGTTGTTTTCAGTAATGATAGCATCCATCACAGTGCTAGTGTAAGTGGGGACTTAAAAGTTGCTGCCAGCTCTTACAGGACATAACGATTTTGTTTTTCTGAATCGTATCTAAGCGAAGAAAGAAAAGCCAGCCCTGGACAGTGATGGGGGCCAGCCGTGGGGGACAGGGTCCTGCCCGAGAGGGTTAGATTTGTTGCAGTTGTATTGCTGCTCACTTCTGCCGTAATCGAGCCACTGTTTTGCTAATGTAAATTCCTTCTTAGATGTTAAATTATTAAGGGATTTAAATAGTAATTCCTTGACTGTGAATAGCATTGTATGCTAGGTGGGACCAAGCCAGCACTGCAACTTGTTGTGGATGTGCCAGTGGCCATTACTAGTAGAAGGTACTAAAATTATGTCCTGTGGTTTGTGTATGTGTTATTTTGCTGCTAACCATGTGGAAAACATTTTGTTTCGCAGAAACTACTGAAGTGAGAGACCAGCACAAATAAGGAGCTTGCTTTTTATTCTCTCTCCCTCTCAATCTATCCTTTTTAATTTTTGTGTCTCAGAAGAGCCCGAATGCTTAATAAACCTTAAAGGAATATGAGATAGCAGAGTTAAAGAGGTTCATATTTGTTTTTTTAATTAGAAAGATGATTCTTAATACACTGCAATGTATAAAATGCTATGTATTACTTGCAAGAGGCAACAGAATGTATCTTATAATATTCAGGCAGGTTTTTTACTGTGAGAAACTAATTGAAAAGTTAAAAAGTCATATCCCATCAAATCCTCACCTACAGCATAACTGACCCCCCAGCAATTAGCTGAGGTTGGGGGGGGGGGTTGTCCGGTACCAGCTTTCTGTGAATCCGCGTTTCTAATTTTGATGTGACCATCGGTCCTCCCCTAGCTGTGCGCGAGCTGCTCCTTCGGTGCCGATTCCAGGCCTTTTTGTCCCTCCGTGTCCAACGGGAGCCGCATCCCGCTCCTTGCGTTTCCGTGGCAACGGGCTAGCCACAACAATGCGGCCGGCCGGCACAAGGCAACGAACGCACATTCCCAGATGTTACGCTCGTCATTTTTGCGGGGGACGGCTGTGGGTGACCTCCTGGCCCGGGGTGCCCGGCCCCCGCGTCGCCCGCGGCCGAGCGCTCCGCGCGCCAGCGGCAGTGAGTGCGCGGCTCGTCCCGCCGGGCCGGAGTTGATCCGCCCGCCACTCCTGGCCTCTGCTAGTGTCGCCAGGACGCGTCCGCTCGCTCTCCCCCCGGCGCTCCCTCTCCTCGCCGTAGCCTCCTCCATGTAGTTTAATGGCTTTGCAAAGAAAGCCAGGCAGAAGAGCACTTTTCTCAGTGGCTGTGCTCAGACCATGACCTAACTCATCATGAACTTGGAAGGGCTTGAAATGATAGCAGTTTTGATCGTGATTGTGCTTTTTGTTAAAGTGTTGGAACAGTTTGGGCTGATTGAAGCAGGTTTAGAAGGTAAGGGAGCGCGCTTTTCAGCGCCCGCTGGTCTTTCGGTTCTGGTTGTGCCCTTGCAGTGATGCGAGGGGCCCCGGTGAGCTAGAGGTAAGACCCCGCCGGAGTCACCTGCACACCGATGTGCACGTCAGTAGCGGTTTGTTGTTAATGCTGAAGTTGTGATGATTTTCTTTCACAGGAAAAATATCAGAGCGATTGAAATGTTTTCTTTGCAAGTGTAAACTTAGAGGCTAAGCTGAGAAAAAAATCTTAAAATCTGCGTCTCTCATTCCTGTCTTACATCTGTGAATCTGCAGCAGTAGGTGCCAAACCAGGCTGCAGAATGTTAACATGCAAATGTGATTGTATTGCCTTAAAATTGTCTTATAACCTATTCACAAGAACTATTCATCTGGACTGGGACTGTTAAAATATCTATCTTTCTGTGTGTGTGTATATATATTTTATAGTATTCAAAAACCTGTTGAATATTTAATTTACTGTTAAAATTTTTAAATGCGCTTGGGGAAAAATAACTACAATACTCAAAATAAGCAACTTGAATGTTCACTTAGGACAATCAAGTGCAAGTTCTATTGTTTGATGTTTTGTTTATCTTAGACAAATCCTCTCCGTCCTTCTTAGCAATATAGGTTGTCTACAAACAGGAACAATGGGAAATGAGAAGCTGTATTTTAAATGTGTTTTTTTATTAGTTAAAGCTAGTGGCATGTTGATTATTTTTACCTGATTTCTGAAAGGACTGTTATTCTTACCTTATGAGTAGTTTAAGAAAAACCCTTGATTGCAGCGTGGTTGATAACGTAATGATATTCAGCATGTCCTACTGTTTTATCAGGTTCCGGACTGACACAGTCTCTGTTTCTCAAATATTAAAGAAATACTGTATTCTCAAATACTCCTGTAAGCCAACATTTGAGCACAGTGTATGTACTTATACCTATGAAACGGGGAACTTTATTGACAAAGAGATTGTGGTTTCATGTGCTCACAAGTAAGAACCTAAGCCAAATTTGCCCTTATGGAAAGATTTAAAGAAATCCTGCTTTATATAACCCTTTCAAGAAATGCAGTCTTTTCTTCGAGTGATTTTAAATAAGGAAGTTCACTCAGAACTGTTTCTCCCCCTGTGTGGCTGTGTTTCGAAATGTGTAGACTTACTAGTATTAATTACAGCTTCTGAAAACCCTGCTGGCTCTCAGAAAACTGCATTAGCAAATTCATTTTTATAAAGAAGATTATTTAGGTTGGTTTAGGTATCCTAGAGTGCATTATACTTGGTTTGAAAGACACCAGAGAGCTTCCCTTCTGAATGTATTAACTTCTGCTTTTCTTTTTCTTTTTTGTGAAATAGTAAAGAGAATCCAGAAATGTTGTGATAAAAGTTATCAACAGCATTAGACATTGCTGAGAGTCTGAAAAAAAGAATATTTACTTTTTAGGTTGGTCAGCATGTTTCTATATGTTCTGTTGAGTCTGATTCTCACATCCAGTTGGATTCCCTAGTAAAATTTAGTACTTGCTTTATATGTGTGTGTGTGGCTGGGGGAAGTGATAGTGCGAAGAAAATTGGAGATATAGGGGAGCTGCTTGTAAGTGGTGGTAAGATTTCTGTAAGAAATAAGTTTATTGTGCAGCTGCCTGTTTTGTCTACTTCAGTGGCCACAAAACTGTTGGTCTGCATGTGCATGCAGTCTTAAAAGTTAGGTCTCGCCTCGTGCAGTGCAGCTCTGCAGCATGCCAGCTAAGTGAAACCACGGGAGGATGTCTGTGCCCATTCATTCCTCTGCGGCGTTCCAGTGGTCTGGATGATAAAAGGCATGTGATGTGGAAGTCAAACAACAGATATAAACAGTGATGTACGAAAATGGGGTTTAAATTGCACGTACTTATGGATTTATTTTCCCATAGTTTAGGAACAGCACAGGTTTGTTACCCATGTATTTCTTAAACTTGAGGAGTAAAAAACTGAATTAATCTCAATAGAAAAAAAAGGTATACACTTTCACTAGGTAGGTGAAAAGCTTGTGCATCGTGATTTTTATAAGTATTGAGTCTGTTCAGTTAGACCCATATATAATCAAAAGTACATGCACCACAAAATATTACAGAAACTTTTAAGTAGAATGTTAAGAAAAAATGAATTTTACAAATGTACTCACACTATCTGTGTACTTTTCCATAAATTAGTAAAGATGTTGGTGGCAGTTTTCTGAAAAATATCATTTGTTATAAGGATGTTTGCAGTTGTCTGGTTTTGGTTAGGAGGTCTCTCTTTTTGTTTTTTGTCCCCAAGAGTCATATGTCCCTGCATATGCATGTTTCATACTAAACAATGATTTTACATGTACATGGCATATAAAATACAACCTACATCTATCTGAAAACAATCTATAGATTGAGTAATAATCTATAATACAGTGGACCCAAAGCAGGATGCTAAATCTGAACTCTCTAAATTATACTGAAACTTATGTAGAGATCTGAGCTTCAGAAGTAGCCCCTGTCTTGGTACGAAAAGCTTGAAGCTCACTGTTGTCCTTCCCACATGGGGCTATCACGATTCTGAACTTTGTGAACTAGTGAACACTCAGTTTGAAAGAATCAGGTGCAGTTCATTAACTCAATAACAAAATCTCATTTTCCTCATTTTAGCGTCTTAGTAGCTATCACAATGTGAGTAATAGTCTGCCTTCTTCAAAATCTGTACTACAAACTGTGTATAATAATAGCATGCAAGGACATCATATATTTGAAAATAATAAAACATCTGCAGAATAAAAATGGGATATTCTTGCTTATATTAATTTTTTGATGTACTGAACTAGGTGACAGTATGCTTTCTGTGGTTTTGCCCAGTTGCCTCCAACTGCTGAGTGATTCTGTTGTTGTTATAGGAGAAGCATTTTCAAATAGATGTTTTTAATATTGTATGACAGCTCTTAAAGTGATAAGTAGCAGAATAGCTTTACACACTTTTGTAGGTTGTGGATTGCAGAGATTTTATCTCCAGGTTAAATATTTAACTTTTTGTAAATTAGGTTATGTTCTCCTTAATAAACTTTACTTTTTAAAATTTTAATATGGTAATATCTTATATGTGAGACATTCCCTAATGAGGCAAATATATCGACACCTAAATACAAATTGATTTAAAATTATGTTTCTTTCTGTATGGCAGGTTTTTACAAAAGTTTTTCACGGTAAAAAATTAGATACAAGAACTGAGCAAATAAAATATATAGTATGTTAGCGTCTTATGATTATACTATATTCAGTATATCAGTTTATATTATTTGTTATACTTTTAGTACTCATCTGAAAGGATTGTGATCTTCATATATAAACATGATATGAACTTGATCAAGATATGGGAGAAGTTTTGAATGTGAATATCATCCCTTGATAGCAGTTATTCTGAGTAAATGGTTAGGGACAGAGTGGTTGACGCATCAACAGATTAGCGCTTTTTAAGTTAAATTGTTTATGTCCTAATGTTTCTTGGAAAATGTGGATTGTTTTTCAAAAGCTAAATTACTTAGTAATCAGATAAATTGTAAAATAATTCACTCTTCCTTAAGGTAAGCATTAAAACCTACACCATTAGAGTTATGGTTCTGAGAAGAAAGGTAAAGTATATGAGTGATAGAAAATATTCATAGCAATTATAGCTGTAATGAAACTAAACAGGAAAACTGGCATAGAAGTAGTCATATATGTTGCTGTGAAACGTGGCTTCCATGTTTCTATATTATTCCTATCCATCTAACATGATAGCGTCAAGAGCAGTATCTAAAAGACCTTCGTTAAGAGCCCAGAGATTGGGGGTAGTAGTTTATATAGAATTTTACAGCTAAAATTATAATAATTGACATAATTACTGAATCACTTCATTGATGTTAAATGGCAAGCTTCTTATCCCATTTTAATAATCCTGGTTATTGGCAAGTTCCAGTTCATCAGCTAGAAAGCAGGACAAAACCATGGTGCACAGGGAATCATTTGTGGTAGTTCAAGATGAATGCAGGTGTCCTGGTGCTGTTAGTTTAGTTACTTGTGGCTGCTCTGAAATTAGCAGCCACTGAAGTTGTTTCGTCATCCAAACTATGGTCTGCTGGGAATTTCAACGCTTCCACAGTGAAGCCCTTCTTCCCGGTGATGTCCGTGGATGGAAACAGACAAATACACATTTCAGAGGATTTGCAATCACCAGCACGTTGTACCAGAAATAGCCTGTAGTAAACATAGGGCTTTTCTGCCATTCTGCCTTTCTTAGGATCAATATGCTATACTCTTTCTCCTTGATGTCAGAAAGAGTTATGTGCGGAATTATGAAGTGCAAAAGCAACCATAGGCTGATATGTGAAATGATTAGATATAGCTGAGAGTGTGCAAAAGAAGAAGGATGATAGAGAATTTAATACTGGCAATTTCAGGCGTTCCTTAGAAATAATTTGTTCAATTATGTTTTCATATTTAACAAGACAAATTGAATTAAAACAGATGTTGAAACAACTACTCAGAGCGTGAGCAGTAGATAGAAATCTTTAACACAGCACTCCAGTGAAGTTTTCCTTGACTAAATGTTTCTGCTGCAAACATAGCACTAGTAAGTCATTTGTAGACAGACAGACTGGACATGTGCCATAGCTGATTTAAAGCTCTGCCTGTGTGAGCAGCTGACCGGCATGTCCATGCTGCGTGATTGGCCAGCAGAGCATGTTGGACAGGATGAATAAGAGGAAAGCTCTCCTGCCTGCTTTTATTTATTTATTTTCATACCAGAAGCCTCAGGTCCTGCGTACAGATAGAGACAGGTAAATAAAGAAAGAAGTTTGCTAGCCAAGGGGGTTTGCAATAGGTGCCGTCAGCCCTGAGTTCCTTGCTTTAAGTGGTGTGATGCCTGAGAAGCATCCTGGGGAAGCTGTGCCTTTGCTGCTGGAAAACCTGCTCGTGGCCTCAGCTCCGTGTCTAATGAAGAGCTTCTCTTCTCAAACTAATTGTCACTCGTGATGGCAGCGTGCTTCTCTAGTGCTTTACATCCACGGAGATCAAAAGGAGGTAAACACTGTAACTGCCAATAAAGCAAGGAAGTCAGAGACGTAGGTTGTTCTGCCTTCCCGCATATCCACTCACCCCTGCTGGGGCTGGCCGTTCAGAAGCGACAGCCGGTTAGGAATGGTACGGGGTACTTCTGCCCCTATCTGCATATCGTAGGCAGTGGATAAAGAGCGCTGCTCTCCAAATTATCAGTACAATGCAGCTTGCAAACTTACAGGTTTATAATCAACCTTTCTTAAAACAAAAACCAATGCTCAGATGAGCAGGCTGCTTCTCACAGGAATCTCCCGTGGTTGTGGTCTGCTTCCAGTGGGAACACAAGGGTCTGATTCCCACTGCAGTTTGATTGTGAGTTATCTTGTTTGGGATGAGACCTTGAACTAGTGGACGTTGTCTCTTCAGTGGAAGAATAAGAGAATCTTATTGCTCAGTTTTATTTCTTTGTGATTTCAGAAGTATGAGAATAACCTGCATAGGAGAAAGGCATGTGATTTTGGTCCGTTTTATCTCCCTCAAGGACTCAATTTCTGCTGTTTATTTCCCTTACTTCCTGCTGACTACTCAATATAGAATTGATATTTTGTATGTATTTAATTTATTTACTTTTAAAAAATAGGTGCTACATTCCTACTGTCAAAGAGCCAGCACAAGCAAAAGAAAATTATATACAGCACAGCGTTTGCCTATCATTATGCACATAAATGCCTTTACTTTTACTTGTTCTGCACCAGGCTGAATTCCCTTTTAATGAAAATCTACAGATGCCCTCTGGATACATTTATTGACTCTCCTTTTTTACTTTTATCCTGTAGTTTAGCTGTCAGTAAATGTGGGTGGTAGAAACTGAAACGTGCACAATTCATATCAAGTCTTGAGACCATTTATTACTTTTCAGTACTTTAGGCTGAAATAGCCACATAATAAATCTTTATTTTTTTAGTTATAAAAGCAATATAAGTTAAATTGGTGTTATAGATTTTTTAAGCAAGATTTTTAAATTAAATTAGTTTCATGGTCTACTAAGTAGATGGGTAAGCATTTTCTAAGAATATAGTTTTGTCAATGATTAGGAGAAAGAACTGCATACCTAATTTTGCAGGCAGAAGAAAATAATCTTAGTGAAATTACATCTATCCATGCCAGCTGGAAATATATTAGTACTAATAATACATCCTGTACTTTTTTTCTGTGGAATTCAAAATGCTTTACAACAGTATATAGAATTATCTCCTTTCCGTACATCAGGAAAATAAAGCTTAGAGGGCAGTAAGTATTATAGGTTTGTTCATGAAGCAAAAAGGAAGTATGAGATCATGGGTTCTAATCTCCTGTATATCCCAGGGAAATAACTTCCATGCATTTGCCTTTATGATGAATTTATGATGTTTTCACTAAATCATGTCATGTGTTTGACTAAAGAAAAGAGAGAGCAAGTGAGCACAGGTGATCTTTTTTTTATTTGGGATCTTTCCGTCTGGGTCAGCTATACCCTAAATTTATGAGAATTATTGGGCTGTCTAAAGTTAGATGGGGTAAATCCAGAATGTAGACAACTTCTGAAGACAGCAAGGGAAGCAGTAATTATTTCTCTGAATCACTCCCAGATTTACTCTTCCCTTTAAGTAGGAAGTATATGTTTTCTGCCCATTGCTCTGTGTCAGTCATTTGGTGTATGTCTCAGGAATCAGGAAGATTAACCACACCTACCATATTATCTCTGTGGCACTATCCTCGTTAATATGATTTCTTTTGTTACTAATAAATTTTAAAAATAACCAACCCAAACAAAAATTCTACCAAATATGTCCTTGGAGCTTTAACCCTTTCACTACAGTTTTTTTTCCTTTGTCTTTAGTCTCCTATATATATTTTTCTATACATCTTAACTCATACAAATTGCTATTTGCCCTTTTTCCGTGTGTTCACTATTACTCTTTTATAACTATTGTGATTATTATACTACAGAAGGAAAATGAGCTTTTAGAAAAAGCTTCTCTCTTTCTTTATTACGGAATTACAACGTTTTGGCCATCTAATGCATCTTTCTAGAGAATTCGTAGTTTTTATTACATTCCTTGCATCTAATTTTCCCATCCCATCCCTTCACTCAAAACATTCCTCAGCTTCAGAGAGTTAGGCTTTTTGACCCACCCAGAAGAAATACGGATATAGATTTATGGAGAGATACACTTTGAATTCAAACTGCATTCAGTCTGCTCACGTAGAAAGCAATGAGATGATCAACTCTGGCTCTTATGCAAGCGATAACTTCTAGTCCAGTTTTGACTCCAGGTCTTTCTAGTATAAGGACGTTTAAGAATATATAATTTACATAATATTAGGCTCAGTGTCTCTTCTCTTTTTTATTTCATAAAATTTTTTATTTCCTGAGATTTCCAACTGCCGAATCCCTCATGTCACAGATTACATGAAGCATTCTGTTCTGTAGCTTGATTCAGTGGGCTAATGGGATCCCTGTGAAAAGTCTAACTAAGCTTTGGTAGGTCCTTTGGTGTTGTGATGATTATGAGCTTTGCATTGTGATTAACTCAGACACTCTGCTACTTGCTTTGGCTAATCTCTAATCCATATTTTAGCTTCTGCACTCCACTATAAAACCCCATTGTCAGGTTCAGGTAGAACCGTGTGGATCAACATCACAGTAATCATATATATAAATGTCTTATTTCCAGGTATTTTACCTTCTCCTGCTCTTGCTTTAGGGGTAAGGTTTACTTGAATTTTTTCATTTCTTCAGTTGCTTCATTAGGTCTGCTAAATTTGCTAATTTTTTTAGCCCTGTGTGTTGTTCTATCAGTGTAAAAAGATTGAGTATCACCAGTGAAAGTGTGCTAGACAGCTCTATCATGTAGTGTGTTATAATTTGTGTTTTCACATTGTCCAGTGGTCCCTTCCTGAATTCTCTGCTCAAATTTCTTCAGAATTATAAATGGTTGTATATCTTCTTAATATTATAAGGAAGATCTTGTGTTATAACAATCTCTTTTTACAAGAGAATTCTTCTTTTAGTTATCATCTGCTCTGTTTCTCTGGTAGCTGGTTCCCCAGTAGATGAACTGTTCAGCATCTGATAAGAAATTCAGTCCAGCCAAACTGAATGCAGCCTAAATCTTCACTTACAAATTAGTGTTTGTTTAAATAGCTGTATTTAAATATCCTTGTTGGAAGGAGCAGGACCAAGTTACATGAAATCCATCTGACAATGGTCTTTGCTCCCGCTGTTAGCCTTTTCTGTCTGGCTAACAAGTTTTTGTGATCAGTGACCTCTGTGATTGCTGTTAAAATGGCAGTCATACCTTTACACACAGAGACAGAAGAAGTTATATAATCTGGTCTTAAAATCATTGATGGGTTTGCCCAAATATAAAGGTGTGAGTCGGTGTGGATGGTGTGTGCATGGAGGGGGAGGAAATGTTCTGGAGGTCGTTCTGAAGACCCAGGTCCCAAATTTCTCAGGTATATTCCTTTCAGAGGAAAAGAAGTGATGAGTTATTTACGGCATGTCAGGTATGTCACACTTCATAGCTGTAGGAGCACTTGTTGGGACACTTATAAAATGAGATGCCTTTTGGACCGCTTACATTATCCATACTCACAATTCCTCTGGGTCAGCACAAATGAATAATAGGTAAGAGACCTCTTCTTGCAGAAACTACTCCTCTTCTAGCTAAGCCCTCAGACATTTTTCTACTAATCTATCTGATTTATATAAGCAGTTGTAAGTAATGCCTATACTTTTGAATACTTCATCTCACAGCTTAACATTGTGCCTACATTGCAGTATTACCAAAACCCTCTTGTTAGGGAGATTAACGGTTTCTTGGAAAAATACAGTCTGAGTCCACTAACACATGGTAAAGACACTTACTATTAAAATGTCCTTATTACCTGGTTTACAAATATTTCAAAGCTAACACAGTAACACATGTCAAAGTTAATTGCTATTATTATCTCCATTTACAAAAGCTTATGCCCTCTCTTGTGTTAAAGACATTATTATGCAAGTAAGCGTGTATATCTGCTGTGTGCGCTGGCAGTATTGAAGTAATTGTATCCAAAGCTTTCTTTACCACCCTGATTTACAAAGCAAGAGGGCATTTCACTTCAGTGAGGCCCAGAAATGAAGCATTTCTCCCCCTGCACGCACTTTTAAAAAAGTCTTTCCGGAAGATCAGACATTCATCTTGCAGCTCACATGTGATTTGCTGCTTATCAGTCCTGCTTTCTTGGCAAATACCTACTTGGTCAGGGATATCAAATACAGACAGAGAACCATCCACAGGTAGATACGCTATTCTGGTAGCAGAAGGTCATAATCAGCATTTTTTCTTACTATGCATCTACCAAGTGATGGGGTGGTTGTAGGTCGCCAGGAAAGACAATTGCTGCCAGTAGAACAAATCATCTCTATGCAGCCAGTTTCTGCCTACGTCTGAGGAGTTTTCAAGAAAGACAGAAGCAAGAAGCAGCCTGAATAATGTTCTCGGATGGTGGCAGTCCACTCTTAGCTGTCATGCTTAAAGAACAGGCAGAGATTTATCCGGTAGTGCATGCACAGTGTGTCTTGTAATTCTGGAAAGCCTCAATTCATGCAGCTCATCTGTAATGCTCATGTGCAGTAGTTGGAGGATAAGGCCATCTTCTGCCACTACAGGAGGGTGTGTAGTCTGCCCACCTAGAAAATAAGCTATCATCTGATTAACGTCTTGTGACAATTTTTTCATTAAAAAGAGCTTTTTTCACACTGTGTCAAATTTTATTTAGCCTTAGGATATACATGTTAAATATTTAAAACATATTAAAGTGTCATCTGAGCTGTCTCCTTTGAAGTCTGAGATTTAAATTTATATTTGCAAGATAGCAAATGTACAACATGTACTCTCAAAAATGTTTGCCACTGACCACCTAGCAAGATCCCGTGGCTAAAAGGTGTGTTGGAGGTCTGGGTTGATTCATTTGTGACTTACGACTGGTGATAAAAAGAATTTTACACAGGTTGAGTTTTCTAATTTTTTAATATATGTGATCGAGCACAAATTATTTTAATTAATTATATATAATTAGTGCAGCATCAGTCTAGATGTCTTAATTAACTTTAAGACTTTTGAGACATTTTACAAATAAAGTCCTGCTGTTACCTAAATGGGGCAATGTAAATGCCATGTTTGAAAACTGTTTATCATTTGAAGACGAATTTTCCTCTTTTTCATCATCACAAAGCTCAGAGTTCAGATTCTGGCCAATTTTAAGGCTGGATAGCGATGTTGAGACGAATGAGGTTACTAGAACATGAATAACCGTCTTCAGCAGTAAAGAGGCGTAACTGAAGGCAGAATATGATGCTGAAATTGTTGTTTAACAAGTTGGCAATTGAGATATAATGAAATCTGGCTCATCTCCCCACAATCAAAATTGCTTTAGTAGTTCTGCTAAAAATATCATTAAAATGGGAAGGAATTGTCAATGAACTCAGATGCTGACCTATTCAGTGAGAAGATGTTACCTTTAAATTATTATTCCAAAAAGTCATAATAATGTGCTAAAATTTATACTTTAAATGTCGCTTATTGTTCTATCTGCTTCCTTACCAGTCTCTTACAGGACTATTTTAAATACCAGTCCATTTCTGGAAGTTAGAATTTTTTGATTGAGTCAATAATTAATAGACCTAAAATATTCCTACTTAAAAAGTAATCTCACTGTAAAAACACTGGTTAAACATTCATCACAACATCCTTTGACAAGCTGCTCCAGCATTTAATTACTTTTATCTGGTTTGGGGTTTTTTTGTTCTTTAGCTCAAGACCTTGTCTATTACATCTTTGCCTATTCTTTGCTAGATTTAAAATGCTATGTAGCATCAGATACCTTTAAGCTTTATAGATTAGTTTTTAATCTTAACCTTTTTATTTCAGAAACTAAGTAGCACTGTTTTAGCTCTTCCATGTACCATGTGCTATTCATATTCAAAGTAATTCTTGTGGTTCTTTTTAAAGCTTTTTCAATTTTTTATAAACTTTTCAAAGCATTTACATTCAAACAGGACACAGGATTCAAAACTGGTCTCAGACATGCCAGAGGTAAAAGGTAATATCCCTGCCTTGCCTGTCCCTGTTTGAGGCTGATTATAGTCTTGACCTCATCCTGTATCTTGGAAGTGAGCTGTAATGGGCAAATAATTCAAGACTTCTTGCACAGCCCCTGTCAGGCAGATACAAGGTAGAAAACATCTTCACTCATCCATCATATAGCTTGTCATTATAAGGTCTTTTCTCAATCAGTCACGGGAATGATTAGTCCTCTCTGAGCTGGCCTTTGGTTCAGCCTGACCTAGTTTGGACTCCTTGATATTTTTCAGCAATGGACATAGCTATGAATGGCTGTACTAGTTAATGGGGGAATTCAACAAGTGGTGAATTGATCTGTGTTTTGTAGTGCCACAATCTTAGGGGCAGATCACTGTTCTCAAGTCCTCACTGTCTTGGAAGAAACATTTCTCTTCTAGTCTTGTGACATCTTGCTTTAAGGTATTGGTCAGGGAAGTGTGTGAAATAGTGCAAGTCCTCTCTCCGGCAGCTGGATGCCACAGACATAGAATCCCTTCATGCACCAGCCTGTTGGGAGTTAAATCCCCTTAGACCCAGAAGCCTTTCTAGCATCTATAGAAGTGCTAGGACTTCCCTGTCTCAAGAGAAGATGTTCCCCTCTGATGAAGGCCTTCATTAAGATTGTACTATAAGGCACCATTTAAGGTGATAACACAAAGGTCCATTCCATCCCATCTTCCATTCTTGTCTATTGCTCTCTTAACTCTCAAGAATCACCCCCCCCCCCTTTTTTCCCATGTTCTCATGACATCTTGAACACGCCAAGTGACTCCAAAGCCACTATATGTCCACCTGGGATTTTCTCTTTAATTTTAGAATGAAAATGCATTTGCAGTTGTACTCAGGGGTTCAAGCCCTCTGAACTTCATTTCTGCAACCTCTACACAGATAATCTCTGCACAGATAAGCACTGGTGTCAAGAACAGCAGAAAGTTCATCATTGCTATCAAGTAAACAAACCTTTTTTTTTCTTTCCCCTGTTAAAGCTCTTTGGGAAATTTAAGGTAGTCCCAAAAGAAAAGGGTCAGATACTCTCCCAGCTTTTTGCAACTGGCTTTTGTGAGGAGGTGGGAAAAATATCATACTCTTGGAAAACAGACATATATGTCCCTGGATGTGCATGCTTGATCTATTTTTTTGTCTGCTCCACCATTTTTTCTGTCTCTCTCCAGGAATGCTTCCGTAAGCAGGAAGTAGTTAATCTTCCAGTTCTAGGAACTAAAGAACCCATTCACTCTTGCCTCAGAAGAAAGGACTTTTACAGATGATATCTTCAGGTAGCAAAAAGAATCCACCTTGGATGTGAGAAAGATGAATATTTTTATTCTGAATTTCAAGACTGAGATGACAATACTGTCTGTGATAATTCCATTGCTTCAGGAAATAACTGGTTTTAATTTCTGAACTTCTTTTGCTACTTATAGTCAGTATATATAAATATGTGTGCATATATATATATGTATTATATTTCAATAAAGTTTAGGAAATATCTTTGATTTGTGATGGACCAGGTCCTTTGCTAGTACGGTCTTATCATTTGGGTTATGTGTGGCTCCAAGGCTATTCACCAGTGTCCTGGAGGTATGACTCAGATGGAGAAGGATAGCATTACATCTTTACCTTAACAGTTGCCTGGTGAAAGGCAAAAACAGCTCAGAAGAGGTAACAAAAACTCCTAGGTTACTCTGTGACTCTTCAGCTTTCTGGAGATTAAGGCTATATTTTGCCTTTTCTCACTTCAGACTGCGGAGTTAATAGGACTGCTCCATGAACTTTACTACAGCTGAACCCACCTCACTTGGGGCAATTTTCAAATTCCGAAAGATTCTAAGTCATTTAGGGGTTCTTTCTATCAGGATTGTAGTGACTTAAGTAGCTTATGGGGTCATGCTGCAGCATATTCTAAGGTTATACTCCATACCAAATCTACTGTGCACTGCATGTGACTCCAGCTTTACTGAGTCACAAAAATTTTGGGAGTGTGTGTAAAACTGTTCCTCTTGGCCAATTATTTAATTTATGCACTGGCAGAATTTGTCAATACTTGGAATTATTTGGAGGTAATTTTCTTTCAACTTTAGTCATCTACTTCCCATCCTATGCTCTTCTTTTAGACTAAGAAGCTTAATCTGTCCGTCCCTTTAGAAGTCCTGCCTACATTTTGCAGCATGTATAGACTTCATAATCTGAAGACAGACTTCATAATTCAGCAACAACCTGGAAGTACGAAGTCCCTTCTTTAGGGCTGGTAATCAACCAGTCTTGAGAACAGTATATCCAATATTACATTCACTTATCTGCCTTCCAGGAGCCTTAAGTGTGTTCGCAGACAGTCTAATTCATATCAACCAAAGAGATCATGAGTGGGAAGTTCATTCAGAGTGATGAACTGCTTCTCATTTTTTAAGACTGTTATCATTTTGCTTGCTTGAGAACAGGCCAGAAGCATCAATCCTTTAGCCTGAGGTAGTCCAGAGTATCCCAGCTGAATGGCTTTCTGGTTAAGATCCCCTGTATATGCCTTTCCTTACTTTCACCGATGATCCTCAGTTAAAAATAAGTATGATCACTAAAGCCTAGCCTGGTTTCTGCATCTAGGAGTCTGTTCTGCATTTCAGTGCAGATATTTCAATCTTTATCTCAGTTCTAGATCTGCTCTCACACAGTTCAGCTCAGTGATTCCACTCAGACATCAGCTTCTTACAGACACTGGATAACCTTCAGGTTTCAAACATCCTCTAAACAACAGGTCCATTTAGCAAAAGTATGTAGCCAAGTAAATCAATTTCTTTTCTTGTCATCTACTCAGTAGTCTTGTTTGTAGTCTTCACCACAGACATGCTATTTTAAATGATTTTTTGAAAGATTTTCACATTGAACAGGAAACTGTGTTGGGACCTGATATGGGAGAGGCACAAGAGGTGAGCCTAGTGCACTCCAGGCGACCTCAAAGGTTCCTGACATCCCTCAGAAACCATCTCAATTTCCAGCCATACCTTCACCAAACAATATGGAATTGCAGATGTTTTTGGATACAAAGGCGATCTTGGCAAGGCAGTTCCACTGGCAATGTTTTCTTAAAGAATTCACACCCTGCATCCTCTTACTGGCTCAGGTCTGGGGGACGTGGTGCGACAATGATAGGAACTACACACAGAGTGAATTTGTGTCTTGACAATCACTTGAAAGAGAAAGGAAGGTTGTTTAGCAGTAAATGGAAGATTTTTAAAATGCACTTTTGCAGTTGCTAACCAGAGGGGCTTCAGTGCTCTTTTCTATCTGAAAATATTTTCAACAGTATATCATTTTATGGTGTTAAATAAATGTATTTGCTTGTTTAGTTCAGTAAAAAAGATCTCCACCAAATATAGCCTTACTAGCATGTGCAATATAGATTTCATCAGATCATATGTCAGATGTCATATTTATTACAAGCAACTAAGTACAAAGCTTTTGTTCCTCAAGCATCTGAAGATGCTACTGAGGTTCATTAACTAGAAAGCTTCCAGAGTAACAAGCAAATAAATTGAGGGAACACAAAGATTGCTAAATCAGTGTCTAAATCTAATTCATTATCCTATGGCTGTCATCTTGATGTGGGAGAGACATTAACAATATATGTGATGGCATCCATAATGCGTTTGGGACTATCTTCATCCAAAACAGTTATATTTGTTATAGTGGCTTCATGTACTTACTGCTTAGTGCTGTAACTTAGTGACTTAGTGCTGAAATAAGCTTTAGCTAAATCCAGTCTCTTTTGCACTGAGCTTCCTTTGTAGTTCATTTACTGCAATTTACAGTAGTTTTGTTTAGATCTGTGATCACTGAGGATTTCCCTGTGCTTTTCTCTTTTATAGTATAGATCTTGATAGCTTGTATCTTACATCGTGTCTTCCCTGGCTGCCCAGCTTAAATAGCACTTCAGTAACCTGACTTGCAGTTTTGCACATGCTCCTGACCCAGTCCAACTCACAATGGTTACAGCCTGTTGCAACATCAGATATGGTTCAAACTGTGATCATTTTCTAATGCAGGGTTTAATTAGTTTTGTTCTGAGATGATCTCAGATGGTTTTAAACTTTCACAGCCATATTCACATGAATATGATTACTGGACTTCTAAAAGCAGTAATGCCCTTTTCTGCTGATTCTCCTTCTCTAACATTTATTTTAGGCAGAAAATAATTACTTTATGATAAGAGTACTGCCTACTTTTCATCATCAGGAAACAAAAGTGTATAGACTACAAACTGGCAAAGGGAATGCATAAGCAGAACGGGTTCCCTGTCATAGAAAGATTCTCAGAGTTGGCTGGAAAGACATCGTTTTACAGCTACCCAAAGCAAGTATTAAAAAGGGAAACTGCAAACTCAGCTGGGCTTTTCAGGAGCAAAACAAGTATATTCAGGATTAATAAATATATGGGTCACTCCAAAGGATCATCTCAGCTGGGACCCTGTCTCTGACAATGATATACAGAGATTAGAGAAATATTGTATGCTGGATTTACTGTTTTTTCAGGCTCATGATAAATATTGGTGTTATGTTTTCTGCCCTCCATTCTTCTGGCATAAGAAACATGTTATAGATGGTATAGGTTTGGTAATATTGTACTGGACTTCCCATAGAACTACAGGGTGATATTGTTTAGTCCTGGAAACTTGCTACCACTCATTCAGTTTATTTTTTAGCACCTTTTTTACTGATGCTTCAGTAAAATTCAGACTTTGCCTTCCTTGAGCATGCAGTTTCTCAGGCCTGTCTCCTATAAGCAAAGACTTCAGCACAGGGGGTTTCTTAATCTCTCCTGTTCTGAACTATTGTAACTACTTGTTTTAAAGTTCTTTCAAAAATGTCCTGTGCAGTTTCTTTTCCGGAAGTTAACCATTATTCTAGAGATGATCCTCATCACATGTAACTGCTTAAAAAAACTGAGCACAGTTCTCTAATGTTCGTTCCCTCTATGCAAAGGAACGGTGGAGGTAACGCAGGGCAAGCAAGGCTGCTGGGGTGGCGAGCCAAAGGTGCAGACCAAACACACTGCGGAGTCAGCTTGTGCCAAGCGGTCTCCACTTTGCAGAACATCTCACAAATGCCCTCTGCCTTCCAGTGACAGCCCTGCAACACCACGTGCTGCTCGTCTGCAGCCAGCAAGCAAGCATCATTTACTCTTTCTCTCTGGATTGCCTTCTATAGATATAGGCTTGAATGGTATTACACAACAGCAACTGTTGTTATTTGTTCCCAATATTAATCACTGGGGCCTTAATTTTTGCTGGAACTGCTCAGAATTATTCCTCATAACAGAATCTAAGAGTGATTTATAGCTGCCCACTCCCTGCCAGTGAATACACATGTGCAGTTCTGCTATTGACTTTCAGGGGGACAGTAGATCATCTGGATTATAGGAATAATATAGAGGCAATAGTCTTAATTACTTATCATAGGAAGCGTTTTCTTTATGGTACATAGGCAAATAAGGGGAGGTTTGTCAGGTAAGGAATTTGTATCAGCTAATTCTTACATTGTTACTTGCCAACAAATGGCCAAACAGAGTGTGGGACTTCTGAGTGAAATGAGTGCAGGCACGCTCTTTGGAAAACTTCTTTCCTTTTTTATGCTTCTGTTATGTCTGATTACAAGCCTTTGGTTAATTAGCCAGTTTCTTCAAAGGTGCTTCGAAGCATGACTTTGCATTAAGGACAATTGAATAGGACACGACTGAAGGTCCTAGGAAGAATGTCTGTGGGATATGGTGGTCTTAGAAACAGCTAATATCCAGAAAGCTCTGATTTATTACCATCCATCAAGAGTAAAAACAGTGCCTCCCCTAAAATTTCATACCTTCTAAGCAGCCGTTCTGTCAAACAAAACAATCTCCCCTGGTGGTCTATTGCTGGCAGCTCAGTTTCAGGAAGAAGGAATGTATCCTGAAAATACGAAAAGGCTGCCAAAAATTAAGTGGGAGCTAGTTATAGCCTAACTCTTGAGTTACTAGTCTGACTCCAAAGTACAGCATTCCAATTAAAATCTCGGCACATGTGATTGTTGTATAAAGCTCATCCAGTATTCATATTACTTCATAGTAAATTTTGATTTTTTGCAATAAAAACTTGTAATAGGTCCACTATGTGCAGCAGTAATTTATTTCCATTATATCTGTATGGAAGTGACTGCCTGGTATTTATAAGAAAAGAGGTATTTGTTTTACTAGTATGCTTTGCAAGTGATGTGTAATGCATGATAAAGGAATTGTCTCAGAAAAAGAAATGTCCTTCACTTTGGAGCCTAACTTATGATTATCCGTTAGAGACATTGAAATGCAATTGCTGGACTGCATGTTTCAGTCTTCCTCTGTTGCCAAACAATCACTTCTTTCTTTCTTTTTTTTTGTAATTGCTAATTTTCTTCTGTCTTCCTTTAGTGCAACTGTTATATTTATTGTTCTCAGCATCCTATTTTGGGTTGCTTTCTATCCTGAGCACATATAATTTTTACAGCAGTGTGGTGTAGTTGATAATAAGCTTTTACTCTTTTATGCAGCTTTATAAAGATTCAGTAAGCTTGCACAGCAAATGTGTTGCAATCTGTCTTCTATGTTCATGGTTATTATAGTTGTGAAAAAGCCATCTCTGTCTTTCTAGCAAGTTTCTTCAGTTCATTTATCATGTAGATGGGAATCTTTCCAAAAGTGATTTCTAAAACGCAGCCTAATTTTGCCTCTAAACAACTCATTTATAATATATTAAGATATTCATCTACTAATATCTTCAGATAAAATGTATACTTTGGATTTATTATATGTAATTAAACCAAGCATAACATTATTTCTTTATAAGTGTTCTGTTTCAGTTTGTGACTCCTGCCTTCCTCATGTTTCCAGCAGCAGTAGCAGGAGCTTGCTGAAACTGTAAATGGCTTCAGTATTAGCCCTTGTCAGCCCTGAGATACTTTGCATTTTTAGAGAGCACAGGATGGAGAGGGGAAAGGAGAAGACTCTGAGGCAGAAAGGAATACATTTCACTGTCTTAATCTTTTTGTGGCTAAGTCTGTATGTTTTAAAGTAAAAAGCAATCTCAGGCAAAATCCTCTGGTAAATTTAGTCTGATATTCGGTGCATTCTGTGGTTATTTCCCTGCTCTATACAGGGTTTGATAGTGACTCCAAGTTTAAAATAAAGAGCAATATATGCAGTTTGAAATTTAATGTGAAAGGAGAAAAACATGTGATTGATATAGTTTAGTGGCAAAAGGCACAGTAAGGAAAGTCATACACTGGTCAGCGCAGGTGTTTGTACCCATGCTGTCAGAACAGAAGACTGCTGGACAGACGAGACCTGACTATTGGAAAAAAAAATCCCACATTTTGAGTGCATAACTATAAATTCTTTATCTAGATGGATAGAGATGTCTTTTCTCAAAAAAGCAACATTTCAAGATGTTATAGATCATGTTTTCCTTTGCTTCTTTTACTTTTAATAGTGAACTATAGAATGACATGTATTTCTCTGTAAAAACAAGAACAAGACTAAAAAGCAGACCTTATTTAAGACCATACTGAACTTCTTCAGAGAAAACTTCTTTATAAAGCTTTCCAGTATTAGCATGAGGGGAAAAAAATGGTGTTCCAAACATTATAGACATTCAGCAGTTATTTGGTAGGAGGTAGATATTATTGGCTGTTAATTTGGTTAACAAAGTACTTGTCAGATTAAGATCTTCAGACATCATTGACTCCTAATAAATTTAAAATGTGTATTTACTAATGTAGATCCTATATTTGCTAAATGAAACATATTTTATTAAAAGACAGTAAAACTTGATTATAATTCATGTAAATTTGACATTTTATAATTTCTTGTCTTAGAAATTATGCAAATTACCTCTTTGGATCTATATTCTGAAGCAGAAACTGTTCTAGTGAGTCTAGAAAATAATACCAAGTCCCAAGGGCTGCTGAGAATAACCTGTTTCATTAATTGTTCTTAAAATTCCATTATGCAGTTCTCCATGGGTATTTTATGGGGGATATTGAATGCAATAGCTATTCTGGAAACAATTCAGCAAGTGCAACTTAAGGCTTAGGTCAATGTATCTTTCATATAGGTAATGTTTGGAAAAAGCTGGAGGAAATTGTTACTGCAAATTTGAAACATTCAAGCAAATTGAAGTTGTTTCTTTCATTTGGAAGGAAAGGAAGTTTGGTGTGGGAAGGAAGCATCAGCACTCTCCTCTCACATGGAGGAAAAAGAAGGAAAGAAAAGGGTGCCTACAGGAACTCAGTGTTCATTGCACTCTTTGCAATTCAAAAGTTACAAATTTTAGAAAGATGTGGACAAGAGTTAATAATGCCTTGCTGACAGGCTCTCTGCTTTGCTATTTTTAGGTAGTTTAGCAAGGAGCTCTCTATGAATAAGTAAGTAGAAGGTCCCCAAAAAAGCAGTCCTTATTGAACTATTTTCAGGAATATTTCTAGAACACCAAATATTGCCACAAAAGGGGAGCTATTTTATTATCTGTTTCTAATTATATTAGTTTTTGTAAAAAGAGAGAAATGACAGCCAGCTGGCCAAAGGTCAATACAAAATACTTATTTATAAGAGCTGAGTCTAGTCACCTAATAGGGGATCTAAAATAAAGTGCAGTAACAGAATTCATAACTATTGTTTTTCAGGTTTTAGTGATATTTTTTACAGAATTAAGTATGGAATTGAAGATTATACTTTGGTGGTGATGTCAATTTTATGTAATATTGTATAGCAGGGATAATATAAGACAAAGAAAATGCACTGATACATTGAAAAAGAAACATACACAGTTTAGTTTCCTATATGTTTCATAATAAAGGCTCTAATATAGCATCCTAACAACGATAAATGTTTTAGAATTCAGTTTATTCAAAAATGGCTATGTTGCTGTATCTTTTTCCTCCTGTCAAAAAGTGTGTGAAACTGTGCTTGCATAAGGGAAAGAAAGTGAGAGAATTTCTTAGAAAAAAGTCTGTAATTCATTGTCTCCCTTTAAGGTTAGTGTTAAATTAGTAATGTTCCAAATGACTGATTCAGATTCAGTTTGGTATGTTTTTTCTGTGGTGTACCAGTTTCTGAGGCACAATTTTCTATTAAAGGTTTTCACACTAGTCCCTCTTATTTGAATGGGGTGAACTTATTTTACAAAAATAGTATCAAGTACATATGTATGCATTATTT
Source organism: Dromaius novaehollandiae (assembly GCF_036370855.1). NCBI lineage: Eukaryota > Metazoa > Chordata > Aves > Casuariiformes > Dromaiidae > Dromaius > Dromaius novaehollandiae. Next base: position 69,491,776 of record NC_088101.1, read on the forward strand.
ATAAAGTGCAGTATTTGGTTTGTAATGTCTGGAATCTAATGACACGACAGTGAACATTCAGCTCTCCACATCCAGCTTTGGATGTGAGTTTTATTCAAGCGTTTGTGCCAAAGGTTGATTATCTGTTAATCAGCTCAAATAAACCTGAACCTGAGTATCACGTGACACATGGAAAGGGCTATTTTTAGATTCAATGTTAAGTTAGAGTTAAAATTGCAAAGCTGAGCTACTAGAAAACTGAACTGCAAAGATATTTTTACCTGCACGGGATTTAGCTTCTGCTGTTTACAAAGAGAATCATTTTGCAGTCAATAACAAATGGCTAGTTTTAAATTTTTTTTTGCATTTACTCATAAACAGAATTCAAGAAGTGCTTAGTTTGAGATAGAGTACCTGAGAAAATGTAGCCAAATATACAAGGCTGTGATGGAATAACTGTGATTAGACTTGTAAGGCTGACACAAATTGGATGGAAGAACAGGATTTCCTTTTGCTCCTTTGTAGACTGAATCTGTCTCTCCCCCAATTGCCTTTGAAACTGAGAGGCTGATACACTTTTCTCTCATTTGGTACTAATCATGAAAGTGATAATTGTTACTGCATTGTCCAGTGGTTTTTATTAATGAAATTCAAATAAAGTCTACCTGGAAAAGGTATATTTTGTACATCCTCTGAAATGCAGACTAAACTTCTCTGTGTTGAATGAGAAATTGAGATCTATGCAAGAAAAAATATTCACTGGAGGATTAGACTGAAAGAATATTACCTGCTGACCTTTAACATCGGTAACAAAACTGAGAACTAGTCTTCAGTAAAAAGAGGAGAAAACTTTTGATTTTCAGAAGTTTTCAGAAATCAGTAGGTTAACTTACAAGTAGCCCCCTCCTCCCATCTATTCCTTAAAGCCAAACTTTCTTTGACCATGAAACTTTTATTCATAATGTATTTTCTCCAGAAGAAATGTGGGATTACTAAGTTCTCTTTAAGTCATGGAGTACTTTTGACAATATAATGATTTTGCAGTAGGGTTATGCTGTATATATAATGATTTTGCACTAGGGATATAGGGCAGTATACCAGTTTTACTTGTGCTGCAATGTTTGTTCTACATCAACGATTTCAGCTAGTTTCCAAATGAAAAGGAAGGACAAAGCAAAACAAAACAAAAACCCTCATCCATGAACGGCTTCAGCACCGGTCCAGGTAATGAAGCCAAATTGGCAGGACACAAGCAATATGTCATCTGTCGTGCTATTGAATTTGGTGATCGACAATTCATTGTTAACCATCTGTTTAAAGGTTTTTCACATCCTGTGGTTATACTCGATTCATGAATAATTTTTTAAATAGGTTAGCAAAATGTTATTGACCTAACGTGCATTAGAATAAATGAATAGCTGAAACCATATGCTTCTGGCTAGGAAGTCTTTAAAACTGTGTCACTGACCCCTTGAATATTTGGCAGTGGCTAACTAGACAAAGTGAATACGTGCCAGAGTGTCTCTAAAGAAAATCCTTGGAACTGAAATAATCAAAGCATCTGCAGCAGCCTACATAATAACTTTTTAGCATACCTGGGCCAAATTTTAAAAAATTTGTAAGTTAAGTCTCCATTACTGTGAACAACTTATTTCTATGCACAATATCTTACAAGGCTTCATGTTGTTCAGCCTTCCTCTGAGCCAAACTTTCTCAAAGCTGAAGAAAATCTGCTTCTGATGGGACTGTCTATCTGGTCAGGCTAATGAGGATGTTCTCAGATTAGATCTGTTCTGAGACATGTTTTTATCTCTAAGCACTAATTTTAAGCAAGTGTACCTTCTTTTGCAAGCAAGTTAAATTTTAGAACAATTTTAATTCAGGAGAATATGTTAATAAATCAAATTATCTTCTCAGCTTTTGATCTCAGCTTTTGATACATGCACTGACACTGGTGGTCAGCTTTTCAGCATGTGTTTCCATGGGCAACGGCTGAAGAAGCTCATGTGAATAAAGGAAGACGACAAGCAAAGTGCAAAATCCTCTATGAACATCTGACTGCTGCCTGAGAACAGACATTTGAAGTATGCTTATTGACTGTCAGAAAGAAGAGAAAAAATGCACCTATTTGTGACTTGCATTTCACCTTTTCTTTGATTTCGAAACGCACAAGCTTTTTGGCTCTCAGTTTCAATACACTAGTGTACCAAATTAAAATAATTGTTTTTCACTTACAGCCGTTACATTTATGCTGGGTGTCTCTTACAGTATACAGGAAGTAAAGCTGCAGAATCATATATCAATAACTATCAATGGACATAAGTGCACGTGACATCTTAAAACTAGACTTAATTCCAGTTAATCTATTAATTATATGAAATTATAAGCCCTTACAGATAATTTTGAAGACCACCATAGTCTTTTATTACATCAGTTAAATATACGAAATAAACAAATCAAGAAATCAGTGTCAAGATTTTCTAAGGTGATAATCTCTTCCGTTTTTTGTGGGGAGAGGTTATAGAAGTTATAGGTCCTAACTTTATTTAAATTTTATATTTTTCTGCATCTCTGTAAGCACATGGCCCATATTAACATTATTAATTCATTTATAATTTTTTCTGTGTCTGATCATACCAACCACAAGCCAGCTATGAGTGAATCACAACACCTTTGTTATTCCACTTTGCAGACAGAAATTGCAGCCCAGAGAAATTTAGAAATAGAGCCCAGCTCTCCCATCCTGCAGTCTCATGTTTTTAATTGTAGGTGCAGGCTTCTTCCATTAATGTAATTGTGACAGGGCAATAACACTACCAAAACTCCACCATCTTGTGTTGGTTATTTTTTGAAAAGAATGTTTTTTTTATTTTCAATCCTTTTGGAATTATACTGGAAACTAAATTGAAGATAAGCATAAATAGTAAATCTTGCAAAAATGTTTGATTTAAGAATATAATTTCCTTCTTTCATCCATCCCTGGCCCCTGTTTGTCATCAAATACCCTGGATTTTGTTGGCTCAGGTAAGGAATGTAGGGTTGAGTAGTTCATGTCACCATCTTTTTTCCTTGTACAAGTAACTCTAGAAAAACTGATCATTAAATAAGTATATATACTACGGCTCACTAGAGGGTAGCCTAGCTGGTCTAGAGCTAGTGAAAAGTAGCATGCCTGTTACGTGCGTGACTCACCTCTTCCGATGAGTGAGTCAGAGGAAAGAAAATCACATGATGGGATAACAATTGGCTATATAAATAAAGAAGATATATGCTGGCAGGATAGTTTAGCTGAATCCAGCCAGTTTTTGTCCTGTTGTTTAAATGCCATGTCAAGTGTCATCCTCTCAGGTGTGTTCTGAACCAAGAAATCACACATTGAAACTCTCTTTTCATACTAAACTACTCTTTTATTTGAACTGTTTCTGTAGTTATTTTCCTTTAAGGCATTAACATGGAATCCCATCCTTCAGTATGCCCATATTTTGGGACACCAGTGAAAACAGAAGAATGTGGTTCTTTTTACAGTCTCCCAATTCACTGTTGTAATTTCAGGTGTGACCCCTATGGATAACTTTCCTTTCCTCAATTTACTCTAAGAGCTTTTACTCTAAGCCTTTCCTCAATTTATTCTAAGAGATTTACTCTTTCTACTCTTCTTTTTTAAAGAAATTTACTCAGTTTACTCCTTTCAAGAAATCATCAAAAATTTTTGCTTTTTTCTGCTTAAGTCATCACTGCTGTTCTGTAACATCTTCTGTTTGCATTGCAGCTACCTGTTTTACTTGCTGTATCTCCTGCTATGTTCACTGCATGCTGTATTAGTCATTTCATTCTTCCTCCTCACTGCTTCTTTTGTTTCATTCTCTGAACTTCAAAATTACCCATATGCTTGAAAAATTTAATATTTTCATGCCAACCATTCTCTTTCCTTCAAAGAGCTAAATGTTCAAACTTTTAAATCCTTCCCGTTATATATAACTGGATTTCATACTGGTCTTCCTTGTTATATTCCAGCCTTGGTTAAGTTCCTACCTTTAGATTGGCTTGTTTTAGTGCAGGAAATTTCCCATTCCATTCAGGTCCTCCTTCCACAGTAGTTCAGCTGTATCACTCTGGCTTTCGGTTGTCCAGATCACCTTGCAGTTAGCATACATAAACTTTTGCTCAAAGCATGTTTGATCTTGTAGCTGCTTTAACTTATTGGTAAAAATAGATAAGTAAAATTAGCTATCTAGGTGGCTGAACTCCATTAGATGAAGTGCTGTTTATCAAAATTGTTTGTGACTGTGGGTCTTTTCAATAATGGGTCTCTGCATGACTGTTAAGTCAAGGATATTGCTCCATTTGTTCTGACATTGACCTGTGCCTTGTCTTATTTTTTGTTTCCTAAACTTTAATTACATGTTAACATTCATTTGTCCTTCTTTATAGTGTTGAAGAATTCATTTCATTTCTGTAGAGTTTAGATAACAACAAGTAAAAACATACTCTTATGATCTGTCGAGCTCAAGTGTATGCAGATACCAGTGAATATCTGGGTGCTTTGAGACCTATCCACTTTTCTTTTTCATTATACTGACCTCAGGATATTCAAATGCCACACCTCAATATCTACTGTTAACAGCATGTACTAATTCCAGAGTCCTTACAGGATTTTAAGGGATTCTGGCACTTTTAATTTGCAGTTCAAAACTCCAGCAGGATGTTTCTTAGCTTTGCTTAAGTCCCTTTTCATACACCCTTTTCATAACCTGATTGTTAGTGCTTTAAAATGAAAAAAGGAAGTACCATTGTTAGTATCGTTGTTAGCATATTTGATTTGTGACTTGTTTGAGCAACATCAGTAGAATAGCCCTGACATTAGAGTTAAATATTCTTGCTAAAATTATTCATAGTTACTGATCATATTTCTCACAGAAAAAGAAGCCAGAGATTTTTAAATCATATCAAATACTGTTAGTTTGTTGCATTGTCCTTTTACATAACTTCTGATATACTTAAAAGTAGGTGAATTATTTGACCTGGGAGTTCTGGACTTGGTTCTGTAAACATCATCCTGGATTGATTCAGTTTTCTCTTCAGATTTTTCTCAATTATTCTGTTGGTCCTTACTAGTTCTTTCATTTGTATCGTATTTTTCATGCTCTCCAGGGATATTATTATATTATAGATTGATCAGTTCCAAGTATGTTTTCCCGCTCTTGGAAGTCATATGACCAAGTGAGACAAGTTATATAGTATGCAGTACCCCATAAAAGGTACATAGAAAAATGTTAGCTAAGTCAAAATGGAATGGCTGTAATTCTTTCTGAGATTTTCCATGAAGCAATTTACGTGCACGTTCTGTGTTGTGCACGTTTTCATAAAGCACTGAACCTGCCAAGCTGACATGAGTGCATGCCGTGACTGCGTGCAGGACTGTAAGATATCCAACAGGCTAGTCAGAACCATTTTTTCTGCTCCAGCTGGCTTACCAGACTTTCCAAAATACAGAAATAGTATCCTAAATGTGTGCGTAGATAAAATTTCTGGCCAGAGCAAAAAACCAATGACCTGAGAAAACCAACATACGTAGCTCTAGTGAAAGGGAACCATGCAAATATTTGTCCCACCCTTTCTGCTCAAAATACAGAATGCTGCGTGTAGATCTTCTCAACAGAGATTCAAAGAAAAAGTTTAGCAAATAAAAGTACAGGTTCAAGAAGGAGGGAAAGGTTTTACACTTTCTTGAGATGAGAAAAACATGCAGAAATGTCCTCCACCAAGAAGCTGTGGAGGTAACTTTATGCTCAGAATGGTTGTACTACTGGTCACCAATGGCTTTTCCTTTTATCCTTAGCAAAAGCAAAAGGTATTTGGCTTGACAATGTCTCTTACATTAGGATATAGTCCAGGCCCTTGTGTATTTTTATGGCATTCCTCTCAATACAGCTGTAGAAATTTTGTCTGAATTAATACAGAAATTAAATATAGGACCATCTCTTCCTTAAGCACAATTATGCTAAACTCGCATGACCAATTCAATAGAACATAAAAATGAGTGACACTGAGATCTTCTCTGAAGTAGACCGTAGCATTATCTCAGCCCTCTGAGGTAATCACATACTCATTCCATTTACACTGCTGCACATTCTCCTGGTCTTTAAGATGTCAGGGTCTACTTCAGTTGCCAGTTGAACTGTCCAAAGGCTTTAATTAGATATGCTGTACAGCTACCAGCTGTTATTTTCCTCTTTCCATTATGAATGACTGCACTGCAACAGCTTGCTCTTTCACATTTTTTTTTTATTGACTGTTTCTTGTTTTCATTGGATCTTTTGCTTGCCCCTACCAGACCTTGGCTTCTCCTGTTTATTTATATATGTACACTCTGGATGAAGGCAGGGCGAATAATAAAATCAGGCTTTGAAAGTGTTCACATTTCTTTGAATATTGCAACAGCAGACCAGATATGCAATGCTTCAGGAACAGAACTTTCTGACCTTCAGTTTTAGAATAGAGGCTTTTTCCCAGATGAATTATAAGCTTCACAAACTGAAAATTTGCATATGAACTATTTTTACTCAGAAGGCACAACTGCCATTCAACTGAAACTAATATATCACAGAAAAAAAATATTGAATTTTTATATAACCTTTTGTCCTAGAGAGATGGGACTGTAGCTAGTCTTGTATTTCATTAAATCATAGAATCATAGGACAATGATTAGGTTGGGAGGAGCCTTTGGAGGTCATCTAGTCCAACCTGCTGCTAAAAGCCAGGCCAACTTCTTAGTTAAATCAGATTGGTCAGGGCCGTGTTCAGTCAAGTTTTGAGTATCTCCAGGCCTGTCTCAGTATTTGATCAGCCTCATTGTAGATAACTTTTTCTTGATATATAATTAGAATTTCGCTTGCTGCAGCTTGTTTGTTGCTTCTTGTCCTTTCTCCGTATGCCTGTAGGAGCAGTCTGACTTCATCTACTCTAGCTACCCCCTAGATAAAGAAGGTATCAATTAGATTCCCCTTTAGCCTTCTCTTCTTCAAGCTGAAAAAGAAAACCCCAGTTCTCTCAGGCTCCTTGGCTCAGCTTTGGATACATCCCATCTAGTTCTGCAGACCATGCACATCCAGGTTGCTTTAGGTTGTCCCTAGTTTCCCAAGATTTTCTTCTGCTGTGGGTACTTCACTCCCCTAGACTCTGGTGCTGGGACTAGAGAGGCCACTGGACAGACTTGGCCAGGAAAGAGCAAGGCAGAGAAGGTATCTGAGTATCTGAGCATTATCTGTGTTGTCACTAGTTTCGCCACCCCATTTCATGCTTGAAATTTTCCCTCTGCTATACCATAGCAAATTTTTAATTTAAGAACTGCCGTTCTAATGGTATTATGGGAGAGGAGCAAGAGACTGGGAGCAATAGGAATGAGGAGCAATGGGTATTGCTGAGGATCCTTGCCTCCTATTGATTGGAAAGGAGGTGGGGAAGGAGAACATTTACTTTTACCTCTTACAGCATTGGAGGGGAAGAGCAGGTTAAAAAAGACAAACCATGTTACTCTTCTGTCTCTCAAAGAATACCTATTTGTCTGTATAAAGTCTCAAACAATGGAGTTTGGCTTAGAAAAAGTAAGGATTTTTTTAAACAGAAAATTTAATGGAAGAAGATTTAAATACTTACTGAAACCTCTAAAAAGGAAAAAAATGCTGAGGAAGCTTTTTGCTGCTGCTTTTAAGCAAAAAAAGAAGAAGAAGAAGAAAACTGAGAAGCTGAAAAAGAAGGAATCAGATTTGAGAAAAGAGAGGGACAAAACGTGTAAGGACAGTTCCTAAAAAGTGAAAACACATTTGAAATAGGGAGTGAAGAAGGAATTTATGGTAAGGTAATTCATTCCACTATATTTTTTTTCTTCCCACATTATGAGCACAGCAGCAACAACAAAAAACCCTCAAAGGACTTCAGACAATGAGTCAACTCTTAGAAAAGAGTTGTGGCACTAGTGTAAGTCTTTCTAATGTTCTTAGAGAGACATGTAATATTTAAAAGACAAAAAAAGTATTGTTTTCTATTTGGCCCAAGCAACACATTTTGGACTCTGATTCCTACAGATATTGAGGGACAGGCTGACTTCTCAGTCTTGGATATATTAGGAATAGCTTCATGGCAACATTAGTCAAGCAAATACGAAGGAGAACTTCCATAATGAGTGCAAAGGACCCACCAGTGGAAAAGCAGTTTAGTAGCCATTAACAATGTAGCCTGTGGTTTAGTAGCCGCAATTAGCAGTGCTGAGCCTGTATTTCATTCGTCTCCATGTTTACCGGCTGAAAACTCAGTGCTGAGGGGCAGCCGTGAGCAGCAGATGGCAGAGACTGGCAGGTCGAGTCTCGCCGAGGAAAGCAGCCTGCAGCTGGACCGCGACGCCTCCAGCAGTTCTGCCAGCAGATGCTGCTGGGAGCTTCGTGGTGGTGTCACTAATGTGAGCTGTGAAACCTGCAGCCTCGGCTTCTTGTTTATATTTAGTTTGTTGGTCTGTAGAGCTGTTGTGCAGGCCTCCCCTTTATGCCAGATTGTTTTTCTAATGTCCTCTGGCATTTGTGGAATTGTGGCTTTTAGGGCACTGAGAAGTATATTCTCAGTTCCCTGTATCATTTTCACTTTTTTATTCATTTTTTCTCCTGATTAGGAGTATTATTGCCTTCAGCTTTGTGACGTTGAGACATTTTAATGAAGGAAGGATAAATGTTACTAGTTTTGCTTTTCTTTTGCTTCCATGTGGCACATGAGAAGTCATGATAGCTTATATTGGGCTAGGACTCCTCCTGTGCCTGTGCGGTTGGGAGACTGATTCATAGCACCCAAGGTCATCTCCTTCCACGCTGCCAGTGTCTTTGGAATAGGTGATGTTATTCTAGCTCTCCTTTCTGACATCTAAATTTATCCATGAGAAGGAAAGGCTAGCAATTTTTCAGTCATACAGATCATGTCACAAGGTTTCAGGATTACCACAAAGATCAATTTTATGCTTATAAATCAATAATAATATTGTCAATTTAATTTATGGACATTAATTACATGTTACAACCTCTCATGAGATAGAATTATTAATTTAGATGCGAACACAGGAAGTACAAAGTAGTAGAATAGTAAAAATTGAGTTCCCTAAATGCAGATTATCTTTAGGAAACCAGTCTCCTTATTTTACAAAGTCTTGTTCTTTGATAAATTTCCTTTGAATTTAATGGGGGAAACATCAATGCTTCAATCTGTTTCTAAACCTAAGATTTATGAAATCTGATATAAGTAATGAATCTAATGTCATAGAGTAGTGTTAACAAATTCACTTTTGGAGAGAAAATACGGGATACAGAAGGAAATTTCTAATATCACATGTAGATTTCTATGCTGTACATGAGATTACATGATTACATAGTATACTGAAGGGAGGAATACTGTCCTAAGTTTGGCTGTTAAAACCTGTAGCTTGAGGGATCTAATTTTTCCTGTTTTCCTGTGGTTGCATTTCTCTTCTCTGCTATATGACTTCAGTACCCTGCTGTTTGCTTTATCCTGCACTGCAGAAAGAGGGGAGTTCCCTCAAATACAACATTTTGCAAACATAACTGTTAAAGCCAATATTGGAAGTGGGAACCTGCACTGCATAAGCAGTTCCCCTTTACAGTATTGGCATTAAATGTCACTTTTTGAGATATATGCTTGAATTTGTGGCAGCTCTTCTATGACGAAAAGTCTTGGACTTAGTTATTTTGCCAGTATAAACAGCTTTAATAAAGTGCAGCTACATTCATTTATGCCATTTGAGAGCCTAATCATACAAAACTTAAGAGGATTTTGATTTAAAAAGGAATTGTTTTAGCAACTAATGCATGTGCTCTTTGACAAAACAGCACTAATCGCACTTGCATTCCATTCTTTGGTATAATTCATAAAAAGAAATGAAGCTACAGCAGGTACTGTCATCATTGTGAATGCTTGAATAGCTTTCTGGTGTGTAATAATGTATAAATCCTCAAGCGTTTGGTCCCCACTCTGCCATTGTCTTTGTGTTTCAGGGATGTATTTTAAGCTCTGTCGACTGCTGGCCTCAGGGATGCAGCTGCTGAGAACTGGCATTTTCAGCATCCCTGCCTTGCCCAGAGGCTCAGCAGGACAAAGTGAGAGTGGTCGCAAGTTGAACGGATTCCAAACAGTTCAACCTGCAGCATCATGGGTCTCTGTTACATCTTAAAGTTTTGAATCTTTCATGGTCCTTTCTGACCTTCACTGACCTTTCATGGTCAGAGAAACAAGAAAAGAAACACATCCCAAATGGAAGTGATTTTGAGAGTTAAAAAATGTTTATATTTCTCTCTGTGTTCAATTAAATATACTTCTCTTAACAGAGTTCATTTTCTATTCATTTTCAAAATATTTTAAATGCTACTTTAAAGATGCCTTCTAATGTGTCTGTACCCTGTGGGAAAAACGTTACCTGCCAGATTTTTAGAAGTGACTTTACAATGTGTTTACAATGCTGCATTTGCTATGTGAAATCACACAGCTATATATTTACTAAGCTGCACATCCCACAAGTGTGCACAAATATTCATATCCTGAACTACATTGACATGAAATTTCTACTTTGAAGGTAAATGCTGATACAGAAAAACAAAAGAAGAAAGGTCCTTTCAAAAATTTGGTCATTATTTAAAATAAAAGTGTAGCCTCTGTACAAATTATTCTATGTGCTTTTGTAGGAAACCTGATTTTAATGTTCTTAAGAATCTCCACGGCTGTTCACGTTGTCCAGTTTCTTGGCTTTACACCTAACCGTATTTTCCTTGCTAAGTAGTTACCTATTTCTCTTGCATTGCTGCTGTCAGACCAAAAGACAGTTTCCTAACGTAATCAACACTTACAGATTTCTCTGACCAATTTCAATTTCAGTCCCACTCACTGTGCCAAAATCCATTAATAATAAATTTTCAGTCTCACAGTTAACCCATGAATTTCAGAGCACCTCTGCTCCCTGCCTTTCTCACTACTAGCTGTCTTTCTCTGCCTCACTACTACTTACGGCCACTTCTGTTTCTGCAATGCAACACCATTCCTTACACACTGCCGTTTAAATAATTATCTATCAATTATTCCAATTAGATGTAAGATGTAAGGCAGCAATTCAATAACACACTCTGAACTACAGGAAGATGCTGTGGACCAATGGAAGATTAGCTGATGTTAATAAAAACCTTCAGTAAACCCAAAGTACAGTTTAAATAAGAAGCTAAAGTTTGTATGACTCTCTACACTGACCGAAGCTCTTCTGTATACAATAACGCGTGTGAAATTATGCAAAACAGACAGTCTAGTGAGTTGTCTTATGTTGCCACTAAAATCATTAGCATAGTACTGCATGTAGAGCTTTTCTCCTGTTTTTGGCAGGTCCACTATCAAAACCACACAGAATCCAAAATGAGGAAAAAACATTAAGCCATGAAGTTATTTAAACATGCTCCCACCTAGACTACATGAAGTGGTATTCAGCATCATGAGGCTTTTCAGAGTATTGATGTATTAAATATAGCTGATGTAGTTTGGAACAAGCTACTCTATCTGCAGTGTGCGGGACAATGCTGTGCAGAGGCATTTGCACGGGTTCTGGAAGCAGGAAAACTGCATCCGCGCAGTGCGACGCTCGGGGTAATTAGCTTTGCCTGAAAAGAGAGCAGCCAACATTGAATGATTACACCTGTCAAAATATAATCGTCTACAAGAATTGTGATGGTTTCTGTGATTTCTTTAATAGCCTTTGCTGAGATGCATGTAAACACTACTTAAAGAAAACGTCATTCAATTCATTTCATTGGCAGTCATTAGATATTTCACCTTACATTGTTTTGGAATTTCAGGCCAATCTTTCTTGGTTTATAAGCCCAGATGTAATACACCAAAAAAAAAAAAAAAAAAAAAAAAAAAGGAGAGAGAGAAAAGGAGGAGGCTTTAAAAAATGTCTGCTAGCAAGATAGCAATTAGTAAACTGAGTTTTTAAAGAATTGGGTTACAGTAGTAAAAATATAAAAAATTGAAACCATTTTTTCCTGATGAACAGGAAATGAGAGTTCCTTCTTCTCCTAAGCATATATATATGCCTTATATATGCCTTACATAAATCTGAATTGCTTTCTAGTAACTGGATTTTCTTGGAACAGATGAAACTTCTGCCTGTCCTAGTAGCAGACTTTTACTGCTATTTGGATGAATAGCTTTTAGAGTACAAAATAATGTTTTATAAAGTTACAAATTACAGTATATTCTGTAGGGCTACACAAGCTAGCATATTTCTACAACTCAAATTGTTAGTCTTTCAGTAAAAAGATATAACACGTTTACCACCAGTATGAATTGTGGATACCTCCTTCGCTTTGTTGTCTGCAGCGTCCACAAGCCAAATGCAGTAAATATGCAGTAGCGTCTCCTGATGTTACTGGCTGCACACTGTGCCACTGTGACACTGTGTCACAGTGCCTACTTAAATTATTATAAATTGTGTGTTATATGTGAATTTAAGTACAATTTAATTTACTTTAGATGGGGGCATGTTTTACTCTTTGGATTGCCTGCTGATGCTGAGGAATGTTCCTAGCCATGTCACACTCTAGATAAATATCTAAATATGCCATTTGTTAATCTAAAGGTCCATGCCAGTAACAACGATAGCAAACTCTTTAAAAGCAAATATGGACATACAAGCTATCACCAATGCCCTTCTTTTACAGACTTCTGTTGACTGTTAGGTACCTTGGCCTTTTTGAAAATTTGGCCATGTGTTCTGCTATTTCTCAAAAATACCAGTTGTAAATGTACTGTTAAATGTTGTGTAACAGAACAAATTGTGTTATTTATGGAGAATAAAGGAAAGGGCAAGAATAAAGGGAATGGCAGGGAAGTAGACACATATTTATTTGTAGAGGCCATTAGGAAAAAGTGTTATTTAATTTACAGAAAAGCAGGCTGAGAAGAAACACTCTAAGAATTTCAAACTAGTCAAATATCACTGAAAAAGAGAAATTACTCTCACTGTTACCATGGAAAGGAGGAGGAGAAAATGTGATAAAGAGAGATTTAAGTTAGACATTAGAAGAAACTTCCTAGCAAAAGGACAAAATCTTAGAAAAAACAAGACTGGAGGGAACATCAAGAGGTCATTTAATTCATCTCATTTGCTATAAACAAAAGTCAACTATTCTTACCTCTTTCCAAGGAAATGTTTGGCTAGAGATTCAACAGTTCTAGTGACTCACTGTGTTCAGCTTTAGAAAGATTTTCCTAAAATGAAAATTGAATGTTTACACCTTCCGTTTTAAAGCCAGTGTTTCTTCTCCTAGCCACTATGGATTTAAACAGGGCCTCTAGTTCATGCAACAGGCTTTTTCAATGAAAATGTTTATCATATAGCCCTTCAGTATCCTTTCTAGCTTAAATTCAGACCTTTCGGTCTTTCCGATTAGGTCGAGTTTTTGAGTCTTTTAATCTTTCTTGTTGCTGTCCTCCAGTCTTTCTCCAAGTTGTCTACGACTTTCTTGGAATTAATATTCCAACTAAAGCTTAGTAGAAGGATCAATTCATGTACCTTGCAGCTCGGCAGTCCCTCCCTTTGCTTAAAGGAACTCTAAAGAAACAAAATAGACAAATACTTATCAGGGATTACTAATGTAGAAACTGATATTTCTTTCCATTAAGGCAAAGACTCTGCTCCCTCAAATTCTCTCCTAGATATATTTTCTGAGATTCTGAGAACATATATTGTAATTTTATTAACCGGGACTGTACAAAGGTTATCATAGTAACTGTAGCAGTTTTTGTCTACAGTCTCTATGTCTATTATCTCTAGATTAAAAATTCTTTTTCATGTTAATATTATGTGTACTGACATTAAGTAAAAGATCAAGGGAGTTGAAATAAATGAAGAATTTGCTTCCTTGATCTAATAGGCTGATTTCTTTCTCCAATAATTGTGTTAAAAAGGAGACTGCAGTGGTAGCTATGGATATTTGCCATAACTTTCCACATTCCTGAAAAGTTCTTGGAGTGCCAGAACCAAATTGCCAATACTAATTTCCAGTCTGTTATTTGAACCAGAGGTTTCTTGCACAGCACAGGAAGTGTGTGACAATTAAGCTGCATCTGTTCAATTCTGTGAGCTGTCTTTCTCATGTACGCCCACTTACGTGCTTGACATCAAATGCCAGCTACATCATCAGTGACCTGCCATTCCTGAAGGCCCTCTGATGATAGTAAGACATTTAACAGGGAAACAAGTCCACTCAGTCCGTGACCCTAACTGACTGCACTGTGTTGCAGGATATACGTGCACAGATGTAAAATGCTTCAGTCTTACTAAGGACTTATTCGAAACCACCTCCATCTTTAACAGGGCCCACTTGTAAAGGCCTATGTTATATTTGTCCAAGATCCCTATTGAAGCCAAGAAACAGAGAGGCTTGAGTGGAGAGTGAATGAAATGGTTAGCAATTCAGAATGGTTAGAATAAATTACAATTTAAAAAGAAAAAAAACTATTGTTCCCTTCTTTGCAAAACCCATGCAGAATTGACTTGAAGTCACACATAAATAAGCTCCTAATATTTAACTGAAGTACATGTAAATTTTGGTTTTTATACTCCCGTATTGCACACTGTATCATATTTTTCTGTCTATTATACCTTTCCCCTTGTTTTGTAATGTTCCCTGCAGACTAGTTTTGCTTCTGAGTATGATAAATGACAAAGAATGGTATATATGCAGGCATGACTTGCACTGGCAAAAATCTTTGAAGATTGAATGACTGCATATTTTGTTATCCTCTTAAACCATGATTCTCTTTTATGCTAATATTTAATTTTTCCTGTCTAGGGAAGGATTGCTCAGACAAAACCCCAACACTGCTTTCCAAATATTTATTTTTTCATTCACAGATCCTATATAAAGCATTTCAGACAAAGCTCAGTGTAGTAGAAGAACCAGCTGTGTCTTCTAAGTATAAATGCATTTCTAATTTGCATGGGATTAGTGTGAGTGAAAGAGAATATAAGTAAATGTAGCCCTTGCTAAAAGCCATTGAGTTTCTGCTTTTAAAAAGTATACCCATGCTTTATACGCTTCCTATGTTTTATTTTTACATTTCACTGTGTAGACATGATGCAACCAAAGGAAATAATGAGAAAAAAATCTTTGAATGATGAAAACTTTGCATGTAGTTAAATACTAAATTCATCCTTAATAAAAGATTGTAAAGAAATGCATTTGGTGCATCTCTTCTGAAAGCAACACATCTTTCTGAAAGCAACACATCTTTCTGTTGCACTAGAATGATATGTGCATTTCCGGATTGCGCCTATTCTCCCTAGGGATTGTCTTTCTGATATTCAATTCTACTGCTGAACAGCAGAATAATAAATGTGTTAAATATTCGTACAACTAATCTGAATGAAAGTTTCATTTTTGTAACAACCATAAGAAGTAGTTCATGGTAAGAAAACAGCACACTATATATTACTGATTACAAGAAAGAGATACAATTCGGTTAAAGCTGATCTTAATGTCAATGACTTTGGACAAGTGTATATTTTCCTTAGCAATTCGAATTCTTCAAGAGTAGTGTCTCTAGAACGTTGCACTTCATGTGCTTTTGAGCCCTCCACTGACTCTGCAGTCAGCTTTATCTGTAGTGTTTTTCCTTCCTGAGGTTGGCTTGAATTTAGAAGCACTGAATGATAATGAACTGTTACCTCTTTTCACACAACTTCAGTGTTTTGATGGAGAGCAAAATGTTTTTGAAATCACTGTTTTTGTGCTTAAGGTGGAATTTATGAGACCATGACTTACAGGAATCTCAAGGTATGTTTTTATATGAAAGCTGACTCATTTCTGTGCAATTAAAATGGGAATATGTTTGGTCCTTTAGACTATACATTAATTCATATCACTCTTCCCTAGGGTGAAAACTTTGTAACTACAGCAATTTAATTTAACCACAGCAATTTTGTCACTTTATATTCCTAATCCGTTTTCTTTAGTAAAAAGATTATTTTAGCTAGTATTCAACCTGTTTTCTCTGTATAACCTTGTGCTAAGAGTGATGATGTTTTTAGGATTTTTGTAGATTTATCTTTCTTCTAATTAAAAGGAAACTCTCCAGGTCTGGCAGAATGTGATTTTAAGACAGAATCGTTAATTTATGGCACTGCAAATACTTTAATATAGGAGACATATATGGATAGCATAGCAATAAACATATAAACTGTAAGTATGCTTTTTATTGGTCTTTGCAGAGCTGTGCCTTGGAGCTTTAACAAAATAAATGAGTTACTGTTTGCCATCTTGCAGTGAGGAAGCTGTAACATAAGAAAATGTTCATATTGCCCAAAGCTAAACATACAGAGCCAAGGAAAATTACAGAAAGTGATATTCCCTACAATACGTTATTCGGTAGGTGCTCATTTTGAAAAGGTGTTGTATGCAGTTACCATAGTACGCCTTTCCTACTGACCTTCACAGTTTGTTTAAAAACAATTCTGAGCAGCATAATGGAGATTTGAATGAAATTTGAGTCCTTGGCTAGCTCCAGGGACAGAACCACTGATCGCTATAATTATTATAAGGGAGAATATGTGGGTCTGGTCCTGTTCTTGCTTCCCTCAGGTGAATGCAATATAAAGGGTTTGCATAAAACTAACGTCACTGTTTCCTTTGAAAAGGATGCTTCCCATCTCCTGGGTCTAGAGAGACAGCCAAATTCTAACATATGTATCAATTCAATTTCCAATTGATATTGCTGAATTCATATTTTTGTAGGAGACAGAACAATCAGGATTTTTGTTAGTACAATGTGATCTCTTGAAGGTATATAAAAAATACCATGTTAGCAGAGCCACTACTTTCCTTCACTGAAGGTTATGTTCTTTGGTGCGTAGTGGAAGTTTCTGTTCAAAAATCATGTGGTCTTCTAACAACAACAACCTGAAAGACTTGCTCATGGAGCTGGTTAGTTACAATCCTTAATTTTAGCATAATTTGAATAAGAGTATATGAAATACTTGAAATCACCAATAGCAGTGTCAGTCCAACACTTTAAATTGGCACCTGCCCTATTGCACTAACGGGAAATCTTGTCAGCTTCAGTAGAGAAGGCAAGAACTGGATGGAAATGAAAACCAAACCCTCTCACTTCACGTTGACTTGCATATAGCACAGGCTGAGGAAACAGCTTAAGTTTTGTCTGTTCGGTGAAATAAACCCAGGACTTTGTTTCTGAGGTAACAATTTCAGTATTTTTCATGAGTCATGTTCGCTTGATGAGTCCACTTCTACAGTTCTCAGACTCAGACAAACTACTAAAGTTATTGCTTGAGAAATTAAAAACAAAAGAGAGAGAAATTGGTGCTGAAAATAACAGTCCCTTAGATCTATGTTCACAACTAATAGTATAAAAGAATATCAGCATAAATGATTTTGAATGGCTCAGATGTCCTGGGCCTTTTCTTTGAAATCAGAAGACTAACTGACTTCAGTTCATATTTATGAATTCAGTTATGAATGTAGAAATCTAATCTAGACAAAAATCCTGAACTTCCAAGAAATCCTACAGAGCGTTCTTTTGACTCCGAGCAATGGGGTAACTTGTGCAGTAAATGACATCTTGAGAACTGATTTTCAAGAAATACAGTGGGCTGTCAACTATTTAAAAAGTTTTACATATTCCATGATATGATTTTCATTTTAAAATTAAGTACTAAGGCTGTATTCAAGAGTATTTTCAGCACAAATCCAATCTAAAGTTCACAAACCGAAGAGGAATCTGCCTGTAAAATGTACTACGATCTTGGCCTTTTTAGTTTTGTGATGTGTCAAAGTGAACTTATCACCCCTGCATCCCATGGATCTTCATGGATCATGATCTGGAAAGCTGTCGTCTCACAAATGGGTTATTTTTTATCCTCAGTGGGCACAAGACTTAAATTGCAAGATTCAGCTCTGGCTTATTTAGTGGCTCTCATGTAAACAATTATATTACAATTTAATACATGTTTAGGATTGTGTGGGAAGACAATTTGAAATTTCTAACTACCTTTGTACCGTCGTAGCTCATTTAAAAGCCAAGACATTAATACCTGTTAAATCATTGCTGGTAGTGGAAGGCCTGATGGATCTTTAATAATAGCATTTTGACTCTGACTCTAATGAAATCCAACACTGGTAATTGTAAATATTTCATTATAGGCCTAGTCGTGATCTTTTGTTTCCTAATGTGCTTAGTGTCTGGATTACAAAAGTGATTGATAATTGATATTGATAATTTCTTCCAGTTGGAACAATGCATTAGAAAATACTGACTTTTTCCACAGGGCAAGGACAGAACAGCTCTTACATTTGTGTATGAGCTCTGACATTTGTGTATAGCTGTGGTTCAAGTTACCCAATAGACTTTCCTAAATATACCCTGTAGTTAGGGTTAGTCTGCTTCTCCTTTTGCAAGGGTGGGATCCCACAGTGTCTCTCCCCTGGACTGGGTTTGTGGTTGGCAGCCCCTTATTTTCCTAAGCAGTGTGGTGAGATTAAATCCCAGCGTAGCTTAGTGCTTTTGCCCCTTCCTTATTGGGACAGGAGAAGGAAGGGGAAAGACATATTTGCATCAAGGATCTTGAAAGCATATCCTCAAACCAAAACATTAAACATTCACACCAAATTATAAAAAAACAGGCCTGCTTATAAAGGGATGGGGTATCAGGCTTTCTTATGACTTTAAATCAGGAGCACTGGAAAATGATGTAGAAGTGATTATCCATGTTTTAATACTTTCTTTATTTTTTAAGCAGAATATTGAGTCTAACATAATTGCAGAAGCCAGTACTTTTTAACACACAGCTTGTTCTGTTTACAAGAGTATGCTCTAAAATGAACACTAAAAATGTAAAGGACTGGATTAGGTGTGTTTTAAGTCCTGTGCTCCTATATCAAGCAGATAAAAAGGGTTAAAACAAATGCTCAAGGGAAAGGTTTTCTTATTGCTTACGTCTTTTAGACTTGAAGACTTGGCAAACCTGCTGTGTAACTACGCCTTGTGCCTGGAAAATAGCTTTTTCCTTTTTATTAGTTTAACTCAGGCACTGATTTATTGAGCAAGGGAAGGATAAGGCAGCTTTAGCTTTTCCATTAACACCAGCTGGGGCCTACATCACATAATGTTGTGTGAATGCACAGCTTCATCCCATTACATCAGAGCTGCAACAACCCACAACCTTTGCCAGTAGCACCGTAACTTTCTGGAAGCTGTTTATGCCAGATATATCCCTAATTCTTTGATTTTCTGTTTGTTTCTTTTCTCAGTGCCATTTTGCTTTAATGCTACACAATCAAATAGGCTCAAATCAAGAAGATAAATTGAGACAACAGTAATATTTGTAAGAAACAATACAGATAACCTCCTCATTATTTGTGATATGCTAAGAAGTCTGAGAGCAGATAAGGGAAAAATGCTTCATTTAATTCACTGAATTTTAGAAAGCCTGCTATGAAAAACATCTGTTAATGAACAAGTAGTCAGTTCAACAGCAAATTTGGTTAAGCATCCATTTCGTGAAATAAATGCATATAATTCAAGACCACTATTTTAGTGTCCAGTTACTTGCCTTAGCATAATCTGTCTCTACATTGCTTTTGCACTAATACATTTTATTAGCTTTTCATATTACTATGCATTCTCAACACAGCTGTTTAAAATATTTTTATCAACTTCAGCTTCTGACCACTGGATCCAACACTGCTTTTGTCAGTGAAGCTCAGCCCACCCCCAGAGACCTTTTATTGCATCAGGGAAATCCCCTGACTGAAATGTAGTTCTCCAGAAGCTCTTGTGTTCCTCAGCTTTCTGTTTCTCAGATATTTTCTCTTATAAGGAAAACAAGTTTTCTGTCCCCTTCCAGGAAGCAGATACTCCTTTTCCTCCCCATTCAATCTTCAGATGCTTTTTCATCATCAACAGAATGAAGAACTGCTGATATGGGCCACTGCCAAAGGGTTTTTCCTTAATGGAGGGATGATGTGTAATTTGCCTTCTTGCCCCAAATAATGCAGTGGGAGAAAGAACCACTGTTTCCAAATGTTTTTCTTAACTTCAATAGTAGAAGCCCATGCTTATCAGTAATTTAAGCAAAGAACCATGGTAATTTCTCCTCAAAAATATACTAAAGAGACACTCCCACTCTTAGCTCCAGGTGTTCCCTAGCTAAAATTTTTGAAAGTGTTAAATCCAGCTAGTGCTGAGAGATAGAAAATGTCACAGAAAACTTAATGTTTGCACTGTAGTGAGGACAGAAGTAGAGAGCAAGTTTGCAGCATGTCATTTCTCCATTCCTGATAAGACCCATTAAAGAAACCTGATGTACAGCTATTGAATCTGTAGTGGGGTAGATCACTTCCAGGCTTTTCAGCCCAGCCCTGCAGGAGTTGCACAGTTCTATTTGTTCTCTTGCAGATAAGAAGCCAGAAACAAATGCAGACATGAATAAAATGGCATTTAATTTTTTGCAGTGCCAGCTCAGGTGATAAAGTAAGCTTTACCCTTTGGGAACTTATCTTGAGTTATATGATGCATTTTATCTGTCACCCTATTGTAAGCCTTACATTACATATTATGAGCTTTTCTTCTTTCTACTCTTTGGTCTCGTTAAGCAGAATACTTGACATTTAACTTGCTGTTCCAAATAGTTTAAAGCTGTAAATTAACCAAATTAGCAAGTCTTGTCAATTATTAACACTAGACAATAAAATAGTTTAGCAGTTTCAGGCTATGTCTAGACTTTCTTGATAGGCTCAGCAGTCCAGTCAAATGATATGGATTCACTCATGTTCAAATTTTTACAGGTTGTAAGAAACAGTTTGCATCTGTCAGAATTATCACAATCACAGGATTGCCTTGTGTAAGAGCCCTTTGATTACTTTTTGCACCTGACCAGCACTGGTCTCACTTGTATTCTCCCTGCTCTGATCCACTTATCTCAGGCACTTCTTGGGACAACACCAGAACACCCTTAGTGGGCATCCCCAGCATTTCCACTGCTTTTGTTTTGTTCTCACTTCACTTCCACACTTGCTTTTGCTGCCACTCATGCAGCTTAGAAACAGAGGACCATATGGGGGCCTCTGTAGCACATGTAATAGGATGTGTAAAACTTTGTCCTGCAGTCTTCTCTCAGTCTAGAGCAACAGGCAGGGACATCTCAGCCAGATGTGCCCATTCTCATTTGCTTCCTACACAACATTTCAGTCTACAGTTGTAGTTTTCTTAGTTTTTTCATTGACCTATTGTCTTGGAAAGGGAGACCAGTACTTACTGACAGAGGTACAGCCTCCTTTGCTTCCAGGATGACAAGCAGAAAATATAAATTTCTACAGGAGGATGCTACATTCCCAGACACTATACGAGGTCCTGAAGCTCTGACACAACATCTTTAAAGCAGGCTGCCGCCTCTGTCTGTGATCCATCATCTAGTCACCAGCAGGTTCTGGACCAGCAAGTCTGATACCAGGTTTTTCAAAGCTGGGGACTGCTAGTCCATAAAACAGACTCTCCATCCTGAAGTGCTGCCAGCATCCCTGAGGTTACCAGTGGGCTTTCATGGGTAACAACCTGATGGACTAGTGTATCACAAATTGCACTATACCTGTGTTTTTTAAAACATGGGCATATTCTGCTTCCCTGCAGGGAACTTGCCTCTCTGTCCAAGGGGCACAAGCACTGGCGCTATTAGTGTACTCGTAAGGATGGCAGCCTGTGCTACTTCTGTTCATGCTTGGTCATGAGGCTGTCAAGGTCTGTGTAGAGCCCTTGGTTCCTGGCTGTGGATGCCTTCATGGCATATACTGCATGTACCTTTAATAAGTTGACCACAAGTTAGACTCTCACTGTGGTCTGTTGGGCCCTTCAAACCTGTGCAAAGCCTCAAAGGAGCCCTCATCACAGCAGTGGTTGTTGTGAGATATGGAAATTCCCAGGTGTCTTTGCCCAGTGTGACAGTGGGCACATCGCCGTGGACAGTGGCTTGGTTCCTAAGAAATCCTGAAGGAAGTGAGC
The DNA here is from genome assembly GCF_036370855.1 of Dromaius novaehollandiae. Classification (NCBI taxonomy): domain Eukaryota; kingdom Metazoa; phylum Chordata; class Aves; order Casuariiformes; family Dromaiidae; genus Dromaius; species Dromaius novaehollandiae. The sequence continues at coordinate 69,513,862 of NC_088101.1, forward strand.
CCGCAGTCTGTGCCGCTGTGCTCTCCCTGGGGGCATGGTGCCTGGCCTGAAGAAGCAGGTGAGCCTTATGTTTCAGAGGGTGTTTAGGAGCCCTTAGATCCCTGCTGGAGCCTCAGCTCCTCACTGTCTCTCCCCTGGGCCCCAGGAAGTTTTAAGCTTTTGTAACATTTGTAGGAACTGAATTTCCATTGTGAAGTTTGTGTTTTTATCCCCAAACCACTATGTGCACGAATGATAAACAAGATAAATAACAGATAACAGCATGACATCAAGTTTTCCTTCTATTTTTCCATTTTCTTTAGCTACGTTTTTCTGCTCTTAGTATACTTTCATTTCTCTCCACACAGAACTTTGAGATGGTTGTTACCGTATCTCTAATAAGATGGAGCTAATCAGTCAAGGCAAAAATCATTATAGAAAATGATAATGGGAAAAGCACTCAGTTGTGTTCTTTCATTATGTCTCCTGGGGTATTCATTTAAAACCACTGAATCTAACTCAAAGCACAGTGCAATTCAGGCCTGCTTCTGTTTCATGCTGAGCTCAGATTTCAGGGAATCATAATGGTATTTCAACTTGAGGTTAAAGGTAGAATGGTAAATGTCATGAGGAGTAAAGATTGGTAAGGCAATATTGTCATGCATTTGTTAGATGGATGTTAAGTTGTCTTATGTGTAGGTAAATGATGAGGGAGGTAAGCTATGCATAGCAACTTCCTAACTTCTTTCAGCAGTGGGCTTATAGAGAGGAATACCATCTCTTCTGACATGGGTCCCAGATCATTTATATCTTTAGAGACAGTCTTTAGGAAGTCTTGATTTCTTGATTTCTTCACTGGCTGCCAGTGAAGAGGTAAGAGGTACATTGTAAGATGTGTACTATACTTTTTTAGTATACCGTACCATAGTCCACCAGTTAGTACTACCTTATCTAAATCCCTGCCTTTTTGCTATTGCTCTAACTCTGAATGAGCACGTGGTGATAAAGAAATGAACAGTCAAAGCAAGGTGTGAAGAGATGCAATCTCTTTGACCACGATGATGAAGCAGAGGAAAACGAGAGTGGCCACTGCTGTATTTGGGAATCCACTAAAGAGATGCTCTGAAAAAGAATGGAGCAGAAGACAGAAATTCTCTGACCTTCATGTAATAGGCTAAATTAATTAATTAGAATTTCTACTAGGTTGAACCTGAGCTCTCCATCTAAAACCACATGTCAGGCAGACAGTGGGAGAGAAACAAGTGGTTTTTAAATCCTAATCACAATACCTCAATTAATTACCCATCACAAAACCATTAATAGAAGTGCTAAATCCAATGCTAAATCCAGAAGCTAAATGATCTGTTCCAACAGAAGTTTACTCCAGTGAGAGCAGTGTCCAGGTGATCACCTTAGATCTTATTTTCCAAATGTGAGCATCCCATTTCTCGGTGATGGCCTAGAAAATGACCATATGATACTTTGTGTCCTAGATACTTGGACATACCTTATGTCACAAAACATTACTGGGCAGTTTTGAAAATTCCGACCACAGCTCTTCCTTCATTTCATCATCTTGCATTCAGATATCATCATACTGACATAGTTTTGGGGAATGTTTTGAAAATACAGATTTCTTTGTATTGTATAACTGTAAATTTTGCTATTCTTTTTTTTGTCATTTGTATTCAACAGCCCAAAATGTAAGCATCTGTAAAAGGAAATGAAGGGCTTGAGTGACAAATAAACTTTACATGTTGACTTGGTTTAGAATTAACTTGTATTTTTCTTAGCTGATGTGAAAAGGTTTTTGGTTGTATTACATGTGCTAAGAGAAAACTATCTGAGATTGTTTTATGCGAATTAGCAATCAGCTGAAAAAACACTCCTGTTTAATGGAGAAGGATAGGGCAAACTTTTTGATCTATGAACAGTCTAAAACTTTTTCACATTCTGCTCTGAAATCTTAGTTCTTTGCACTAAGAAATGAAATTAGCCACAAAGTTTAGACATGTATGAGGCTTAGATTTTGCAAACTCACAGTTGTCATTAAAGAATGTTGAAATTGAAAGTTTGATTAAATTTTAGTATTAACAATTGAAAAAAATTAAAATCAATGGCTTAATATGTTGCAATAACAACATAAAAATAACAATGAAAGAAGAAGGGAAGTAAAATGTAATCGTTCTAGTCATGCACATTTTTGTAGTCATTAATAATGTCCGTGGAATAAATAAGTTTCTTTATTATGTACACACACTTGTATAAAAAGCCCAGAGATTTATATCTATAGCAATATATTAGTCAATTGCTTCAGTATGTTTTGTAAGCTCCTTAATCCACCATGGAGTTTTAGAAAACAGTAACAGAAATCACAAAATGTTTTTCTGCATCTTATTTATGTTGTCATAAAGTGAAGTGCATTCTACTCAAGCAAAGCTCCCTAAGCTGTTTGGGAATTTATTCTTTAGCTGGCAATTTCTTTTAATGTTCCATGCTCAAAGCCAATTCAATTTTTGTAATCCCAGACTATGGCTGAATGTGTCCGTATACAAGTACTGAGATACTTCATTGAGGAACATGTCAGTTTTGAATCAAAACAAATAAATTATTCATATTTCTGTACTTTGCTAAATAAATTGTTTTGATTAACCAAATAAATTGTGTTGTGTGTTTTGCTAGGTACAGATATTATATTATTTGATATGATTTGTGTAAAGAGTCTTACATTTAATTTTTATAAACTGATTGGGTATAATTTTCATCTCATAGTTCAGCAGATTTTAAAATTAGCTTAGTCTGGCATGAAATACTTCTGTATGAAAAGAGAAAATGATTTTCACACTATGGTAATTTGATGTTGTTTATTTTGGGGCTGGTTGTACAATTTCAGTTCACGCTGAGCAATACTTACCCAGTGGGACCACTTAATTAAGGACTACCCAACTCAGAACTCCAAAAGTGAGACTTTTATTTAGAGCAAAATTCAAATAGAAATCAAGCCATCCAGTAAGATCTTAAAGGTGCTTGAAGCTGGAAACGGTCGGGAACCTACATATGTTTGTTTTTTATGACAAAAGCTAGCTGAGGCGAAGATTCAAAGCAGGTTTTGACAAGGTAATGCTGAGACACTTGTTCATATATTAGGTGCATGCTGGATAATATACTCAGTTAAATGGGCATGAAGTTCAAGAGTAACAAGTAAAGGCATGTTTGGTAAAATGGGTATTCCTACATCCTCCTACTTCAGAGGATACTTTTGCTATGTAATTTGTACTTATGAAGACTTGGATACTAACATAAGGAAATTTTGTAAATGAAACCTATTAAAATTTGTATTTGTAATTGTACTACTATGCAGATTTAAGTAGATCCTTTAAGGATAAGGAAGGTGCAGTTAGAAAACCTGAATGAAACAAAAATTTGCCCTTGCACTTAAAGGCTGTATCTAAAACTCCCACTTTTATTGTTAGTCCATACAACTGACGGTTTTGTTCAGACTCTGACTCATAATTAATGTCCATGTATCTTCTTTAATAACTGGGTAGCTAATTAGTCTAGCCATAATGCCTTTATATTTCAAAAAATGTGAGTATTCCAATCTCATGCAAATCATCATTCCCTGAATTGAGATCATGGCGCAACAGAAGCCATGCTGTTTAACTACTACTAACCATGCATTTTAACTGCTTAAGAGTTTTCCTCTTTCCGTTTGCCTCTCCCACTGCAAACCGTCTACCCCCTTGCCTTAATCTACCCTCTTGTTTTGCCATACCTGAAGTGCAGATTTCTGGTTTCTCGGTCACACATCTGCGTAGCTGTGCACTGTGCACTTTCCTGTTCTTGCCTCATTCCAACTTAATTTTCTTTCTGAACTCCAGAAATGAGGTCAGCCCTGCCATGTTGTTTATCCAGCAGGGATGAATTTGACAGGTGTCCTCTGGCTTTTTTAGTGTCCTTCAGAACCACGACTGACATCTTTAAATTCAGTAGTTCTGGGCTTTTGCAGTTCTGAATTTAGAACTGGGCCAAAGACTCTCAGTCCAAACCTCTGCATACTTAGAAGCGAATGGACGTGACCAAATGAAGAGGTACACAGTTGTGTACCTTCTGAACCTCGCAGCGTCTTATTTTCTTAGTGCTTGATTTCTGAGGAATTTTTGGCCCCGCTTTGTTTTTCCTCTTCAAATTTGAGTCCTACAAGCAAAAGTGACTTTAGATGTTTACATATATGAACTGGAATGTTAGGGCCTCAGAAACTGGAGCTTTGTTTGATTTATGGTATTTATAATTAGTTTTGATGGTCTCAGTAATATTGAGTTACCACAGAAAATAAATCATTGTGGTGACTGAGCCGGTGATTTAAATGCCATAAGAGATCTTCCCATTCATGTGATTTTCAGTATGCTTCCCTCATAATTTTCTGAGTTTCCTCTACAAGGTTTAAAATAAAGGAATAATCCCTTTGAGCAGCAGAGGGCAGCAATATACTTTATATATTTATATACTTTATAATGACCTCATTGTGAGTCTGTTTGCAAAATCCTATATCAATTCTAAACTGGCATGAGGAGTGGATAATATTGTGTGTGATTATCATGAGCATGTATTTATGGAAAAAATTGTATTGATATGAAATCGACAGCTGGCAAAATATATCCCATTTTCATTGTGTTCATTTATAGGGCCATTTAATTTAAAATACTTTCTCTTTAATTGTTCATCTATATAAAAGTTACCAAGATTTATTTTTTCCCTGTACTATTTTTAAGTCATCTTTGTTCTTTATAAATGTTTGTGTTCACATTAATCTATAAATTCACTGCAGAGTTTCTCTGCTTTTTTGGGGCAGTGTCTGTATTTTAACGCTTACAGCAAAATCTTAGCCCCATGAAGGTCAATAGGAGGCCTTCCTCTGACTTAAGTGAAGCCAGGTTTTCATCATTTTTGTGTCATATATACGAATAGGTCACTATAAGGAGACTAATAGCATATTTGTTTGGCTGCCGAAAATACCTTTTATAAGATCCTGTTTTCTAATGATGATTGCATTTTTTTAAGCATTTGAGCTTAAATGTCACATGTTGGATGTCTACCTTTGCTAACTACCACGCAGGGGCAGTGGTTGTTTTGCTCTGTTTTGAAATTTAAATCAAAATTCCTGAGTCCTTTATAGGGGCTATGGAAAAACACATTTTCCTCCCTTGTTAAAAAAAATTCCAGCAGTGCTTGTTTTGTTTTTCTGGTCTCTGATCCCAGGGATATTTTTGTGATTTTACAGTCTCTGGCTAGGCAGGAAGGCTGAGAAGCTCAGCTTTTCCCCTTCTGGAGAGCACCCTATTCAGTCCTGGGACACTGGTCCAAAGTAAGAACCCTGTGAAGAGAGAGAGAGAGAGAGTGTGAGAGAGAGAGAGACAGAGAGAACAACAGGTCCTTGGCACCAGCTGTTCTGCCATCCAGATCTGCCCTTGTTTTGCCACACTGAGGCCCCTCTGGGAAAAGGAGTTCATGCTTATAAATTTAAAAGGAGTTTGGGTGGGAGCTAGCATTTATCTGCTCACACTGAAGCACTTCTGTGTGAGGGCCTAAATACTGGTGCGCAGGAAACTCTGAGGTCCAGACTGGAAATGCTATTTGAATTTAGGTAACACTAGGCTGCAGTGCTGAAGAGTAAGCTTTATCAAGCTGTCTTATTCTAAATCCAACATGAACTGCACTAGCTCTCCCCTTTTTTGAGTGTTAATGTAACTCTCATTTAGTTTCTTTGCTTCAGTTTTTCTACAGTAAAACAGGAACAATCACGTTACAGTGTTTTAAAAAAGTAAATTCACTCCTGTTTGTGAAGAACTGAGGTCCTATCATGATGAGCTCTGTAAAAAAGCTACTGAGGAAAATATTATTCTTTTTCTTCAACACAGGTCTTGAATAGTGTGCAACAAATTTGTTGTGAGACCACAGACTGGAAAAAGAGGAGGAAAGAAAATATTAAATAGCTCTTCCTTAAATGAGTACCATTCTTTCTGCAAACTTAATGAAAAAAAGGTCTTGAAGGAAAATAATGAGATCATGTAATTAAAGATCATATCCACATTCATATGCACAAAGCACCTGGCTTAGGGTTTCATGCGAAATTCAGTTCTGGCATTTCAGTACACAGATGCTTGATTCTGCAACCTGACTAATGTTATCTCAACAAATTGTCTTACTGTGATGCACTCAAACTAGGAACGGAAGAAGTTTAATTTTGATTAAATTACAATTCCCACCGCTTAATTATTTAATTTGATTTAATTATTTGGATGATTATTTAAAAAAATTACAAGAATTATTTCATCAATCAGTTGTTATTACTAACCATCATTTCCGTAATTATTGTCGCCATATTATCTGTATTGATCCAATATTAGTATTACTTTGCTAGGCATAATAGAGTGATAGAATGAACTACAGTCCCTGACCGGTCGAGGTCACTACCTTTAGCAGGAGCAAAGGCAAACTGCAGAAAAGGAAAGATCTGATACGGAGGCCAAATGAAAACATGTGGTGCCTGCAAATGTCATGTTAATTTCTACACTGGTTTTCATTTTTTAAAAGTATTTGTATTTGTAGGTGGAGTTTTGTGCAGAAAGCGTTAGCTAAAGAGAAATTAAAAATCAGAAAGAGTGGAAAACGATGTGAAAATTAGATGTTGGATAAAGGGAGAAGAGTATGGAGGGCAGCCAGAAGGAGAAAGATTGAGGGAATGGGGGCAGACAGCCCCAAATACAGGGAGAATTAAAATTACAGGGGAAAAGGTTTTTCATTCATCATCTTCTGTGAATTAACTGTCTATGTAGCTTTGGCATTACTTTCTCCCTCCTTCAAGCTTTGATTAACATTTGATTTTAAGTTCATTAATTTTGAGTGTAAAAATCAAATTCACTTAAAAGGAAAGATTAAATGAGAGTAAAATGCTCACATTTTCCTACAGTCAGCCTTTAGTGCAAGAGTCTGTGCGTAAATGTATATATTCATGTGTATTTATGCACATATACAATTCGATATAAATCACAATATGGATCGTGGATGATTAAACATGAAAGCCCATATTTTCACCTTATTTATCATTTTTCCTGTTTCTTAGGCATTGTTTAAACACACAGGCCTACTATCTGCTTTATTTCTGTTTTTATTTTAGCTGAAGTCTTAACAACAGGGTTGATTGCACCTATCCATGTCTCTGAAAGGTCCCATACTTGGCCACCTTGCTGACCACAGATATCCACCACCTGATAATTGTCTTGTGGAGAACTCTCTAGTGTTTGCTACATGCTGCATTGAGGATCCCCCCCTGCCTTTCAGGTGGAGCATGTTGTTGGCTAGGATGGTTTTTGTAAGCTCCCGTGTGGCAGCAGGGGTCGGCAGGATGAGTCTGGTGAGGAGATCGTAGGCAGAAAGAAATCGGGGCAAAGCAGAGACTGCTGCAGCACCTCAGCTGGTGAGCCATGGCTTAACCAGTTTGGGTGAGATAAGAAATTGTACAGGACCTAAAAGGAGCCCTCTCCCTTCCCAGTGTCAAGACTCTATCTGCCCCCCACTCCTGCCTCTTTTACTTGTTTGCTTTTCCACCCAGCTGGACACTTTTGAGGTTTAGCCAGAAATGGAAATGTCAGACTACAATAGGAAGGCATCTGCTTGCTCTTTGCTGGCTTGGAAATACTCTGAAGCAATTTAAACATCTCACAGAGTTCTCTAATGAGATTTTTCATAGCATTTTTTCTCCCTTATTTCCTGACCTGAGAGCCCTTGTGGTCTAAATATGCATCTGAGTATTATTAGTATTATTAGGAAATCAGAAAGCTGAAGCTTTGGAAGTTTAAGTTAGTCCAATCTGACCAGCTATTTTGTTGTTGTACAAGTATTCAGATATAATGTTACAAGGCAGTGAAGTAAGAGGTTTCTTTTTTCTAGAATCTTTTTTTTTTTCCATGTGCCAAAAAGGACTGGTGGTGATGAGAAGGAGGTTTCAGCAATTTTCAATAAAACTCATAGAGTTTGAATCTCATGAGACTGTATTTGAACATCAGTGAATAATCAGTTCTGGTCACCTCTTGGGTCTGAAAGAAATACAATTGAAAAGAGTTATCACAAAAATTGATACTGACTGAATCTTGGGTTCTGCTAGAGCAAACTTTAGCCATTTAATTGCAAGTACTTAGTAGATAGCCAGTATCTTCCTTTTCAGTCAACCAGGATGTCAACTTCCATAGATTGACAAAATGAGTTAAAAATGTGTTGCATGAAAATCTTGATTAGAAAACTTGTTTTTATGTTCAGGATTTACTTCTTGCATTACCAAAATCTATGAAAAAAACAACCAATTTCCATCTTTGTAATTTTATCAGGAAGAACTTTCTTTTTGTTTATTTAGAAGTCAAAAATACGTTTCTCATACAGGCTCTGTCCAGCACTGCTTATTTACCAGAGCATGTCATAGCAAACGCGCTAAAGAAAGTTTAACTACACTGTTCTCACTGATCTCATTGATCTAGTCTTTCCTCCCACTCTCCTGCTCTACAGGATAAAAAAGTGAGACCTTGAGACCTAAAAAAGTATTCTTTGAATGTGATAATCAGATCAAAATTATACAGTGTAAGAACATTCACAATACAAGCATGTTTATGATTCAACACTGAAGCTTTATGAAATCAATTTTATTACACTTATTCATATGCCATGAATATAGAGAAAATAAGCATGTGTATATGAGCTGGAATTTAGAAGTATAAACGTTAAAGCCTACAATAGAATATCTAATATGAAAATATTTAATAGGAACAAAGAAGATGAGAAAGCCTAACAGCTTGCAGTAAAAACTTATTCTTAAGAATAACATTCACTTACTATTTACAACGTATTTAGGCTTTAAAGTGCTAGGAAATGGTATGGTATTGTCTTGAAAGTTTACTGGGATGTAGTCATGCTTACTTCTCTGTAATTCATGTACAGTATTTCTGAGCTTTAGCTTTGCTTGATGATTTTTTTTAAATCATTAGAATATGGAATTCTTTTGTGGCCTTCATAAAAAATGAAACTGGGCTGCAGGAATAAGAGACTACTATGAGGTTCTATATAATTTTCTTTCTGCATTCTCTTACAGTACATGTATACACACAGTACCTGACCCATATATTCAGTTTACATAGAAAGGAATTAAAGAAATGCTAGAAGACATTTTAGATGTGATAGATTGGCATCAGTAATCGAAACATCAGGATAATCGTAAATTGAAAACCCATACTGTAGTTTGTTAAGAAGGACTGCTAAGAAGGCCTAATTCTGTTCCTTCCAAAGTGTATTTCCATTGATTTAATGAGAATGACACTGGACTCCCTGCTTATTAAAGAATAAATTGCTATTTTACCTGTATGTCATGCTATGTTCAGTAAACCCAGAGTTACCAGTTATAATTTTTATAATTAGATCTCTTTCTTGTTATATTCAGCTGATATGGAAAATAGCCTCTTACATTCCTCCTGGTTAAGTAAGCTCATTCAAAATGTAAGGTAAGTTATAGCAGGTACAATTTCTAGATTTATGACCATCTACTTGTTCACATTAAGTAAACTAAACAGAAAATATTGTTTAAAGAAAACAAACCATGTCCAAATCTAGGTTCTGATAAATGAAGTCCATGTGAAATAAAGACTGCCCTGAAAGTCAGAAATTCTGTTATTTTGGATCAAAGATCAGTATGCCATTCTAGAGACTTGTTTTTTTCTACCCAGAATGTAATAACATTCTTGGTTTGTTTTGTCTCTGTTTTATTAAGAACGACCTAACATCAGGATCTCCATTGTGCACACTGTGACAATGCATTATAGACATAGTTTGTCCACTATTAATTAGTATCTTTTTCAAAGATATTAATAGAAAGAAAACTGTGATGATACCCATGATATTATGTATCTGCTTGCTCACACAAATTGCTTATAATTATTTCATAACTTTTATTAGATATTTTATTAGATATATTCATAACAATTATTAGATATCTATTATATAAAGTGTATATATATAACTATATATAATTAATGGTAGATTATATGTTTCTTATTAATTATATATTTTTCAATAAATATACTATTATAAACACTGTTTGTGATTTTTTTATCTTATTCTCCATGGGATTGTCTGCAAATAAATACTGTCCTTTGTAAATGATGTTTTGCATAGTATCTGATGAGTGGATAGAGAAAACAGTAAAATAATATAATTATTTTCCTTTTGCATTGTTTCTAGCTTATCCTTTCTCATCCACATACTTTTTCTTAATCTCTCTTTACAAACTACCTTTGACTTTTGTTTTTATTTCATGTTTTAGTTCCTCCTCGCGGCTCTTACTAACACAAAAGAACGAACAAACCACAGTGGTTTACTTTAATCTTCAGCCTATTAAATCTTGCACTTGAAGGTCAAATTTAAGCAGAGGCAAATCTATGCTTCTTTAATAAACTTTAATTCTACAAATAAAATGCGATTGAAACTGAATTGTAATAGAATTTCATTTTAGAATTTCTTTCTTCTTCATCTGGTAAATATTGGTTGAAGGGAGGATAATGAGAATCTGCAGTTACTTGTTCCCCTGAGCACCAGCATCGTTTTCCTATGGCTTTGTTAGAATGTTACAAGCAGAGACCTGGTAAAAATAGTAAAACTATGAGCTTGTAGCAGAAAAAGTCAGAGAAGGGTAACAGAAATAATCAGCAATATGGGGAAGCTTTCAGTTTAAAGCAAGATGAAAAGAAGCCCATTGTTTGTTCTAATTAAATTTCAACAGGAGTAACTCTTAAAATGGTTAACAGCTACTAGGACAACATTGCAAGGGTTAGCTTTTTAAATGAAGACTTTGTTCCTTTCTAGAAGAGTTGAATAAGAAGTTTGAGTTTAATAAAAAATGATTGGATGCAATTATATGGCCTGTATTGTGTGTTAGAACACAGCACAGAATTGTAATTGATAGCTCTGATCATAAAACTACAGATGAAAAGAAAAGATAAAGAGAATAAAACAATGACGGTTTTTAAAGCAAATTTTATCTCAGAGATTGGATATGGAGGAAGGAGTACAGTAAAATTCAGAAAAGGATTTGAAAAGCTGTTAAACATTTCTAATCTACCTATTTAGGATATATTTTCCAAAGGAGAGGGACTAAGCTGAAACCAAGTTTGCAAAAGATAAATTAGCAAAATATTATTCTTGGCCTGAAAATTCACTTTTTGAAGTCAAAGACATCAGTGGGAGGGAGACCAATGTTGAACATTTTGGGAAAAAAAAGTTGAAAACTATTTTAAAGAAATTTAGGAATAACAGCATTACAAGAAACTTAAGACTATTTTTTTTAATGAAAAGCCTAAAAGATATAAATATAAAATCTGATTTTCTTTCTAAACAGGAAAAGTACTATACCGTGGAACTCTAGTTTAACTTCTAAATCAGCGAGCACTAGATACTGCTAAAAAGCAGAAGCTAGGCTACTGGTGAAGGATAGGCTGTCTGTTCTGTCTTTTGTAATATAACAGTAATGTGAAAATTGCATTGACTTCGGTGATTGCTGAGATTTTTCACCTACTCACACAGTGTTGTTGGTGATAAGTTGGTTTCTGCGTATCAAAAATGTTTTCAAAAAAACCAAAACATGGTACCTGATTTGCATAAAACACAGGGGATTCAGTATAAGCTTTCCAGAAAAAATCAGGAAACAGGAGGCTTTGTTTTATTCAGCTTTCCTTTTAAGTATGCTTTTAAAACCTAAACTTCAATACAATGAAAAAAAGAAGGGATTTTTTTTTCTTTAACTCTTTACTCTTTCAATCTAATGATTCGTATTTTATGGGAGATGTTTGCAGGAAAAAGCACAAGTGTTGCTCTGATAACAGCATGCTTTCCCTGATGCTACACAAAGCAGACGATATGGGGGATCAGCAGGGGTATTAGTGGACAAATCATGGGCACCTGCTTCCTCGAGCTTAACTAAAGTTTCTTCTGAGCTGCACCTGAGCCAGGATGTGGGTTGTAGCTGGCAGGGTTTTGTGCTGGTGCCTTTGGTAGCTTGGGGCCTTGCTGCAGGGGCAGTGCGTGCTAGGGGCAGGATGCGGACAAGCTCCCTTCAGGAGAAGAGGAATGAGCCCGTGATGCCAGAGGGGAGTGAAAGTGGTGGGTTAGCAGGTCTGTGGAGGCCTGGCCTGGCCGCCGGCCTGGAGCAAGGTGGCGTCTGGAAAATGAGTGGAAGAGCCTCAAATTTTCACTGTCTGGGGAAAGGCTGAGAACTGGGATCTCTCTCATCTCCCTGCCGAGTTAGCAGGTACAGGTGAGAGCGGGGGGGAATAAACCTCCTGTGTGAAAGAAGTGAGCTCTGTTTTGCCTTTTAAAGGACCAGCTTACCTGCACGTGGGGAAGCCGCTTAGGCTGGGCGCTCGGCGCGGCTCTCCCTCCCCTGCCCTGGCCCCACAGCGCAGGGGAGCGCATGGGAGTGCGTCCTCCTCGGCGCTGGCACCGGGCTGTTTTGGTGGCACCCGAGTGAGCTTGGTGTAACGGCCGCCTCCTGTGGGAAGCCCGGGGGCGCCTTGGTGGGCACAGCAGCAGCCGCATTTACCTTGGGAAGGGTTGTAACCTTCCCCTGTCGTCGAAATGCAGCAGATACTGAGCGCGAGGGGAACCCCGGGCTTCGCGACGCCCGGCCGTAACAGAAACGTTGTTGGCAGTGTGGCCTGGGAGGGAGATCGGGCGTGAGAGCTGTGGCAGAGGAGGCCTTCAGGGAAAAGGAAGCAAAACTAGCAATCCATGTGTTTACCTGACTTTTCCAGGGAAGTTATTCTACTGCTTACTAGTTGTGGAGGTGAAAATTTTGTCTGTTTAATGGCACGTACAAATGTACGTAAGCTGCTTCTACATGTTGAAGTGCCAGAACACTTGTTTATGTGCTAAGGCTGCTCTAAATCAATTTAAATCTGTTTAAGAAGTATTTAATTAGAGTGCAGCAAGCCTCTATGCAGACACTTTAATATCTGTTTAAAATGGCTATATTGTTTTAGTTAGTGCATAGATTTACTTAAGCTATAAACAGATGATGTCTTTTTAAATTGTTGTTTTCAGCTGAGACTTGTTATCTGAAAACGCATATACTCTTGTGATATCATAATTGCCAAGTAAAATACAGGTAAACATGCCGCTTCAGGAGCGTTTTAAATACATCTCAGGACGTTACCAGTCCTGTGGTGGTAGCGTGTGAGCAGTCTGCTGGGAGAGGTCTCTGTATGCTGGACTGTACAAGCTTCACGCGTGTTGGTGTTACAGAATATGCTGGTGGGAGCTGAGAGGCAGCAAAGTAAAACTCTTGCAAAGTAATACCGTGGTTGTTATGGTGTTAATGACGTTGGTCTGTCTGTACAGAGGATAGGGAATTTGTGCATGAGAGATTCTTGAGTTTAAGAAAATGGCAACTAGAGTTGAAGAATTTGATCTTCAGAGGCAAAAGGTAATAAAACACTTTGAATGGTCATGAAAACATCTTATTCCTACTAAATCTCTGGATGGCTTGAAGTTCCTCTATAACCAATGGCTGAGTTAGTCTTTAGCATTTTGAGTGTTTTACAGTTGTGTTAGACTGAGGACCAAGTCCAAGGGACTTGATTTTGTGTCCCCAAGATGTTCCAGTGTGTTTAACTCGTCTCTTGTACAGATCTTGCAGTGAAAATATTCATCAGAGTTTTTAATTGCTTTTGTTAGCTATAGCCTTTCCAAGCTGCACCTCTGTGGCCCTTTTAAGCAATTTTTGTTCTACGTATCTGTGTGAGGAAGCTTGCATATGGATCCGAATTTAATATGTTTCCCCGTACTTCCAGTTTTATTTTAAGTGGAACACATTTATTTTAAGGTTTGGGATTTTAGTGCCTTAAGTCTGATAGCTTTTTTTAAAAAAACTGGGTGTGCTCTGAATTACTTCTGACAAGTTCTTCACATTAGCTGTAGAATTGTTATTCTACTTCAATTGATTTCATGTTCATGTTGTCGTTTGATTTGCCCCAGCTCCTGTTGCATGCCAATTATGTGATCATATTACTCTAGTCCAAACCCTTCATTGAATTTAGCTTACTCTTTCTCAATTACAAATTCCTTAATAGTGCTAGCTCAGAGCACCTTTAGGGCCTTTAATGTTGCATGCTGCCAGCCATTTTCTGAAATTAAGCTTCGGAAAAAGGTACCGGTATCTGTGAAGAATTTTGGATCATAAATACACTTAGGTGACAAGGCTACATTAATAATTCAGAAATCGGGATGTTGTTTTCCCACAGTTTGCATGATATTCCAAAGCAAGGTAAAAAAGATGGTCTCCTGCCTGTTGTTCTTGGGATGGTGTCTGAGACACGTCTCTGCAAGCTTGTTTGCATTACATGTAGATGAAAAAGAAAAAAAAATTATGGAACCCATCAAAATGATTGATGTTACAAAGAAAATTAATTGTCCTGTGACATTTTTTTAATTCAAATTGTTTATAGTATGTATGGTTATGAATTTGGTTTAATGTCATTCACTTAATCTTGCTGTGCTAGAGGGTTTACCTTTTTCATTGTTTTTGTGTGATTTATTCTAGTTATTGGCCAGTGTTCACAGATTGCTTTGAGGTCTCCTCTAGATTAAATCTTCTGTACTCTGCAGTCCTGTTGGGGTGAAGATCAATACTATATATTTCAAGAGTCTAGGCATCACTTGGTATTCATCTTTCTTCAAACTTTTCACCATAATCATAAAAGCTATGAAGAAAGGCATGAAAACTTAATTTATTTTTTACTAAACTAACTGAACCTATTTACTGTAGAATAGAAAGCTGTTGTTATAGGTGTTGAAATTTTTGTTTGTATGGTAGTCTTCCTGGACTGATTTGGAGTTTCAGGTGTCAGAGAATGTAACTACCTGACTAGAGGGTATTTTCTGGAATTTAGATGACCAAAAGTAATTCCCTGACCTGAAAAAGACTTTGACTATTGGCCATATTTGCTGCCACAATGTGCTCTAGTTCAAATGTAATTTAAGACTTACATGGCTTCAGTTTTCATTTGCAGTTTTCTGTGAACGTTACAAGCTGCTTTGCCTTTGGACTATCCAATGATATTCACATTTTCTCTAATATCGTTTCTTTGCAGTGAGTATATGTCTCTGCATGTCTGACAAGGTATGGCGCTTCGGTGGAAACTAATAATGCCTTTGTGATTTTGAGAAAAGGAGTAAGGGATGCAGGCAGTTCTGCAGCACCTATTTTGAGACTTCTTAAAAGAGCCAGATATTGAAGTCTGTTTCCCTAATGTGGGGCATTCCAAACACTAACAACCTTTGTAAATACCGGTTTTAATTATGCTGTTAAACTTCTTGTGTAAGCTGTCTGTATCTTAAATGGTTGATGTAAGATGTTACAGTAGTTACAGTAGTTACCTAGGTGTATCTCCATATCATGTGAAATGATCTGTGATTGCATGGCAACAGTAGTGGTTTTTTTTAAATAACCTAGGCAATGTCCTTTTTCTAAGGATCAAGGTAATTGTAAATTTTCTGCTCATCTTACATTTTGAATCTGATGCTTGAATGAAAATTGAAGCCTTTTTTGGACTTGAGTAACTTCCTTGCTGTCTACCCAGATAAGGATAATATACAGCTTGAATGGACTGTATATCAAAGAACTGGTGGTGTATAGTGACAGAGGAGTCCTCTGTGGGGTATTAACTTGCACTAGTTCGTTGTCTGTTTTGAGTAAATTTCACTCTTCTTTCATGTAATAAAAGCCTAAAAAGTGCTTATTTTCAAGTAAAAGGAGGAAAATCACTTTAAGATTAGGCCTGTTTCCTTTTTAAAGAATTATTTGGCATTTCAGATAAACAGAAAATAGTTGTCTGGGATTGCAATATGTTATTTTCTGTCCTGGAAAGGATGAGTATATTCACGTTCCATCTGAAATGGCATTGAATTTGATATAGGTCACTTTCTGTTTTTCTTAGTCATTTAACTCTTATTTCCTGTTATTTTTCTTATTTGTTTTGCTGGAACTAATTATTAAGATCTTGGGCCAATTTAGAAGAATCTTAAACTATTTAGAAACTAATAAATTTTCAGAAATTCAAAATTCCTGTCATGTGCTGTCAAGGAAAGGTGGTGTGGTTCTGTAATCCTGTACTCAGGTGCAGTACTCTTCTCTTACTCTCTTTCAGAACTGACAATCTCAGTGTTAATTACACAGAAAGTGATTACCCCCCCCCCCAATTACTCAGTGAGGTAAATACTGTGCAATGTCACAATTTATGTTAGTTTTGAAGCTAAATAGTGCTCTTCAGGCAAAACTCCCTCAAGGGCTGCTAATCCATTCTGCTTCAGACAGCAGCCCAGCTCTATAGGGCTTAGAGAAACATAGACCTTATGCCAGAAGTTGGAAGGATGCATGCCCAACGGTAAAGTCATCTTGCTGTGCTGCTTTCTTCTGGTCTCCCTCTCTTCCCCAGCTCATTTGGTATGAGAGCTACAGCTGTGTCTTACTTCTAAATAAATCCACATAATCTTCTTGGACATCCACAGAAGGCTGAGATAATCTCACTCTTTAGATTTGACTTTTTTTGTCAAATACACACTCATCCATCATTCATTAAAACACCATACTGCTTCTGTAGACATTCATTTTTAAACTTTAATAATGTAGAAATAATTGAAAGAAAGAATAGTTGAAGAAATGAAAAGTTGTTATAGAGCTCTTAAAACTTCTTCAATAAATTGGAAAATAAAAATTAAGAATTACAGACTGGACTGGGGTGAAACAAATGGAGTCTTACAGAGCTTTTTACTGAATTCTACAGAAATAATGCAAAACCTGTAAGAAAATGATAATCTCTTTTCTTTTTTTCTGAATGACCCTGGCATTTTATTTTAGAGCAGTTATTATATGTAAAATTCCTTACAGTGAATTTTCTTGAAGACACGGAAACAACAACAACAAAAAAACCTGTTTTTGACTATTAGCTCATTCTCAAATTTCATTCATGTGTTGTGTATAAACAGTAATCTTTTTCTGGATGTTCTTCCATTGCTTTAGTTTTGTCTGAATTTGTTTTGTTTTGTCTGAATTGCCTGCTGCTTCGGCTCTTACAGCATCATGTATTTTCAGAATGGGTTGACTATTGGCATGTTTTAATTATTTTAAATCAAAATGTAACCTAATAAAACTCGATTTTCTCCAAACTGTGTGATTACAGAAGTGCGAATGTGAGAAGAAGGTTTCTGTTTCATCTTCAGAATGGCTGTTACAAACTTTGGGTAGAATGAGGAGGAACCTCCAGGATAGCCTGTATTTCTTTTTTGTCCAACTTTTTACCTAATGAGTCCTGTCACACACATTCATCGTTCCCAAGTGCAAAGCCTGTGGATACAATGGAAAAATAGACTTACTTTCTGATTCTTTATCTTCTCCTGGGGTGAGACGTGTGTGTAGCTCTGGAGAAAACTTTTAGGCTTCTTATGGTTATCAGTCATTAAAGCTCTTGCTCTATTTTAGGCTCATTGAGTTCATAGCTGGAACTTAGTCTCAGCACGACCATAAAAGAATACATATGCTATTACTATGAACAAATGTATGTAAAGTTAGGAGCTTTTTCCCCCTCAATCAAATTTAACTTGAGGAAATATTTCACCACTGAAATTGAGAAGAGAATAGCAGTCCTGGTGAAGAACAGCATGATAAAGAACACATAAAAATGGCTATAGTTCATTGGCTGTCTTGTGGAGAGAGCAAATACATAATGTATATTGGAAAATGCATTATTTTCCAGTATTTTGAAGGGAGAGCTTAGGTTTTCACCTGACACTGGGATAATCGAGACTTTCTCTTCTAATACCCACCTAAGAGTGCAATTTTTAAAAGCTGGAGAACAAAATATACATTATCATAAAGAGAGAAGAATATAGTGTTGAATGTTTGTTGGTATGAAACACTTGGCTTTCTCCCCCTCCCCAGTTCTTCCAACTGTCTTGCAGTATCTCCAAATATCACTAGTGTAACTGTACTTGTGCCTGCTTTAGCACATTAGAAGTGTATGGCTGGAATTGGTGTCAAAGCATATAGGTCTCTTGTGGTTTCAAGGCTGGTGGGTTGTCCTTACACAGATGGGCATCAAGAATGATACCTGTTCTTCACAACCGCCCATGCTCAGACTTCCTCAGCTTCCCTGGCTTGTTGTCCTTAGGCTAGGCCAGCCTAACAGCTTTAAAAAGTGTGTCTGTGTGTGTATGGGGGGAGTCCCATTACCTAACTAAAGTCTCCTGTATTACAAAGTAAACCAATTACTACTTACACTGTCTTAGACATGGAAACCTAATAATTTTTCATTCTTTTTATAATGTCACTTTAAGCACTTGAATACTGTTTCTACTTATCTTCCTCCCGCCCACTCCTCCCTGTAAACAGCCCTTCCTCATAGATCTTGGTATCCAAACTTATTAGTTTTCTTGTTATATTCTAAGCTTGATCTGATTTTATGTATGTCTTTTATTTGACTAAAACTTGACAGAGTAATCTGGCTGAGGTCTCGCTTGTGGTTCATTAGAGTTTATACAACTCATAGTTCAATATAATCATCAGATCCTTCTCTGCAAGTACTGCTGCTTAGCCATTTATTTCCTATATATTCTTCTTTTTCTTAAATGCGTGAGCTGCTTTTGCAGGATTTTCTTTGACCCTTTATATCGAAGCTGTTGACTATAAAACTGTATTGTGAATGGTCTCTAGGAGAAACACTAAAAGCTGGGAAGTAATACATTTTAGGAAAATTCTTGTTTCCAATACCAATAAAAATATCTATAAAAAAGGTAGAAATAAAAACAGGTTAGATGCCAAAGATTAATAGCATGCCTCCTCACCTAAAATAGCCTGAGAAATATCATCCCAGATAATGCAACAAGCCTACTAGGTTAGTAAGGTAGTGGTTAGGTTTTATTTTCATTTGCTTTGGTAGTGATTCTCTGATGTATATTTTCTTTATTCCTTTTGCATGGAATTTAAGTACAAATATCTGTTTCAATGCATCATACAGTAAGAGCATACTGTATTTATGGGGTTTGCCACACTTGTTTTGGGGAGATTATTTGGCTGTCCTCATTGACTGTACTGACTCTTGCTGCGCTGTATGCACCAAAACTCCTTTCTCTGCCAGTCGCGTTCATAAACCTCCTGTCTGCACCCAAGCACCCGAACCTCCCTGCATAATCACAGCTCCAACTTCTCCAAAATAGATATCTCATCGACTTTATCATGGAGTCATCTTAAACTTATAGTCAAATCTAAGATTTTTAGAATTCACTTTTTTGTAGTAGCTGGCTTTTATATATGTGAGCTGTGATGATTTGTATCAGGTGAGAATGTTGTCTGTATTACACTGCATTATATAAAATGCATACAGTGAATCATGTTCTGGCTACATGAATCAATGCCACACTTAAGCATCACAATAATTTCTTTCTTGTTGATCGTGTAAGGGCTAAGGACAGACAGACAGCCTTGGATAAGGGGCTGCTCTGTCAGCTCGCTGTTAGGAGGGGAGGGCTCTGCTTCCCAGGCCCACCTTTCCGCTCTGCTTTTAGCCATATAACCCTATTGCTTGCTCTGTGCTAGGTCTGTTCCTCGGCTGGTTGTACAGTAAGCCACGTCAGCAACTGGAAGAAAACTGCCTCTGCGCAGAAACTGATTTTTCCCTCCCCTCCCTTTTTTTGTTAATAGTTAACTAAGTTTACCATGCAATCAGACAAGTAGCAGAGCTACTAACAGAAAGCACATGGAGAAGAGGAAGAAGAATGGATTTACCCTTTTTGCAGCAATAATCCACTTGATCAGCTCTTTTGTGATACAAAGACTCTAATTAGTGTCTTGAATTTAGATGTCAAATTTGTCATAACAGCTGTGCTAGGCAGTCTGAATACTATCCTATAGATCACTAGCGTGTTTTCTTCCTATCTTATTTTTGACTTACATGTCTGCTTCTAAGGACAGAACTTCCTGTATTTTGAGAATTGCTTAACCCTTAAATAATTTTTCAAAAGACAGTTCCGAGGGGGGAAATTAGATTAGAAAGATGAAGTCATAAACCAAAGTGGACTCTAGCTGCCTTTCCACTGCCCTGCTGCGGAAGATTTGTGGAGCAGAGATGAGCTAATAATAGGCAAGTCTGGTGGAAACACAAAGTTAAGAAGCAGAAGGAAGCAGTTAAAAATAAAAAGGTTAGACTGAGATTATAAACATTACCTAAATACAAGTGTTATCTTTTCCATAACGGGATGCGTTTTCTCAAGTAACTAAAATATAGCTTGTCTGCTTCTTGAAATGAGACTTGTAAGCATCTCTGAAGTCACTTTTTGAACTCTTCTGTACTTGGAACGTGAAGAAAATGCTTTATTATGGGGATTTCAAAAGAAATGTGTTTTTTACTGCTTGCTTAATTTTTATTTAAGGATAGCAGGAGTAAAATCGTTGTCAGTTCCTATTATGTGATACATAATGCAGTGTTATAAAAATGCTCACATTACCAAGAGTTACCATATAGTGGTAAATGAGATGCCACCTCATTTCAGTAGATTTAGCACAAGTAATATATCTGTGGAGAAACCGCAGAGAACATAGCTTATAGCAAATAAACTTTAAAAATACAACCTCTCTAAATTGCCTGTAAGGAGCTCAGGGCACATATATTTGTATCGTACCGTGACTGCTTCTCTGAAACCTCACAACTGGTGTAAGTCCATAATTGTCATGAAGGTTGAGAAGGATTATTGGCATCTGCTACATTAAACTGCAAGAGTAGTTCATTTGTCACCACAGCTGAGGTCTTTTTAGATGTTTTGTGCCACTGTGTGCAGGGGGAAGTAAGGAGAGAATAATTGCTCTGGAGCAGAGATTTAAGGAGGAAGTGCTGAGCCAGAAAAGTTGTCTGTGTGATGCTTTAAGACCAGCTGAATAAATTTCATTACTTGCTCTAGGAAGCCTCTCTTAAACTAGAGCATGGAACAAGAAGGGAGATTAGTGTCCTTCACCAGTTTGGTCAAGATTATCATTTGAGGTGCTTAGATTAAAGGAAAACTTCCATAAATACTGGCAGTGTTACTGTTTTTCTTTCTGGTTTACTGTTTTCTCTCTGATCTTCCCCGAAACTCTTTCCCCCGCCACCCCTGGTGCTGACAGCGTGTCAGGCTGCCAGTAGTCTGTGGCATTTCCTATCATTCCTATCAAAACTCTCTCTCAGTTCCTGTGTCCATCTGCATGCATACAATGTCTCCTATCCGTAACAGAGACTTTCTCCTTTCTAGACACGCTATGTAAGACAAACTTTGTCCACGATTACTTCCCTTGTGCATAGGAGCTCTATAAAGATAATATGCTTAAAGCATACCGGTTTAAATTGCTTCTCCCTGTTGCCAGTACGAATGGCAAGGGAGAGCACAGGCGCTGCCACCTCCTGCCCCATCCCCTGTGGGCTCCAGCTCCGTGCCCTTTGCCAGGCAACGATGGAGCGGTGCAGCGGGGCTGCTCGCAGCAGCACCAAACCCAAGTGTCCCGCACCTGCTGTGGTGACTGCCAAGAGCTGGTCTTTGTATCTGAGAATGTAAACTCAGAGTTTCCTGAAGGAGCTTTTTAAGAGAAGTAGCCTTCTTCGAAGGAGAGGGAGAATGAAGAGAAGGGATGTCCTGGATATCCATGATGAATGAAAATTGAAATGTTCCCCAGATGAATGCAACTGAACACAGATAATTAGTAATTGTACGAGATCTTGTCCAAGAAAGGGAAGCGTGAATCCTCATCTGGGGCCTTCCTGCTTTCTTCCTTAGCTTAATAGCCATTAAAGAAGTTATGTGATGGAACACACTTGCTCATACCTGCTGCGAATCCGGATGAAAACACTAAGGATACCTGTGAACATCACCAGGCCTTGATGAGCTAGTGTACATTTTAATGATTTAAAAAAGGAAGGAAAAATAAGCGGTTAATAGTTCTAGAATCCTAATAGTTGGCTTAAAATATGTATCTAAAAATCAGAACAAATATGAGACAGATCTGTAAAGAAATGGACTGATTAATAGCACAAAAGAAATCAGTTTCCCTTTTTCTTGAAGTGCTACTTTTGTCACTTCTAAAAGACGTGCTAATTAATAAACAGAATAGAGTTTTTTGTTTTCTGTTTGTGTTTGTTTTTCCTCTGTTTACCATAAGGCAACACTAATATACCCATTCTGCCTCTCTGTTTATTAAATGAACCATTTTTGGTACCTGAGACAAGACATTCATATTTTGCTCTGGTGTTAATTCTCAAATAACTGCTGTTTAGTAATGCAAAAAAGTTTCCATTTGCCCGTCACAACTCAGTGAGCTGTAAACACTGAAGTAATTGAGCCACCCACATCCTGGTCTGCAGGTGATATGAGTGATGCATTTTATTAGCATTTAATTAAATTGCAAATGTTATGCTAAACTGTGAAAGTGCTGGCAAAAGTTGAATAACTGGATTAAATGACACCCCTGTTTAAAAGCAATAAATTAAAAGACTGTTGAATAATCTGGAGAAAATATATTCTTCAGCTCTCTTGAAGCAATTAACCTGTGCTCTACTGTTTAGAAAAAAAATCTTTATCCCTTGGCAAATTTACTGAAATTCATGACTGCTACAACATTAATTTCACAGCTTCCTAGTTTAGGTTAATGATATCTGATTATAACAATGAAGAAGATTAAATGGATCTTATTCATTCTGTAGCAGTAAAAAGAATATCTACTTGCAGTAATCACAGATGATTAAAAATAAATTTGAAACTATTGCAATAAGATTCATTGAAGGAGGGGCAATAATTTCAGTTTATTAAAAAGTTGATTCTGTATTGGTTTGAGGAACACTGAATTGTTTACTTCATTCCTATTTGCTTTTGGGATGCTTGCCTTAAGAAGTCCAATTATGCAGAAGCCATTTTATATGACTGTTTAGAATTGAATATTTCCACTTAGCATTTATAGCTATCAGTAAAGGATACTGGCTGCTGCAGAAAATATTACAGGTAACTGTAAAGAAGAAAAAAAAATTGCAATGGGAAATGGGAGGGAGGAGGATTCTAACATCACATTTCTCAGCTGAGAAGTGTAACCAAGAAATGTGGAAAAATGAGTTGTTCTGGCTGCAAAATAAGAAAGAGTTAAAAATGAGAGGAAAAGGGGGTGGAAGGGTGGGGAGGGGGGTTTCCAGCTACAATTCTTTTTTTCCTATAGGAATGGGGCTGGGGGAGAAAGTGTTCGCTTCAAAAAAGCAAACAAAGAAGTCCAGCTGCCTTCGTTGAGTTTTGCTAAGCTGAAGGTGTATTTGGTCCATTTCAGTAGGTGCTGTGTTCAAAACTTAGTTAAGCATTTGAATTTTTTTTTTCTTAATTGGGAAGAAGCCCCAGTGAACATCACTCTTGATTAAAGTCTTTACTTTAGAGAAGAGATAAACCTCCAATGCAAAAAAGTAGCAAAAGCATACTTATCATTTAAGTAATGTTCTATTTCTAAATGGTTCTGCAAATGAGAAAATAACCATTTTTTTGTACTTGCCTGTTAAGTGAAAAATGTCAGCCTTAATTTCATACTGAACTCTCTGAATAACCAAGGTGATTTTTCAAATGTTCTGAATATTTTTGGGCTCATATAGCTGGTATTAATGAGGACTCCTAGGTATTCTGCATAGATGCAAACAAAGATCTGGCAACTGAAAATTGAAAGCGCTTTCTCTGTTTTTGGTCTGAACTTGAATCACTTAAAAAAAAAAAAAGGGGGGGGGGGGGAGCAGCCCTGACTCCTTAAAGCTATCTATATTTGAATAAGAAAAATCTGAGGGACTCCAAATATGAAGTTTCAAATCATAGCAGTGTGCAAATCTCTACTATATGGCAGAATTCTGTGTGTGTGTGGGGGGAGGTTGTTTTTTAAGTGAAACTCTTGTAGTCATGGTGCTTTCAGACCCTAAACACAAGACTTCTAGATATGCTCAGGAATAATACTAAAAATCCCAAATTGCACTGCTGTTATACCCAACAGTCACTATTTTTAAACAAATACCGATACATGGAAGTAGTACAATGAATGCTGAAGAAAACTGGCAGGAGGGAGGCTAATTTCCCTTACTGCAGTTTAATCACTTGAAATAAATATTTAATCTTCTTCTCTCTCACCTCATATTCTCCTACAAAAGAGTTAAATAAGCATGCTGATGATAAAAATTTTAGTTTTAGGTATTTTCTTTTGTGAAAATCGTGAAACTGCAGCTACATGATGCAGTCTTTAGACATCAGTCTGACCTGCAGAAACTGCAGGAAAAATACTAAAACAATTAGTAGTAACTCTAAGCCAGATTCAGCAAGGGACCTGGGCACATACAGTTTAGACAGTGCAAAACCTAACTTCTAAACATGTCTTGTGTGTGTACTCTATATTTCTTCTTAGACAAGTAGGCAAAATATATATATGAAACATGCATGTATTTTTTTTAATACTATAATGCAAAATGTTCTCTGGCTTTATCCATGATATCACCTGTAAGACGCTTGGATTCAAACTGAATATGAATATACATGAATAGAATGAGTATTCAAAATGAATACAGCAACCTGACTTCATAGCATGCAACGCTGCAAATGCTCAGGCAGAAATTTCATGGCCCTGCTGCAAGAAAAGGTGAAATACCTGGTGGTCGTCTCACCCCTGGCGGGAGGCGAGAGACATGAGACACGTAAGGTACTCCTTGCTCGGGAGTACCCTTGTTTCTCAGCACCTGCATCCCCTCCTCCCCTTCCAAAGAGGGCTGGCTTGTCCTGGTGTGGGACTAAGCTCGGGTGGTGCGCTGAGGTAGGATCTGCCTAAACTGAGCCAGTGGGAAATGCCTGAAGCTTCCTCTCCCAGACTGTGTGGCTCCTCTTGTAAGGGATCCTGTGCAAGTGCCTGTGGGTAGATGTTTCCGTATTTTTATTTTGCAATGAGTCAAGTGGAGTTTATCATCTCACTTTTAAAATAAGACCAGTGAGAGTGGTGCCAGTTGTGGCTGGAAAATGGGAGATCTTGATTCAAATCGAGACCTGGCATTCCTATTGCTTCAGGCTATCAATGTATCCATGCAAATAACACACTGCGTACGCTGTGCAAGGCTGATGCGTGTCTCAGATGCTGGCAGCTCTGCAGCTCCCTCCCTCATCTGAAGGGATTAGAAGTTGCATGACCTAGCTCAGAGGAGAACTTCACCCTCGAGGGCAGTCAGTGATCTGGTACTACTGTGCAGCCCACGGTGCCAGACTGACAGTACAAGGAAAAGTTCAACACAGAAAACATGGCTCTAGTCTAGTGAATGAGCCACTAAAATGGAAGGAATTGTCCTGGGTGTTTACATATGCCAGACTACCTATTTCTAAAAATTCTGCATCAACAACACTCTTAATCTTTTGAAAGGTTGCAGCACAGAAGCAAAGAGCCTAAGCTTCTTTTCTTAGACCTTCCAAGCATAGTTCAGCTCTGATACTGAGGGGCAATCATAGATATCCCGGTGCAAAACCTGTTGAAGATGGAAGAAAGGTACCCATTGATTTAATAGTCACAGGGCTGGGTTTGGAGTGAGAAGGCAATTAAGCTTCCAGGTCCATTCATTTTCGTCCTAATGTTATTAGTGCAACTTGCTTTTTCTTTCTTTTTTCCCCCCTTTTTTAACTGGATAGATACACGTTAATAAATAACTAGACTTGGATCATTTAATTTCACAAAGATCGTTGAAAAGCCATTGGAGAGTAACAGTTGTTAAACTAATATGCTAACTCATATAACAAAATGATGGCAGTGGCAAATTGCAATGTATCTTTGCTTTCTGAATAGATTGCTATAAAACATTATATTTGGAAATTGTACTTGTGTGAACAGTTGTTACAGTAACTATTGCTAGCTGTAGCTAGTTATTGATACTTGATTAGTCCAGTATCTGAAAATGTGTGTTAATTCATGGAACTGTTATTTATGATAAATGCTGTGCTCCTAGTGTATATCACTTCAACTGCTACTGCAATACTGCAAAAAAGTTTGTCTCCCGGTACATTAAAAAAAAAAAAAAATCTTTCTAGAAAGGGCCATAACTGTGAATACCACATGTAAGCCCTCCCTGGTTTGGAGGTACTGCTTGTTCATGTCCACTAAGATGGATCAAACTAGAACATACCATGAAGCAACCAGTAAGTATTGTGAAACAGAATTTGCATCTAAATTTTAGATTCTAAAATTTTCTTAAATAGCTACTGAACTTTTATTTTTTTAACTCATTCCCATCTTATTTTGAAGCTGCTTTAAGACTCGGAAGAAAATGTGTGTTAATACTCAAGCTTTGTAGGGAATTATTGTGGCTTATGAGTTAATGAAAAGTTTTTTATTGCACCCCACAGCTACTGCTAAAAAAGCTTCTATGTATTCAAACAGGCAGAGAACTCTGCAAATTACAAAACTTGTTTTCGCTATTGTGTTATAAAAGGGAAACATCCTTTGCTGAAGAGGAGCAGGCTTTAAGTCATGTTTGGATAGTTTGATAGGTAAGAGATGTCACCATCTTTAGTTCTTTAACCTAAGAAAAGGGGTGTGGGGGGAAAATATTTGAACCAAAGAAAGACATTCTGTCAATATATGCTTTTGCAATACTTTCAGTAAAGGGGAAAAAAAGGTTGTCAGCTGTTTTGTGATAGCAGTGACTGCCCCTTTGACTTTGGATATCCGAAATCTTCAGCTCCAAGGAATACAGTCTTGGCTGCACTGCTGAATTTATGTGAAGTGATATCCAAGTTAATACTGGAGATGAAAACCTAATCATGGGTTACTTTGAAGGCGTAATCTTGAAGTACATAATGTATTCCATTAGGCAAAGAAAAGGCAAAGAAAAGGTTTTGTTTTTTGTTTTCACGTTCCTCTAGCCAAGGCTCCACTGTATAGCTTTTTCTTTTATAAGGACCTTGTTACCTCTGGGGGCTGTTTTTCCTAGGCAAGCCATTTCTGCTGTTTAATCTGCTGCAACAGGAACGCTTGCAGGACAGACAGAAATGGCAGCTACTCTAATTGTCCTTTTCAAAATGCATACTGTTTATCTTGCACAGTTTTGCAAAACAGAAAATTCAAAAAAGAATAGGATTTGTTTAAATATTTTATCTAGGTTAAGTGTTTACCTTCTGATTTGTGACTATATAGGGAAATTATATTCCAGATTACCTTTACAGATTAACATAAATGCTATATTGAAATTTTATTGACCGTAATTTATAAATTTCTATCTGTGGCAGTGTATTCTTCTCCTAACACTGTTGTCATTCTTAACATGCATTTTATTGACTGTAACAAGGCTCTTAGGAAAGTGTAATCAGACACGGTCAATAAACTCTGCTTGAAGTTTTGCTATTAGGCATTGGCAGAATGCTAATTTATTCAGTTAAGCTTTATGTCTAAATGCCATACAATAGACTGTACGCTGCTTTTGCCTGGAAAACGTACAACTTGCATTGGACCAGATGGTAAGTTGGCAACCTGGTGCAGCCCTATAGAGGACTTAAGGGCAGAAGTGCTTTCTCCTTTGCATAGCTCATAAATTGCTCTTTAATGCAGCAGGTGAAACTGCTGCCCTTCCCTGATGTGGGGAGTAGGTGGCTTGCACAAAACAAAAAAGGGGGGCAGTAGGGGAGATGTGTGCAGTGATGTCTCATAGCAGACTTCCTTGTGCTGGGGACAAGAAGTGCATCAGAAGGGTTCTGGTGCGACTGGATTGCGTATCGTTCCCTGAGCTGCTCTTTGACTGGGATAAATGTATTTTGCACTTAAGCTGCCTGAAAAATGGTAGTCATTGCAGTTGTCGCTAGTAAATGGCACAATCCAAAATGCTCAAGCCTACAGATGTTAAACAAAGGTGATTATCCTCTCCTTTAGTTAACCAGCAGTTTCTAAATAATGACGTGCTTTAAATATGCTTGGTTGTTTTGCCTGCTGTTTTATTTCTTTAACATAAAACAGCCAAGAAACAAAAACTCCCATTCAAATATACCTGTGTTCATAACAGAAGAGATTTTTTAATAAAATTTTAGACCTCAGTAGGATATATTGTTATAGGAAAGTAAGTTATTTTAATGCCAGCTTATTTTGTGGCTTATCCTTTTGTTTTTGCCAGTAACTGTTTTTTTTTCATCAATGAAATAATGTGTATTCCAGTTTTGATGTTATTCCAAAACACAGTTCAATAAGATCTGCTGAGGATTACTGGGAGTCTCCATCTGTTCGCACCCTGAATAGGAAATGCTACAGATGATAGTGAGCAGATGTATTCTGACGATTACAGTCATGCTCAGAAACATCCAAATTCTGGATTGAAAAGGCAAAAACACTTTAGTCTTACACAGCTTATCTTAACAGTCTCCAAAATTGTTTTTATTTCCCTGAAATTAGCATTGTTCATACCCCGAGACAGATGCCTGGTTTTACGGCCAGTCCAGGATGGCGTGTGACACCTTAGCGAGAGAAGGGCTATGGAGGTATGCTCACACTTTCTTTTCTTCTGGCCTAACACATTTTGAGGAAGTTTGTTAATCCTGGATTTTTTGTGTGTTTGTTTAAGTGTAGGGAGAAAGATGTGCACTGATCAGGCAACCTAAAAATTCTCATCTGACTGTGGGTTAGGGACTCAAAAAAGATCCTTGCTTTACCTTGAGTACAGCTGGGGCTGGGACTGGCTGCTGATTTGGCCTGTTCCACGCAGGAGTCGGCGGCTGTGACAGCTAACCTTGGTTTATGAAACCCTGCTCATCGGGTTAGAGGTTGGAGGATGAGTTCAAAGTGGAACAGGTCTAATGGCGCTGCCGGAAGAAGCAGGGAGGTGGGGAGCCTCTCCCAAGGAGGAAACTGGAAGGAGCCCACTCACTTAGCAGAGCAAAACAAAAAGCTGAAGTGAGATGCGATCAAGAGGAAGAAAAAATAATATCTAAGATCAGTGATGAAGTTGGCACAATTAATAGCTGACTTATAGCCAATTTCACCTTAAAAACCAACTAACCAATCAAAAAAAAAAAAAAAAAAAACACCCTCAAATTTTCTAACTCTCCTACCCTGGGTATGCCCTTCTCTTTTCTGGTTTTCCAAAATGAAGATGATGTATAATAACACCAAATGATTTTAGTTTAGATAAAGTTGTGCTTTGAAGTGTTAGTTTGCCTATGCAGAAATGTGCTAATTACTGGCAAAAATGCCTCCCGACTCAAACAATTATGTTTCTTTGTAAGCGTCATATTGTTGATAAGTTTTCAAACAAAGTTAATCTAACAAAGATGCTGAAAATGGAGTTGCACCACAGGAGAAGCTGGCAGTCATAAATCTGATGGTGCTGCATGCTACTTCCTTGAGGCCGTGGGAGAGAGTTGAAAGAGTGTGATAATGGTAATGGTGGGACAAAAATCTCCGGCTAGATTGTGTTCGGTGTCTCTGCTCCTGCCCCAGGAGCCCACGTGCTGAAATGGGATGCTGCCCAGGCTGTACTATGGCTCCATAATCTTGGTTTCTCTGTGAATGCTGATATATTAAAGCAATGATGCTTTAAGATTTAGATTGTATTTAATTTTAACAAACTATGCAGCATGATCATTTAATTAATTTTGACTGGCTTTTTAAAAAGTTCTCCTGTTCTTAAGCTCAGGATGTAAAGCCCCCCTACCCCCCCAAAAAAACAGTAATCTAATAGTTTGCAAACTTTAAATGCAATTTTATTTTAAGGACTAGGTAATAAAAATTTCAGCCTGTAGGTGTGTCCACTGGGATGACTGTCACCTACAGATGAGAAAATCTTTTTTTGCCTCCTTTTTCTCATGTATAAAGTAGAAATGGGAAGTGTGCTCAGCTAGCTTGTTAGCGTTATTCTAACTCTCTAGAAATGAAGGATTTCAGAGAATATAAACGGGTTAACTGAGTAACTCTTTACTAATGTGATAATACCATTTCACCTTGATCATTATGAACATACCTGTAAAACTAACTGTGGTGGTGGCCCTAACACCAAGAAACTCAGTGCTGTTGCATCCAGAGAGGTATTGAGATTGTTTTTGGATCTGGCTCTTGGTTCTAAGATCTTAGATTTTACAGGAGACAGTAGTGATTTGTTGTGCCACATTGTAAGATCCAATCGTATAAGTCAATGATTTATTTCTTTACAATATTATAACATGTGCCGCTGCTTATTTCTTAGTGTCATTTTAATAGGTAAATTTGTCACTATTTTGTCACTTGATATATTAACAAGCTTTTAGTTCACTGAGGTTTTTGAAATCAGCATCAGGGATGTAATATAAAAGAACAAAAACAAAACCCTTCCCTTCCAACCTCAGTACTTGAAGTGGCTTTGATTTTCTTTTTCTTGTTCTCTTAATCGTAAGATATAACTTTAAAAAAAATGTATTTTACAGTATTTGATCATGAAATGATTTGCTTTTGAACAAAGAACACCCAATTCTAGATATATAAATGGGCTCACAGTACCAAGCAGTTCAGGGTCTAATCCTGAAGACTTCTAGTCTGTGCTTGAGCCAACAAAACGCTTAAGAAGAGTCTTAACTCCAGTTAAAAAAGAAAAGAAAAATAAAAAAGCTAAGCTTGTACTTAAATTCATGTTTCTCAACTAACAGTGTATGGTGGGATTGAGTTATTTGGGACCAGCTCTTTCCAAATGATGGTATTGTTTACTGGACAGCTAATTCAGCACTTAAGAGAAATGACAAAGCTGCAACCCTGCTGACACTTTCTTCTAAACAAATAAATGAGATAAATTTCCTCGCATTACAGGAAAACTCACTTTTTCATAGTACAGCTAGGAACAGGATTTTACAAATGCTAAACAGAGATGCTATAAACATTCTGTGGATCACAATGGAAATGTACTGCAATGTTCTCAAACACTGATTGCTAAGCATTACTATTATGTCCTTCAGCTGATCTTTTGAATAAGAAAATTTCTATTTTCAGTGGGAGTATAAGACAACATAAGCAAATGGGGAATGCAGTTATTCTTGATACTGCTATTTAAAAACTCTTCAGTCATTGCAAGATGAAAAAGATCTTTTATAAAAAGAATTTGTCTTATGACTTCTGCAAGTTTACGCTTACCTCAATTTGGATCAATTGTATTAAGAGGAACATTGTTTTAATGTATAAGTATAAAATTTATTATTGAATCTTCATTGCAGTCTTGCAGGAAAAAAACCACTTAAAGTGTGTGTCCCACTGTATCAGTAATGCTCATACATAAATGGCCTATAGGGATCTATAGATTTGCTTCTTTTATGGTGTTGTTTATAGCTTCTAAAACTATGGCCACTTGAGACCCCTATAAAGAAAATCATACTTTTGAATTTGTTTGTCTCTGCACCCCATGCTTGTCTCTGCTATCCTGTGCTATGTATTTATCAGAAAAGGTAAGCACAAAAAAAGCTTTTGGACCCACAATATCTTTTTGTATAACATTGTAAAAATAATCTATTTAATTCTGTGTATTTCATTAATCAGTTTTATAGAATATGAGGGGGTTTTTTTTTGATTTATGTGACAGACATTAGGAATGCACTAAGAATTAAGGGACCATAACAACACTCTTCAGAGTATTCTTCCCCCCCCCCCCCCCCGACACTCTGGGCAGAAACCCTTGTGCAGTCTAAAAGCTTTGTTATTTTTCTGAAAAGAAACAGATTTTGGTTTTTGGAGGTATCTAGTATTACGTAAGCTGTTATGCATCATACTTTTACTGTTTTGCTTAGCAGTAGCAGAAACAAAGTCCCTTTACATCACTGATTAAAAATGTGCATACACATTCACCCTTCCTGCAATAAATAGATATAGGTAAGGACTGTTTTGTTAAGTAGCCTATATAAATTGAAAGAAATGTGGGATAGGACTGTGTATAGTCTGTGAGTATAGCTCTCTAACATATTGTTCTGGAAACTTTGAGAGAGGAGAAAATAAGCCAAAATCAAGAGCAGAAATAACTAAAACTCAGTCACCATGTGCCAGTGCCAGTGTGTGACAGGAAGAATCAAATTTGTGAGAGGACTACAGTAAATGAAATCCATTTCTCCCCAATGAGAAAATAAAAAAGAATTCTTATTTTGGTTGAAACCAACCAGCAGAAGCTTCACTTAAAAATTTGTGGCTTCATAAAGATTTGCTTTGGTATTTCTTTATAGATAATTTACACATTAAAAACTCTTGAAGACTATCAACTTTAACAAAAGTTATTTTTTCTTGAAAGACTCATATAGGTCTACTTTCTTTGTCTAACAGTTTAAGGTTGCTGTGTGGTTCATATCTGAAAGTAACCCAGTGGCCTGGAGAAATTACTGAAAAATAGAATTTCCTAAGGAAGAAATGGAATGCCACCAGCATTTTTTAGCGTGATGACAGGTGGCGGCTATGGGTGTCACATGAGAGGCTTACAATTACGCAGGTATAAAGGTACAATGACTTCTGAAAGTCCACCTCCAAAAAAGGGAGGATGAACGCACATGAGGGTGTTAACAAGCTTATGCCCCTGACAAATTCCTATTTTGTGTAGTGTAAGACTACTAGAAGCAAAGCCCACCTCACCAAACTTTCTTAGCTAAAAGAAACATCATGAAATTGCAAATGTTTGTCCATTCACTGAAAAATGCAGAGAACCCAGTTGCCTAGTGACATGCTTCCTGCTTCTCAGAAACACTGGTACCATCCCAGGTGACCTTCTTTAAAACACATAGGCAGACATAATTCTAGAGAGAAGTCAAATTCATTGCATCTACTGCCAACAACATAACATGTTAGAGACAGCAGGAGATGAAGATGATTGATTTTTCATTGAGCCAGGTTATATGTTGTCTGTGGGCTTTTCATAGTGGTTTGTCATCTCTGCAAATGCTTACAGAAAAAATGGTACTGGAGAAAAGCAGATCCTTTTGTTAAAAATCAGTAGGGATAATATAGTTTACTATTTTTGAGTGAAGAGAAGGGACTAAGTTCCAGAAGATAACTGTGGAAGAAATGGATTCAAATTTTTGTACCAGAGGACAACCAAGGAAATGTCTATGAGGTACTAAGAGATCCTTTGAAGGTCAGCTAATAGATGGTAATGAGTAGAAGGGTTTTTTTTCCTTTTTCCCCCCTTCTATACCAGACACTGTGTTTAAAACACTTTAGAAAATGAAGATTATGTTTAGGTTATGTGTCACTTAACAAATGAAAATACTGACTTTTCTATATTTGTTTTCATTTTCTAACATTGATTTAATTGATGCTTGTCAAATATTGATAATTCGAGGGGGTGCAGGGGAATTAGTTGGAGAGTCATCTTTACATGTGTTGAAAACAGCTCCTTTCCTTTGCTATTTCACTTTAAGACCTTGTAATAACTGTAATAAGCTGGCACCTTTTGTAGGTTTACTGGATATTACAGATGTCTTATGATCATGTTCTTTTGATCACAGTCTGTTTCTGGTCAGGATTCCTTTTAACATTTGGGTTTTTCACTCCCACACTTTATGTAATGTGCTGCTTAATAACTAATCTTGCTTTCTGGAATGAGAATTATCTACATGTCCATCCTTTTCAGGGCTACCACTGCAGAAAAATAATTTTCTTGAACTAACAGTGAATATTGAATATAAGCATTAAATGTAAAATGCAAACAAAAGTGTACAGAGAAAGATATTAAAAGATGAGTAATTCATGTTAAAGGAGTAAATTTAGGGTACTTCAGTACTTACTAAAAATGAGGATATTTGAGTATAACAGACTATAGCCCAATATAAATGATTCTCTTACATTCAAATAATAAGTTAAATTTAAGATAAAATTGTTTGACACATTCAGTCTACATGCTCAACTAAAAATGCCATTGATTTCACTTGAATTATAGCTGGAGATTAGGTCAGGCGGTTTATTTTCTTAATACCTTGAGCCTTTACAAGTACTTTAAATATAATCAGACACCTGGTCCTGCTATTCTGCTATCCTGTAATCCAGATATGTCTTACAATGATCTTTAGAGACTGACAACAAGACAGCTGTAATAAAAAAATTAACATTGGCTTAGTGATTTTGATTCTCTTTGAAAATTAAAAGTTCTCTTTAACAAAAAAAGTACATCTTGGACTATGACCTATCCTCTTACGTAGACTGAAAAAAAAAAAAGAGAGCGAGAAGGTCTCACAAACTTTGGAATGTCGCACTTCGAATGGAAGAGTTTTATCAAATTATGGAGATAGATCCCTAATCCTGCTCTTCATTTCAGGCGGCATCTATATTGCACTGTCTGTGCAGCTCTTGAGGATCTATACAGCCAGGCATAGAATACAGCCTGTGCTTCGATACCTACATTTTTCTTTTCTGTTTATTGGTAAAGGTATCTGAAAGTGTGCATGCATGCCTTGAAGTGTTGTATTAAGGAAATTACAGTTTGGATTGGTGGACAGAAAGGTGGTTAAAAAAATCTGGAGAGATGATCAGGCTTGGAGTATAGCAGTTAATGGGTCATACTCTGTCTGGAGGCTGGTAACATGTGGAGTACACAGGGGTCTACCTTAGGACTTGTCTTTAGCAGCAGCCTTATCAGTAACTTGGATGAAGCAATGGAGTGTACTCTTAGAGAGTCTGCAGGTGATGCCGGGTTGGGTGGGCCACCATTCGGAGTCGTGTATCGGCTGGTGGAATGGGCCGGCAGGAACCTTGTTAAATTCAACAAGGACAAATGCCAAATCCTGCATGTGGGAAGGAGTTCAGGCTGGCGACTGACTGGCTGGGGAGCAGGTCTGCTGAAAGGACCCAGGGGTCCTCGTAGGCAGCAAGCTGAGCGTGCTGCCCAAGCATACTGCTGGCTTAAGAAGGCTCACAGCACCCTGAGCTGCAGCAGCAGGAGGGAGAGAGCCAGGAAAGCGAGGGCAGTGAGTATTCGCCTCATTAGACTGCATCTAGGGTACTGCTTCCAGTTTCAGGTCCTCCAATACAAGACGTTGATAAACTGAAGCTAGTTCAGCAGGGGACCCCAAAAGCTGTTTGGGGGCTGGAACGCTTGCCCCGTGAGGAGACACTGAGGGAGCTGGGCTCGTTCAGCCTGGAGAGGAGAGGGTTTGGGGGGGACCTAACAGCAGCCCCCTAGTACCCATGGGGAGATCATCAAGAAGGCAGAACCAGGCTCTTCACAGTGGTGCGTGACAGAAGGCCAAGAAACAATATTCATAAACTGAAACAAGATAGGTATAAGGAAAACTGCTTTTACTATAGGGATAGTCAAGCAGTGCAACAGGCTGCCCAGAGAGGTTGTGCAGTGTTCATCTTCGGGTGTGTTCAAGACCTGAGTGGATCAAGCCCTGAGCAACCTGGCCTGATCCAGTAGCTGACCCTGCTTTGAGCAGGAAGTTTGAGAGGAGACCTCCTGAGGTCCTTCCCAACTGGAATTATCCTGTGGTCCTATCACAAGGAGCAAAAGCAGCTTCTGACAACATGGTCTGTTTCTTAATATCCATACAACCTATCATGCAAATCTGTGGTAGAATTTATTCCCAGTTTGCTAGGATAGATCTGAAACAAATATATCCACACTATTCACAATAGCAATCATCATTTGCAGTGCTTAGTTTCAAAAAAAGTCAATTTTGAAAGTTTTGCTTAAGCTAAATTGCATTTAGATAGTAAATGGCAGATTCTACTTTTCACTGAGTAAAAATAATTCTATTTTTAGTCTAATACAACAGACTTGATTGAAGAAGATAATTTCATATGTGACTATGTGAAAGTAACAAAACATACCTGTTCTTGTCAAGTTTCATCAGATGTTTGCATTGGGCAATTAATTTAACAGCAGCCTTTTTCTGGTCCTCTAAGATCAACAGCACTGAAAACTGCCACTAAGGCTGTAGTAGAAATTGACCTCCAACAATTACCATTAACTTTGCTAGTATCCTTGCCCTCTCTGCTAGGAGAAAGCAGATGTTTCTTAAACTGGATTAGAGTTATTCTCAGCAGCTCCACTGTCTTATTAGCACCCATGGTGCTGAGTGATCTTTCACAGTCCACAGCCAATTAAAGATCTTATGAAAGCCCAGTGTGGAGAGAGACCTTGAAGAAGCCATATTCCGTACCCTCCTCCTTCTCTCAGGCTATTTAGTATATATTTGGAAGCATGCAAATTGGTATTCCTGCAATTTGAGTATATGCAGAAGATGATTTGATTCTAAGTGCAGGTTGAAGGACTGTGTTGGAGAAGAACAAGAATAGGCAGATGCAGCTTGGACTGATTAGGGCTGAGCAGATAAAGTGAGCTGTGGGGAGCAGAATGTATTTCACAGAATCCTGGAGAACCGCACAGGAAGGAGGCAGCCTGATCTGGCAGCTGTCTATATACAATTGAGAGGATTTGACAGGGAATGTTTTGGGTTTTCCTCAGGGAATTTATTTTGTTCACAGTGTGATAATGGCTTCTGAGGGCATTTAATGACTGTGGCTGTGCAAGTGTACATTTTTGTCAGCCTAAGACCACAGTATAAAGAGACTTAATGAACAGTTAATGTTCCCACATCTCACATGTATATCCTAACAGTATCTGCAAGACACTGTTTTAAGCCTCCCCTTTTTCCTTGTATATTTTCAGAGTATGTATCCCCATATCTCTTATTCCCTACAGAAAATAAAAAGATTGCTTAGCTGCTGTGTGGCTATAGAAAGCACTGCCTTTGTGCTACTTTGTAGTTTTGACTGTTCTCAAGCCCACTTTCTTGCAACAGAGGGCTTTCAAAAAAAGAAGACCAAGCAGTTGGGAGGGATGGAGAGGAAAAGAAATATCAGCCATGCATCAGGGATTGGAAAGAGAGGGGCTGCTTCTGCAGAGGAGACTAAGCCAGGAGCCCGGTGCAGGCAGTGCGCTCACTCACCCGGGTGCAATCCCAGAGTGTCTGAGCGGGGCAGAGATGGTGTTATCGTCAGCCATCTAGAGCTCATCAGACAAGGTGCTGTAATAGGTTGATAGAGAAAATCCACTCAGGAACAGCAAGAGACAGAGCTAAGGCTAGCGGGAACAGAGGTGCCGAGGTCCATCAAGGAAACAAGGCCAGAAACAGGTGCACCTGTGACAAGGGTGATAGCTCAGGTGAGGAGTGGGTGGCCAGGCCTAAGCTGAACTGGAGCATCTGGGCCTGTGAACAGAGGGTATGGTGGGAATCCCAGGTGAAGCTTGTTAGGGCCGTTAGTGCCTAGCAAGGCACGCAAGGCCCTGACAATATGCTCTTAAGATCACCCTTATTAGTTCATGAGGGGTATTAAACAGGAAATTCTTAGGTGTGTCTTGCCATGTGTGCAGAGCTTTGCAGGATGCTAATTTCACATGCACATCTGAGCAAAAGAAATCTGGTGTCATCACAAGTGGCACTTACCTGTCCTGCTGTCGTTCCTCTGAAGTCTTTGAAGTGAACCAGTAAGGTTCAGCAAGGAGCTAGTGTTAACAGGAAGATGGTTTCTAAGGTCATAACACAGAGTGTAGCTTTAAAAGCTACTTGCACTTTAATAATAATTCTTAATGACAAGGAAAAATGAGTTTTAATAAAATACACCATTTGTCTCAGCTTTGAATGTCTTTTTAATTGGTTCACCTTTGGGCATGCTTAGGTACCATAAGCTGTAGAAAAGTGACCATTTCAATCGCAGTCAGTGAGATCGCAAATTGCCCTGCAGTGTGTTTATCTCTCAGGATTGTTTTAAAGAACCACCCTGAACTTTCCAGAAAAAATATCTTTTAGCCCTCCCTGTCACAGTCTTATTTCCTCTTTTGTTTTGAAGGAGTTCTTCCAATTCCTGGACCAGTGGGAGGGTCCAATAGTTAAATATGTAGCAAACAAACATTGCCTTGAGGGATTTAGGGTATGATGCACTAAGTTAAGCTAATTCAAACTAAAGCTGTTTTATTTGTGAATGAGTATTAAGGAGCTTGATGTACTTTCACAAAATGAATTTTACATTTTCATTATTAGATAGTTTAGCCTGGCTTTTCAGCGAGACACCCCTGTACTTGTCCTTAATCTTGTTGTAAGACAATCAGTGTAGAAGTAAATACTACCAATATACATTATCACTAGTATGGATATAGCGGAGACTCTTAATGGAGATGTATATGTTGATTCCTTAGTTGCATCTACTTATTGGTAAAGAGAATAATTACAGACTGAAGCAGAAAATTGTATTGATTTCCTTGGTAAGTGCAAGAGTTCACAAGTCTACACAGAGAACAATGCTGTGTTTTTTGTACAGTATAGAAAATGTACCCTTAATTAAGAATTCAGGTATGTTTGTACTAAATGTGTGTCAGTACTAAACCAATATAATTCTCTTAAAAGTGGAATCTACTCTTTGGAGACACCAATTATTTAACAGCTAGACTATTGGAGGAAACATTCGCAGTTCTTGCTGTCGTCATGTCGTTGCCTCACCAAAGATGTGATCTCCCAGGTCTATCCTGAGATACAGTTACTGAGCCCTTAATAGAACAAAAAGAGAAAATGAGAATGTATGAACTGACAACTTTAAAACAAATTAAAGAGTATTTTAATCTAAATAATTCTAAATGGTATAGTTCTGAGAAGAACTTTTGTTCAGTACAGAACTGAGAACTAGCTGATACATGGGCAAATTTACCATGTGATGCATGTAGTCTACAGACCTCAATGGAGTTACAATTGTAAGTTTTTTTTATGGAGATAAATGTGGTACTAAGTTTCAATTCTACTGGAAAACAACAAAAAATCACTGAGAAATTGCATTTGTATATAACTTCCAAAGATGACTACTAATAACTATCAAGACTCAGTAATCATATGAGATACCCGTAGTAAAATTAGGCATTTTCAAACTACTGGTGGATGGCATCTGATATACATCTGATATGACAGTTTCTCCTAGATGATGGGTTTGCCTCCCCCCTCTCCCCCCGGCTTCTTTGTAGAAAATTTACATGGCAGTTGTTTCTTTGGTGGTTTTACTAACCGCTGTTGTCTTTGCTGAGTGTCTTTGTTCTTGCAGGGCAGAGCAGGTAGAAATCACAAATAGCAAGGAATAAGTTAAGGCTTGTTTCTGCTATGCTGTACTCTGTAGGTTTTCACTTGGTCATAACTGTTGATTTCATTGTGTCACCAAGCCATTGTTTTAACTTTCTCAGGGATATCTGTAACGTGAATTAAAAATTTAAGAAAAATCTCAGTGAAGTGTGCATCAGAGAGAATTGGCAAT
Source organism: Dromaius novaehollandiae (assembly GCF_036370855.1). NCBI lineage: Eukaryota > Metazoa > Chordata > Aves > Casuariiformes > Dromaiidae > Dromaius > Dromaius novaehollandiae. Next base: position 69,553,193 of record NC_088101.1, read on the forward strand.
TCCTCTAGTTTCTACTTCTGGGTTTTATTGGTGTCTTCTAATCTCATCTCTTTCTCTCTGTCTCTCTCTCTCTGTTTTTAAGAAAAATCTTTTTTCTTCACCCGAGCACTTCATTTTGTATGTGAATTGTCATGGGCCTTACTTTTTCTCAGCATCTTTGCTGAGATCTGTTTCCGAGAGGCGAAGTTGGCTGTATGATCTCTGCTCCATGCTAGCATATTAGAGACGCGGTTTTGGTGGCATGTAACCCCCCTCATCAACTGAAGTAGAAAACATAGAAATAGCTGCAGAAAGGACTGAAGGAAAAGAAACCTGAACAACCTCAGAGCAGAGAGATTCAAAAGCATCTTTAAAGTCATGTTAGCAGGTGAAAGACTTTTAACAAGATAAAAACCTTGCAAGAAAAATTAGAGCGGAACAGCTTCAATTTGCAGAAGATTCTGTTGCCCACTGAAACCAATGTGCTGTGCTCCATTTTAACTTACCCACAGAGCATTAGCACTGATTTTTTTCCACATACTGTTAAAAGTGTAAATAGCTGTCATCTGCTTCACAGAAGTAAACTGGGCTGCCTTTCAGGCTTGGCCATGTGGGCCTTTGAATCCCAAATGGATGGGTTCAAAAGAGCTTCAGAAATGTAACATTTCTTCATACCTATCGACCCTCCTTCTTGTCTAACAAGCAAAATTATTCAAGAAAATTCTGAAGATGCTAATTTGGGTAAAAATGTTCTTTTCTAGTTTGTTAAAACTGTGTGGAAAAAAAGAATCTTGTAGTAGGTGTGTGTGAAGAATGTGTCGAATAACAAACTGTGAGTTAGAATGAGCTTATTTAAAATATAATAAATTTACAATTAATATCACAAATGGTTTTGTGGAAACTGAAACTAAAAATAATACAATTACTGGGCAAAGTACTGCTATAATTGTTTTTTTTGTCTAGTAATTACCCTCTGATATCAGTGAGATTATAGCAATATTCATTTCTGTTATACCCTTTTTAAAATGGTGGACGCTCAAGAACCTTTCAAATCCTAATTTTGTGGGGGCATGGTTGAAGCAATGCCAAAGACAGTATGCAGTGCCGAATCAGCAGTGTGTTTTATTAAGATAGATAGTACTCGTCTGAAAAATATTTATAGAATGCAATTTGTTTATTTTCCTAAGCTTCCCAAGAGATTGCTCGTTTAGTGTTGTGTAATCTAGGAGAGAGGGTTTTTCTTATAGGGACGTTTGTTCTCTTTAGTTCTTTTTTGACTGCAATCAACTCTTATTTAGCTGTGGTTTTGGCACACAAAATCTGCAGTGCAGTGCACATCATTCCCCCCCCCCCCCCCCCCGCCCCAGGATAACTATTTTTTCTTTTTATAGGCAATATTCCTGTCCTGTTAGCTGTACAGCACTTCTAAGTATTTTTCTCTGGCATGGTTATATGTAATTTACACTATTCTGTAACTGAACTGTATCAGAGTTCTGAATTTCTGTAACATTTATTTTTCAGGATTTTGTCAAAACATCACCTTTTTACCCACAAGGGTTTATAAAAATGAATAAATTTTTGATACCCACTGTGGTATAATATAACAGAGCAGTGATTGCTTGCGGTGGCCTGTGGCAATAGGAAATCATACTTCAGTCTCTTTGAAACTCTTTTCTCAAATATATCGTCAGAACTGGATTGAGCACCTTCGCCGTCTTTGCCAAGTTTTGTCTCAATAACTTTTGTTCTTGTCTGTAGCGTGAGATGAAAAGAATATATGGCATTTCTTATGAATTAATATAAAACACTTTAGGTAAATATTGTCTCCTATGTTGTTTTTGAGTAAATAGGCAACGCTTTCAAGAAAACATATTAAGGTATGTTAAGAATGAGTTTAAGTGCAGAACAGGTGTAATAGAAAAATTCAAAACAAACTAATTAAAGAGATTAGCTAAACTAATTCATCAGTTTCTAGCGTCACTTTCTCTGGAGGTTTTACTTCTTTGGCCATATTGCTTGTGTAATACTACCTCCATCCTGCTTTGTGTGAGATCTATCGGTGCAAGCCGTGTTATGTTGCATTACAGACCACAGAAGAGAAACCAAAATACTGGTGTTCATATTTTTCTTGGTCTGTGACTTGTGAGGTTATCTTGGGTGAGTCACCTGACAGTGCTTTATCTTTCCTTTTGTGAGCAGCATATACTACTTAGGCTTCACCTTACAGTTAAGAGACAAACTAAGGTTTAGATTTATGGCCCATTAGATACTCTGCACTGAATGCTGGCCTGCAGGCACATAATCCATGATAAATATAAAGTAGCTGGTTTCCAAGTAGTTAGTGTGTATATACCTGCACATTAAATTGCTTACTAACTTATTTGAGTAGTCCTTCTCTTCGCCTAATGTTCAAAAAATGTTCTTGAAATATGTGACCATTATAAAGTGCTATATTTGTTTATTTGTTAGTATACTGACAGTGCAAATTAAATTTCAGCAAATTTTGGGTTGTTTTTTCTCTTCAGGCCTGATAGATTCAGAATGCATCATAGAGGTTCAAGAAAGAGAATAAGTAGAAAAACAGATCTAGGTTGATTCTCATATTAATTTTTACACAGATATACTACCAGTTTCTTTCTCTATAGGCAATGTTGTCAAAGAACATTACAACCAATACCATATCCATCTTTAGTTGGAGAATACAAAATACCTAACAGAAATAGCTATTTTTTTGGAATCAGTTCTTCCTTGGCTTACTTCATCTCAATCAGATTGAAAAGAAGTAAGAATGTACTTGATTCTATTGCTTTTCCAAAGAATGAATATTAGGGACAAATTACTGCCCCTAGTGAAAGGCCAGCTGTGGTCCCAGGCCATATGTGGTCTCATAGGTTCCTGCATCTGAGGCCTTATTCTTCTATGGCCCAAACCAGGCCACTTTCTGCATTCAGTGTTCTCTTGCTTGTTAAAATAAGATCCTTCTTCTGCATAAGAAGGAAGCTAGTTATTCAGGGTTTCAATTTCTTAGGTTTCCATATGAGAGCAAATTAGCTTCTCATTAGTTTGTGGGTATTAGTGCAATTATTTTGCACTGATGTCAAGAGTGCTGGTGCTGGAAAGTGTATGTAGGGAAATACCTGCTTCTCTTTTCTTCAAAAGTTTGACTTGGGCCAGGGGAAGAACAAGGAACAACAAAAATATCAATTGCTTGGTGTGTTGGGATGGATGAGTACTTAGGAAGGAGAACAAAAAGTATTTATCAACCAAATATTTCCCATTTTGAAAGTGACTGTTCAGCTGAGAGATTTTACTGAAAAGCAAGTGAGCAATATGAGTGTTTTCTTCTCATTTACTGAAAGAAGAAAGTCTTTGGTAGTCCAGTATTGCTTTCTTTCTCCTGATGAACTGGAACCTGAAAATCTTTCCTTATGCTGGAAATCCAGTAAATCAATAGGAAGGAAAAATGATTTTGTGATTAAAGCCCAAGACTGGAAAGCAGATCTGGCCTCTACTTAGAGCTTCTCTGGGGTTTCATTTTGTGATCCATGTTTTTGAGCCGGTGCTGATGTCTCCAGTCTCTGCCTCACAATGACTCCGAGACCTGGCGGCAGCTTCTCTCATTTCCACCTGTTGCTGGTGAAACTTGGTCCTTAGTTTAATCTGTAATCTGAAAAAGTTATGTAAACCGACCATATCCATACAAATCTCCTTGTTATCTCTGCTAGGAAATAACCTTGTGAATGGCTCTTAAAACCTGACTATTAAGTACTTTGAAAATGACTTTCGCAGAGAAACGAATAAATAAAATATTTAACATGATGCATGTGATGTACAACATGATCTGTACAACTAGTAATTTCTTATATATAGCCTATTACCAGTGAAAGCCATTACAGTGCTTTAGAGTTCCCACAATTATAGCCTATTACCAGTGAAAGCCATTACAATGCTTTAGAGTTCCCACAATTATGGGTTTATCAGCTGCCTCATTTTCTAGATTAGAGCCAATTTTTTATGTTTCTTCAGTACAGAAAGATACTCCACTACAAGTGTAGTTGATAGTGTTTTGCATTTTCCAAGAAAAATGTAATAAGAACAGCTAACTTTCCTAGTCTTTGAGATTGAAACAAAAGAAGTCTAATACTACAACAGCTACTAGCCTTGTTGGTTTATTAATGAGTTAATGAATGCTGTTGAAAAGTCTGAGGAAAATATAAACTGTATTTTCATTATTTTCAGCTGGGCTGTTTGACTTTTGTGACATCCAGTAAAAGGAAAATTCTATTGATTTACTTCTTCCAAAGATCTGTATCTACAGACTACTGTCTCACTATGACCTCTGCATCTTTACTGTTCAGGAGATTTATTAAAAAAAGCCAGCATGAAACAGCTCATGTAGCACTTTTTCAAGATTAGTTTTAGTCATGGCTGTTGTAGCTATAATCCATTTTGAAAAATCATTCTACGAACTTGGGAGAACAAAACCTGAAGTAATTTGCCAAGCCAGGTAGTTAGTCCTAGGAATATCATCACTTCTTCATTTCCAATGTTCCCACTAAGTTTACTGAAACATTTTGGATGTGTGGGAAAACTTAAGAAAGTAGACTTTGGCAGTCTACTAATAATAGCAAAGTTAAAATGTTGATATTTTGTTGCTTTTATTTTGCCCGTGAACACCCAGATACTAAGAATAAAGCTTTATCATAATAAGCATTGTATAAACATAATCAGAGCTCAGAAGTAATTTTAATTATAATGCACTGGTCCTTTGTTTTTTTGTTTTTTCTCTGTAACTTCCTCAAAGCCCTAAAATGATAAATGTGAAATACTGGATGAGGATGAAGTAACTTTTCTAAGATCGTAAGTTAGATCAGTGGAGGAAAGATGATAATTGCAATAATTCAAACTAGATCTCAGAACTTTTTTTGGTGTGTGGGGGGTAAGGCAACATAGCCTCATTTTACAGATGAGAAAAGGAAGAGCAGAAGCGGCGTGCCTTTTCAGTTACCCAGAAGTCCTGGGGGGCCAATACGAAGAGAGCTCGAGTCTTTGAGCACACTTTGACCACTCCACTCATTAAGCAGTCAAAATTTGCCTTTTTTCCTAAAGGCACACGTTTTTAAAACTTAAAAATCAAAGATTTTTTGTAAGGGAAACTTTTTTTCCCCCAAGAAATCTGCAAGAGAATTATCAAGCTGTGTACTATATTTTGTGATCTGTATTATGGACATAAACTTTAATTAAGGCCACATTCCTAATATGCTCTTGAACTCAGCTTCCTCTTTCACTAGATGTCCTTCAATAACATTTTTTCCCATTTTTTTTTCAACGAATAGCTATTGAAGAGACAAGTGAATTGGGGGTAGCCAGGCAGTGTTTGTATCAAGCTTTACAGCAATATACTTCTCAAGCAGCAGCTACCTTCTCCATGAAGACAAAGATACTCATGGGGCTTTATCAAGTACTGGAATGGCTCAAAGAGGCTCCCTGCATCTTCAACCATCGAGGCAAATTCTTTAACGTTTGTCTAGGCCTGCAGAGCTTTTGTGCAGGAGGAGTCTAGTTCCTGTCCGAAAGTTCTCAGAGTTGAATCTTTCCAATTCTTTTGATAATAATTTTACTAGTATCTTAGGGCTAATGGGGTTCTGACCAGCTATTTTGTCCCGGTAACGCTCAGAAGCAGAGATAGGAGGGTTACTTTATTTTCTCAGTCATTGAAGTTCACTGATAAGAGAGTTTGGGTTTTTGACATGGATTGAGTGTCTCCTGGTGAGTCATAAAGATCAAGAGAGATTTGTTGCCATCATTAACACCTTCCCGAGGAGGAGGTTACCAATTTCTCTCATGTCAGCTGTTAGTCCCGAGTTCCCGGAGGCCTCTGCTAAAGCAGTGTTTGCTTTCCTCTCCCAAAATATCGAGGCAGCTGCAACAGAGCAGCTAGCAGATCAGCTGCAGTTTCTTAGATCCTTTTCCATTCATCTTTTAGTGTGATTTGTATGTTCTTCATCTAAATCAGATTAGTTTATATGGGTAATAAAACTCGAGCGTACTAATCTATTCAGATTTATCTGAAGCTTTCAGTATTGCTGAGCACGCTTTTTTGGTGTATTGAAGTTAGAGAAAATCATCTCATCTTTTGGGCTACTGCCTTTTTTTTTTTTTTTTTTTTTCCCTTCTCCTCTTCCATGTGATTTCTGGCCATGGTGCTGTCCCACACGGCGCTGTGTCCTGCAGCATCTCCCTGTGGAACAAGCCGCTCCACTAATAAGCTACAGCATCCTGCCGGCAGCCCTCTCAAATAGCGCATTTGCTTTTCCAGCTATCCAGCAGAAAAGTACTAGGATGAAATTAAATGCATCTCATTCTAAGAGCACTTAGCTAATGCTACTGCATTGCAGGAGAATCATGACAGCATTTCAGAAATGTTGTCTTTTCTTAAAAAAAAAAAAAAAAAAGTCTTGTTCCATCTTTTTTTGAAATAAAAGTTACTGTTTCAATTGGCTACACACTGATCATAACACCTATGCAGAAATATTAAACAAAGATGTAGTCTCAGAAATCATTGTAATTGAATTGATTACTGAACCAAATCAAAGCCTAGAACAGACATGTACTTTTTTTTTTCTTGTGGGGAAAAAAGAGACCCTTCACTTCTTTACAAAGCTGCAAACCCTCTCTACCAAGTCTGTGTTCTGTAAATCTTGTATTTCTTGCTGTTAAGATATTGCCTGATCTGCTTCAGAGGCTCCCTGGTCAATCAGATAATTGCTGTTTGCAACTGCTTTTATAAAATCTGTAAATTATGTAATATATCAGAAAGAAACTATTCTTCTCTAATGTGAAATTATTTAATTATGCAAGATGCATACTGGAACCTGCATAAAAAATATTTAGGGGAAAAATGAAGTTTAGTTAGGAAATAGGACTCAAAGTTTAATGATTAATAATAAACAGTACAACTTGTACTCTTTTATAGATTATTAACAAGTGATCGGCACTGTAACAATTAAAAGATCATTCAAGAGATAGCTGATGCATTTCTGCATTGCCGTTTAAATCATTAATACCATGCAGGAAGGCACTTGGTAGAAGGTGCTAGGATTATCATTTATTTCAAGTTTGTCCATGTTTGGAGATATACCTTGGATTTGAGGGGTAAGCTTACAAATTAAACTTCCAGTGATAATCAAAGGCAGATTCACACAGCTCTTGAGCATGTGTGAATACATAACATACTGTATGAGGGGTATGTGATAAAAACTTGGGGGTTGGTTTGTTTGTTTTTGTTTTTTGTAAGGGGGGGGGTTGTTTGTGTTTAGATTTGGTACATGTTGCTGGGTTCAGTCCTTAACTACATTGGGTGAAAATGTGAATTTAGTAGAAATAGCAAAGTTATCATTGATGAGATTGCTATCAGGAATTCACCCACTTTCTTCCAAGACTTTCTTGGTATATTCCAAAAAAGGAAATAAATAAAGAAATTCTACCCCGATTGATTATTCACACTTTGTAAACATTAGTTTAGAATAACTTTGGCCTTTTCTATCTTGTCTCATTTAAAATGAAAGTTTTATCATCTTAGGCACATCTTAGTGCCCTCTTCAGTTTTGAGGAAACGAAGCAGATAAATCATAAAGCTCTAAATGAGGGGTTCATAGTGAGAACACTGAAACTGCCTTTTAGCACAAAGCCACGTTTGGAAGCTTTGATTATGCTGAAGAGCAGCATGTCAAACACACAATATTTGTTTGTGCTGCCTGCTTTCAAAGCAGCTCTGCCGACAGTTATCCTGCTTCTCCGGCTCTGCAGCCCAGCGTGGAGCTTCCCGCGACGAGGGCGAGCCTCACAGGCAGGATGTGTCGGAGATGGGCTGGAAGTGATTTATTCGTTATGAATGTGTGCCCATCGCCTTACTGTGAGATACCAATCAATTGTCTTGGAGAAAAGGAATTTAATAATACAATGCAGCTAAACAGCTGCAAAAAGTTTTCAAAAATAATATGTTAATCCCCATGATTTTTCTGTTGATAAAATATATTACCCGCTCTCATGCATGTTTCATTCATTAGTAATGGATTTTAATATAGAAGATGCAATGTGAATGTACAGGACAAATATATTATTACAAACATGGTTATTCATCTTTCTTGAACTCTTCTACTGAATAAGACAACGAAAATAATTAGGAGTGTATTATTATTTGAGAATAATCGATATTATGCAGCAGCAGGAAAGCCTGTAATTGGCTGTGCAGGGAGATGCTGTTGCTGTAGCAGCTGGAGGTTAATGCACTCAAATGTGTGTGAATTAATAATGTATGAATGTGGGTTATAGGTGTAATTGTAAGAATCTGAAGAAGTAGAAGAGATTATTTGAAACTCTGCACAGTTCCAAATCAGTTCAGTGTTTGTACAGTGGGTGGTCAGGGTAGGATTCTTCTCCAAAACACTGTCATCAAGTTTTTTCTGCATTTGTTCAAATAATGCCTCATGCAGTTTCAGAAAGCGTACTGCAAAGCTGTCTTGAATCATATGGAGGGGGGCACCCCAAAACATTACAGTGGATAAGCTTTCCTACTATATCGATCATGCTGGATTCTGTGCATAAATAACTGTACTAGAGAAGAGAAATAATAGCTTAATAAAACCCGCAATGATGCACACCAAATGTGCTTGTAGATTGAATCTTAATGACTCAAAATTCCAGCTGATCAGACAGTTGCCTCATGAATGTGCTTTTGCATGTATTGCAGCTGTGCCCAGGTCTCCGCGAGAATGCCAGTGGTTGGATGTCAGGGGCTTCTCAGTACTGTAAAGTTGGATTGCAGAGTAGAAGGCAGAGGGGTTATATCAACATTAGCAAGTAATGCAGTCAGAAATGGCTTGGTAGATTTAAGCATTCATGACCTCTGTCTTTATACTACGTGCAGTTCAGGGATTTTCACTTCTGAGTAAATTTAGCCCAGTTCCCTGGACCAAACAGCCCCAACACACGTGGTTTGAAGTGGACCCAAGGACCAATCACTGTTTTGGATTGTTGTGCCCTCCTTAGAGCGTGCATCATGTTTGGTGTGTGCCTGGAGCAGAGCTTCCAGGTGGGATTGACTCCAGAAGGAATCTAGTTCACACACATCAAAATTACCATGTGTTGGCTAGAAGCATAGAGTAATTGGGAATAATCATGGGATTTCTTTCAAAACTGTACTTCTGCTCCAAAACAAATTGCTAATTTATATGTAGCTAGAGTTAGACCCATGTGCACCCTGATACTGATGTTCCAGAATTCTACTTCTGCATTAACACATTGTCTAAACCATGATTTTGTGGTTTATGGTTTAAAGATAAGGCACTTCCAACTACAAAATTCAATGTGCGTATGTACGTATATCAGTATATATACATATACATCTTCCTAAAGGCAAATATGCTCCAATGATCATGACCTTTCTCAGTCTTTCTAAGATTTCTCCTGCATCTTCAGTGCTCTGTGCCTTCTTCCTCTGAAAGGAGATAAAGTAGAACTGGTAAAGGTAAAGAGAAGGGCAGCACAAGAGCATTTGAATGTACTGAACAGCTTCCATTCTGGGCTTGATCAAGGAGAATGACTCTTTTTCAGGATGTAAAATACAATGAGAGGGATTTGTTAGAGGTCTGTAAAATCATGATTGCTTTGGAGAAGGTAGAAAGGAAACAACTTCTTGGGGACATCAAGTATGATCATCATGCATAAAAATTAGACACTAGTTCAAGCATGCAGCTGCACAAATGGATTCTTTTAAAATTATGTAAAACCTGTATCCTCATGTATATATGTACATTTGCTGAGACAAAATCTGGTATGTTACACAGGCAAGTAGTTTTGTCTATTTTGGCACAGTTGTAATAATAGGTTTTGAATATTTAATTGCAAAATAAAAACAGGTATGCTGTCACAGTGAGCAACACAGTCTTCATATAGATGGTTAAACCAAGGCAAACTATATATATATATATATATATATATATATATATATATTTTTAATCACACTGCTGAGGTAAGATGAGAACAGCAGTATAAAAGGAGCAGTAAGACAATCAAGGCACGTCTTGTCTCCTGAATTCCAAAATCAACAAGAGGTGGTAGCACTGTAAAAATAATACATTTGAATTGTTTGGCAAACAGCACTAGCTAACAGCCTTTCAAAGGACATAATTTAGTTTGTGTGTAGAAGTATATAGACTTGCTCAATCCTTCTGTGTAATTCTTATTGTGTAATTCACCAAAGCAATGGGAATGGTGCTGGAACGAAAGCCCTACTAGGGATGGATAAAAGTGCTGAATGCTGGAAAACGCAGTGCCCTGGAAAGAACTGTGGAAAACAAGCTAACTACAATTTACCATCTTCTGTGTAGAATGGATTATTCTCTGTTCTGGTGTTCGAAATGTAAAACATTATTTTCAGTAAAACCCACAAATTTACCACTCTGTACCAGCTAAAAAGGCTGCTTCTAGTCTAAGCCCATCAATAGTTTGAATCCCTTTCTATACATTAAAGGCTCAACTTCTGGGATTTGGAGGGTGGAGTTTTAAATATGTAAGTCCTTTGTAGGTAGCTTCTGTGTGCACACGGAGCACAACTGTATTGAACCAAATGATGGTTACATGTCACAAAGTGCACTATTTGGCAGCTTGACATTAGGTAAATGCCAAATTAAGAGATGTTTGGAAATCTCCAAGCTAATACCAAGAACGTCTTGCTTTGCCATTATAATTACTGGTCATATTTATATCGCAATAGGCACAAAAGATGTATCTGAATAAACATCTCATTTAAGACTTCTCAGAGATAGTTTATCCATTTAGGATTCAAAACACTAACCTTCTTCATAAGGATGATCCCTAACAGAAAAGAAAAGGTAGTGGTCAATGTTTCTTGCACAGCAGCCCAGCAGTGAGAGCCAGGATTGTGGGACCAAAAAGAATAAGCAAGATGCAGCCTGATTCTGTAGCCTGGAGAAAAGACTACTCACTGGGCTGAAGTCCTAGGTTTCTGTTGTTCTTTATTGCTTGCTATACCTTTTCCGTGTAAGAGAACTCAGATAGAAGGAAAAAGGAGAATTTGAAACAATCTGAAACGTAGGCCAGAGAACCCAAAATGCTGGCAAATGCAGGAAGCCTGCTCTTGGCTTGTCATAAATGTAATAAATACAGCATGATTAATCAAAGTGATAGTTTGAGTACACTTTTATGTAATCAAAATACAAGATACTTTGTGTGTTATTTAATATTCTAAACCATTAAGAAATATTAACTTTATCCATTCATTATGTTATTTTTTCATTGTGTAGAACAACTAAATTGATTATCCTCAAAATAATATAACTAATGAAACAAATTCAGTATCTAGTGTAAATGAACACTATAATAAAAGAATGTCTTTATTTTACATTCTTTCCCACTTGCTTTAAATCGCTTAGTAATTTGATAATCTATTTAATATGATCAAACATATAGACCCACATATTTTGAATTAAAAACAACAAACCTCTTGTTCTTTTGCTTAATTCCTGTAGGCAGCAATGGGTTGAGTTAATTGAAAGGGTAAAATTATGACTAAGATCAAAAAAAAAAAAAAAACCTCAACAAGCAAACTGAAAGTAAAAGTGGCATTAGATATTGGTGATGGAACTGTAAGCATTAGCAGGTGGATATGAATGACAAAATAGAAATAACTTAATGTCTTTCATAAATGATCTGAAATCACTTTTCATGTATTAAAAAGTTAAGTCTTACAGTCAAATGTTATTTTCCTGAGAGCAAGAAGATTTACAAAAAAATTAATTACCTACACCAATATCATGTTTTTTTTGGCAAAGGTGGGCTTCAGTTTTCTAAAGGTAAGCACAAGAGTTCCTGCTCTCACCCATGGACCTTGCATAATTTAAACAAGGGCTTTATGTAGATGTCTATTACATGCGAAATCTCTATGGGTAGCAAATATTATTTGAAGCACGTAAATATTTGCATAGCCACCTTATCCCTAGTATAGCTCTGACTGGATATGTCTAAGTCCAAAAAGCTGCAAGGTAAGGCAGAAAAATGTAGTATTTGAAGTTAGTTTTACAACACTTATCTTTTCACATTTTACGTTCTTTATCCTGGAAAGCTCATAGCAGCATAAAATTCAGAATAATAAAAATAAATTATCCTGTGTACAAGGAGGCTGTGTCATTTTTATATTGTACTGCGTTCACAACCTTTACAACCTGCCAGTGTAGTAGTATTCTTCAACTATTCTTTTTCCAATAGTAATATGAGATTATTAACGTTAATATATCTAAATAGAATCTGCAAATAACAGCGCTTTTGTCAAAGCATCTGGAGTCCTCCTTTCCACTGGTAGCATCTCCCGGTGGATACAGCACAGCCCCAGGTTCTGTTCCCAGCTGCCTGCCGTGTCGCTGACACCCAGGAACGTGGATTTTTTGTGCCTCAGCTTTCTCCTCTGTAAAAGAGAGAGAACAACATGACCTCACTTTCAAACCTCTTTGTGTGCTAAAGATGAGAAGTGTGGTATAAGAGATTAATATTCAATAATTATGTTAATTGCTATTGCTGTTGGGAACTGAATTCTTCCACTTATTTTTCTTTTTAAAGCTTTCAATGTAATTTTTAAAATATGCAGAAAATATCTATTATGTTAATGTCACAGCTGTAAGATCTGTTGTTGTTATCCCCCTCCCTGTGTCCCCCAAATGATCCTGGTATTGAACTTAAGAGGAATGAAACTCTGCTTTACTCTCTTCCAAAACCGTGAGCAGCGCCCTTTAGTTGCACCTCCTTCTGCTGCATCAGTGCCACCTACTGCGTGTGCTCAGAACCATATAGTGGGCACTGAATACAGAACATCCCTTCTGCTAACTTTATGTATATATTCGTTTCATTATCTTCAGTACATCTTGAGGACATGCTGCTTCAGTGCTGTTCTGGAGAAAGATGATGTCCTGAAGCAGAGCTATTCTCATTAGCTCAGTGTAATGAAGAATATTAAATATTATAATCTAAAAAAACTGTGAACCTTTAGGATAATGTGCTGTTAACATACTCCATAATTTCATTTATCTAGTATAATACTAAATCAGTGGGGACAAGGACTATGTAGAGTACGTATTAATCAATGTTGGTATAACCTCCCTTTGCAGTTCTACTGTTGAGGCCACCACAGCAGTATCACACAATGAGCTGCCAGAAATCTGAGGCACTGAAGACCATAGTCATCCAACCTTTATTTTTTTATTTTATTTTATTTTATTTTATTTTTACTGTCTGAAGTACCTGAGAGTTAGCTCGTGTTAGCTGTTAGGATTTAGCACCCTGAATTAAGGAAACTGCTGGCAAGGAATGGGCCTTGGTATGTTCTGTCTGTTCCAGTTTCTGCCAGTGGGTTACAGTAAGCTGCATCTCAGCACTTGCACCAAGTCTGGGATAACACAGAGGAGTTTCAGTGCACCAGACTGAGTCATAGTACCTGTTAGTGTTCTTGAGCTTGTGTAACTGTATAATTTGTACTAATGGATAGGTGCCCCTTTTAGTATCAGTAGAAATCTGTTCCTTTTGTGCTTCATGCTTTAAATCTGCAAAGACTCAAAAAATATAATTGAGGTATAAAGTGTAATGTATCACCAGAAGAGGCTATTTGTTTTTTTGAAGAACTCTTCATATATTTTGGGTTATATTTCATTTTCACTTAGAAAAAGAAAAAGAACTTTAGAGAGAATAGGTTGAACAGACTATGAAAAAGTATCTGTTTCGAAACACAGGATAATGGCAACACTTTTATTAATAAAACCCCTGGAAAGTGAGCTTAGTCTTCAGGTAGCAATAAATCTGAATGATTTTGATCCCAGAAATCTTCTGATGACATTCTTTACCTTCATGAGTGCTGCAAACATTTCCTCTTTGAATGGTCTGTGTTGTGATGCTATCTTCCACAACAGCGTGTTGCCCTCAGTTCATTCGTGTAATATTGTTTATTGCCTTTACCGAGTGGTAATGTTAGAGTGAGTATGCTTCTGTTGTATTGAATGATGCTGTTATGTTCTATCTAAATTACTTAACCAAAAGTTTGCAATGCTAAAATCATACAATCATCCTGCGTTTTCCCTTTTCCTTCTTACGAGCTCATTATTTCTTTTTCTTTATTTTTGCATTTTCTGTCTCCTTGTCTTCCTTTTACTGACTGCCTGATTTGCTCTCCCCATATATTAACAGTACAACTGCAAATCAAAAGCTAGTGTTTCCTAATTTGTGTTTAATGCTGGAAACAGCATTGCCCCAATCAATCCATTGGATATAACGTCATTATGATATTTTGTATGCAAGATTAAAAGAGACAAGAATAAAGGTTCTTTTTTTCCTATCAGTGATCTTAGTGATTATGAGCAGAAACACTGTTCTCTGCACTCAGAAGAGCATTCAGCACACCACCTTGCTACATACAAAAGCAGCATCCCCAATAGCAGGTGGCAGTCATGATCAAAACGAATTTGCAGTTGCAGTACTTTACTCTCAGAATTTACAAACTGGAAGTGGCATAATATTTTGCCACAGTGGTATTGCAAATACCCTGGTGGAGATTGGGATGTACAGATTAAAATATAAAACCACACTTTAGTTTTGCTTACTTCTTACTTTGCTTACTTCTGAGAAACTAACAGCTTTTTGTCTACCTTTTTAGTCAGGTTAATTCTTTTTTTGTTGTTGCAAAGACACCTTAATAAAGAAAAAACCCCTTAAAATTATGGGAGGGTCAGTATTTTACTGGCAAATGTTAAATTCTGAAGTCAGAGTTTATTCAGAAGAAAAATGGCATCACTTTCTGTTTGAGTTGCAGGGCTAACCTGCTTTATAAAGGTAGATCTTGACGTTCACCGATGGCTTTAAGGGTTTCAGCCTGCGCTGCTTATTTTGTCTGCACTGCCTTTCTGGCATGCACAAGTCAAATTATAGCTTGATCCAGCATCCTGGGTATAAAAAGCAGATTTTATCATATCAAGATATCTTGTTTGAGAGCTACATTTATTTTGCATCCTCTTGAAATGGACGGGTTTCCTTGTAGAAGGTCTTGACTAGTTTTTAGCACTGTGACAAGACTCATTACTTGGCAGCCATTTGAGTGGGTTTTTATGACCACAGCGATTTTAGTTTTCAGTGAGGATGAGCTCCTTCCCTGCCACCTCAGCTGTGCAACCTCTGTAAAGATAAAGTGGCACTGGGATGATTCTGCATCTGTAACAAGATTAAGTGCAGGCTGCCCAGAGCACAGGAAATTGTCCTCCCACCAATCTTCCCAACTTCATCACATTCCAAAGAGAAAATGTGTCATAATGCACATACTTACCAACCAGTTCTGACAGCCAAGTGCTATACTTGTACTGATCATGTAGTATGGAAAGGAAAGGAGATTCCATGTTCTTCCATACAGAAGTGGTTAGGACATTGTGTTTTAGACATGTGCCATACAGCAGAAATTCATGCTCTAAAGTCAGAGGTCACTCCTCCAGACTTGTGGCAAATCTAGTGATTGGCCATTTTTAGAAAGGTAAGAAAAGTTGTTCAAAAAGGAAGATATGTCTAAGCATTGAGCCCATTTTACAAATAGCTATTATTCTGATAATTAAAAAAATACACTGAAACATCTTTCTCCTGTCTATTGTATATAAATTACTGATAAGAGCAACAGAGCAACAGTGATTATTAGGCAGGATCTTGGGTAAAAGACTGTTTTTATTTTTGTTCTGGGTTGGTTGTTTGGATAGCAGAAGGGAGTAAGGCAATTATCTAATAATATGAAAACAAAAAAAAGCCCAAACAACTTTACTGTCTTACGTGAAATCTCTCCCTACTTGTATCTCTGCAAGTTTGTTGATTTATGTGTGTTGTCACATATACATGACTAGAGTTTAATTAAACTGATCAAAGAAGTCTTAGATTTGAGGGCTTGGTGGGCTGGTTGTCTGGAACAGGAATCAGAATTGACTCAACTTAGAAGCAGGAGGTTTTACTTTTAATTTTGTTTGTTTTTCTTTGAGACTCCTCTATACTGCAGCTATGTAAAAATGAGTATTGACTATATAAAGTGAGCGGCGTACTTCACCCTTCATCACTACTTACAGAGTAATTCTAGAATAGCACCACCTGCCTTTTCTAAAATAAAAATAGGATCACCAAATATGATAAAGTTCTGTGCTCATCCTTAGTTTGACCTAATCCTCTCGAGATTTCCACAGCTGAACTACAGTACTTGAATTTGGTTTTCTGCCTCACTTTTGTCAGATTTTTCTTTTCCTCTCCTTTGGTCTAGTTTTGTAAGGAGGCATAACTGGCTTGTCTTAGCAATGGATTGAGACGAAGCACAAGCAGAACTGTTGTGCGTCTGGTCAGTTTGGTGTGTCCACAATTGTACAGAATGGAAAACCACAGTATGGATCTCATGATCTCAGATCAATCATGATCTGCTGACAGATGAAAATACACTGGTTGAGGAGGGGGAGGTGGAAGGAAGAAGCTGCTGATCAGCCAGCATAATGAAGATTTTGCTTCCATAGACTTCAAAAGCAGATTGGTACAAGCTGTTCATTTTAAATTGATTTGCAGCTGGAGGGGGGTGGGAATTAAAGACTTTCAGCAGATGCAAAAAGTCTCTGTTCTACAGTGTACTGCAGGCACAACCAAAGCTGCGGCAGCTGTGAGGCGGAGGCTGCTAGCAGTTCTGAAGCAAAATGTACCCAGCAGATAAATGACGGCAGACTGATGGAAGTGCCATAATATTTTATGGGCCTAAGTTCTTGAGATTTTCAGTGCAATAACAATATAAATCTTTTTTGGCATTTATTCTGCGACTGGGTAGCATTCCAAAAATTAAAAATATATTAACTTCTGCCTGTCATAGTGTGTGCAAATGGATTGCCAGTGATGCTCAATGGGTATTTTGTGTTCCTCTTACACAGATAGTTGTTGATACGGCTTAGATCTCTGTTCTCAGAGACAGGCCCTCATGGCATATTTCCGTGCAAATTAACCATTACTTTGAAGTAGAATATCTTTTCCTCAACTCTTCTATTAAATTTTTCAGTAGTCCATGTGGAATCTTTGATGCTGTAAATGAAGTGTTATTTTTACGCTTTTTAATGAAACGATAGAAAATAAAGGTGGATGAGCAATTGAAAGGTCACTTACTCCAGTGTTTCTCATCCTCCTTTCTCTGCCCCTTGCTATCACTCTCACTGCACCTTCCACCATTCCTGAAGCCACTCACGGTCCATGCTGCTGCCCTCTTCCTCACCTGTATCTTCTCTTTGGGCTTGCTGCTGTCCTCTCCTGCTGACCTCTTTGCAGAAGTGCTGTTGTCTCCCTTTCTGCCCACTTTTAGGTCACTGCTCTGTATTTCTGCCCTTCTTCTCTTTCATTTGCTAGGCTCAGCTGGATCTTTGCCACTGCCTCCTTGTTCCCTGCTTTAGGATGCCAGCACCTTTTTGCTCTTCCTTACTGCTGCATCTGGCATCTGCAGTGTGGAGCCAAGGTGATTTTCTGTACTAATGGTGAAGCTGCTGTCTATCAGCTGCAGCGTCAGGGAGCAGCGAGGGTCGAGGGCTGGGAGTCAGGGCAGGCAGGCGGTGGCAGTGGCCTCGCTGGCAGGGCTCAGTCCCATGGGACCTGAGCGAGGCTGGTGACAGGACTCAGGTTCAGCCAAGAGTTCAGGTGGCCAGAAAGGCCCATGGGACAAGGCAGGGAAGCCAAGCCTGCAAGTCAGGGTTTGTGCAGAGCAAGGGGCATGGCCCGGCGCCGGTATGACGGCAGCGGAGCCCGGCAGGGAGCAAGGGCCAGAGCCTCTGTGCGAACGCGCTGCGGGCAGGGGAGGCACTCCAGCCCCTGCTGTGTATGTCCTTGAATCAGAGGTTTGAATTAAGGACTGCACTCAAAGTTTTCTTCCACAGATTTTCAAGTTTTCTGCTTGCTATGAAATAGTGATTCAATGCTGAATCACATGTTTTTTTGCAAGTTTAAAAAAAATGTATTTTAGCATAGGTGAATACATTTTTAATGTATGTTCTTCCTGAACATCTAAAAGCAGGTTTTAGATGCCAGATACATATCTACGTACTGTCACTCTACATCTTTAACATGTACTTCCATTGTTACTTTCGCGAAATAAATTATTACTTATAAATATCCTAGAAGGTTTTGGTTGAAGTACAGGATTACAGAAAGAGATATAAAGGACCTAGAGAGGTTATCTAGTTCATCCCTGCCTAGAAGGAGTCAAAATTCAGGATGCATCAGCATTTTGGGGGTTTTTCCCAAGTCTTGAGTCTAACAGACTTTGCTGCCAGTTCACATATATTTCTTTGTTATTTTTCTTAAGGAAAGAAAAAATCTGCACGATCTTTCCCTCATTCGTCAGCATATGGATGATGTTTTCAAACTTTCAGATTCTCACTACTGCAGTATAGTCTTATTGTTTAAGCAAAGGATATTACTAATTTTGCCCAACAACAAAAGGCTGGTTTAACCAAGTGGATCTTCAGAATACAAAAATCCTACATCTGCTAACAGACATCACTGTCTTTATCAGTGAAATATAGAAATATAGATTGCTTATCAGCACTTTTCCCATTCTAATAAATTGTTCTGGAGAGTGGAAGTGAATAGTTTACAAGAGCCTCTGTTAAGAAAAATAAAAATCTGTCAGATACTTTTTACTTAAATTGTCAAAACTGCAATGGATTACCAAAGTCGACTACAACCAGCATTTGCAAAAAAAGACTAATTTATGCTCTGAATTCAGTCCAGTTTTAAATGATTTGCTAACCCCATCTGATTTTCATTGGTTCATGAAACTACTGCTAGCCTTTTCCCCCAATAACCTGCATTTTTTTCTGAGATCCAGTGAGGTTCTGCTCCGTTGTTTGGAAGGAATCCCGAGGTTCCTGTAGCAGAGCTGAGTTTTCACTCCTTGTGTTTTTAATTTCAAACAGAGTCAAGGCACCTTGCTGGTCTTGGTGTCTCTAGGCAAACTCTGAGGCAGCCATCCCTTTGTCCATCGCCTACAGAATATGGATCTCCTTCTCCTTAGGTCTGTCTCTGGTGTAAGGCCTTCCTCCTCCTCCTCCACCTCCCTGCAGAACCACTCCTCAGAGCCTCATTAAAGCAATAAGACTTCTTTATTTCCGCTTAGGTCATCAGAAGCCACAGGGTGAGAATGAGCAGACACATCTAGATTTTGCACAGTGTTTCTGAAATATCCCTGGTTTTACTTAGTGAATAAAGTTTATGGAATACAGATACCTAGAGTAGCTTGTCCCATCCTGGGGGATCTGTTTGCATCTAGGTAAGAAGGCAGGATCTCCTTATCTTGCTTGATGCCTGAATGCTAGAATTCTGGTAAAGAGGGTATTTTGCTTTGCCACCACAGAAGCTTTTACTCTCCATTAGCACTTTTTAGTCATCATCATTGCCTTTTTGTTTTCCTTGTTGGACTTCTCCATTCTTTTCACCGTTCTTTATACTGTTCGCTCTTCTTTCCGCTGGTTGGCAGTTATAAGAGTTCAGGAGCAGCAGAGAAACCTGGTTTGTTGAATGTGTGCCATGACAACCTAGTCAGATGAGGAAATAGGAGAAAATCATTGACAGAGGTTTTAAAAATGCATCCATATTCATAGGAGCAACTAAATAAGTGAATAACATCAAGCTCTTCTACAGGAAGATTCCCCAGATCATTATACATTGCCACTGTATGAAAAGCTGTTCAGGGCAAAATTTGCTGCTAGTTCTTCACTGACATTTTTTCTCTGATCTTGGTATATGCATTGTAGTTAACGTACCAGTGTCTGAGCTTCCTCAAGTATATTTAATGATATATTTATGTATAAGAGCAGTTTCTGTTTAAAGATTGAGTTTTCTTAGGTGTTAAAATTCAAGCACTTGCATAGAAGTTTTTAAAACTTATTCGTTCATAGAGAAGGCCTTTTTGAATCCTCCTGTATGTATTCGGGTTGGGATGGGAAGAAATTATTGCATTTGCTTAAACCATTTCACTATTTTGCAGTTTTTCTCCATCTGCGCTAAAAGAGTTTTATGGTTTTTAAGTCAGTAATACTGTTGAGAAGCTTCTTTGCAGCTCAGAAATTCCCATACTCTGCTAAATGGGAGCTTCAATTCAACTGATGCAGCAGCAAGTATTGCTTAACCTTTACTGCAGTTGCAAGCAATTAAAAATCAAGCAACCTTGTAGCAGGGAAGGAGCAAGAGAGCCATTGTGTTCTCTTAGCTTGAGACTCAGAGCAGGTATCACGCACCTGTTTTGGCATGCTAGAAAGTGTAATTCATTAGGAAGGAGAATGCACTTTAATTCATCAACAGAATTTAGCAGTTGGCTAAACACCGTATGATATAAACATAACTTCTCCCTACAGCCAGAGTCCACCTGGGAAACTTTAAGGAATATCATTCAGAGGTCCTAGTTCTATAAACATGTCCTGTATGCATAAACTAAGAAATGTAAATAAGAATTTATCATAAAGCCACACTAAATGGTGGTTTGCTATGCATGTATGTGGGCTCTATATTTGTTGAATCCCACACAGTAGGGAGTGCTGTCACTGCTTGGGTAATACTTTTCTTCGTGTATATGTGGTAGGATGGCAAGTCTTGCCTTTGTCTTGCAAAATCTGTGGGCTGGCCATGTCAGTTAAAGCCTGTTTAGGATTTGTTTCCGTGCTTGCCTGGTCTCACACCACCAGAGTTGGGCTCTGCGCTCGTGCGGGATTACTGATTGTGGGGCATCTGCAATGGCGAGAGGAGCACTCTTGTCTGCAAAGCATCTTCAGGACAAAGGCTGGGGCGCCGCTTTTTTGTGTGTGTGTATGTGAAATTATTTTTCTTCTGGTTTAACAATCTGCGAAGGCTCATGCAGTATCAGACAAGCGCCAAAGCCAGTGCACGAGAAGGGACAACTTGCTAGCGACTGTGGGACGGGACAACAAGCTGTCAGAGCTGCTCAGGCTGCTGGGGAGCAGCAGCCTAATTATTCTCCAGTGTATCACAGAGTTGCTTCAGTGAAAGGCAATTTGCGTTACTGTCATTAGTAACAAAGATTTCCAAGAAAAACTTTGAAAATAAACATTATCAAAACAAACAGTTGTAGTGAGGGAATGGGCTGAAATCTGGGCATAGTCTTAGGGTATCTCACCTGGAACATAAATGCAAACTAAGGGCATACATAGGGGTCTGACACTGGGGGAGAAGGGAGGGATTGGCGTTTATTTGCTTTTGACTAATAAACAAGACAAAATGTTCTTTAATATTATTTCAGTGAGGCAATCATATTAATGAAATACTAAGTCTGTGGCTGGCAGTCTTATCATTTGATCCTGCTCATGACTAATTGAGCTCCACCTAAAAACTAGTTAGTATTTTATTTCTATATAACTGTGTTGCCTGCTTGGCGTCAGCTCAGAGAAGAGCAGCAGCATTGGGAAGCTAGGGAGATTACTGCTGAGAAGATGAGAGAAATTAAAATGCATAGACTGGTCCACAGCTGATTAATGGGGGAAATGCTTCCTGAGGTATTTGAGGTATTAACAGCAACAAACAAATTCTGGGCCTTAAAAATGGCCAAAAATGGCTCTACAATCCCCTCTGCCAGCTCTGAACTATGCTTTAAAACTGCTGATTTAACGTGGAGGAAGATATGCGGGTGTCCCCTTTATGGCGTAGGGGTATGGCCTGTCGCATGTCCATGAGCGTGTGGAAACGAACTTCTCGCAGCCCCGTAAACCCGCTGTGCGCAATGCAGCATCCGCCGTTCTGCGCTGCAGCCGCGGAGGGTCTCCAGCCTGCGACGATCCCTGCAAAGCCAGGACAGAGGGAGAGAGCTGATCCCTGCAGTGGTATTTAACGCAAGCAGAAGTGGTGTCCTTTAAAGTTTTGCTGGAGGTGCCAGATAGCGTGTTTCTGCATTTTGTTGCCTGCCTTATTTCCGTATCTGCGTGCCAGGAGAAAAGCTCGTGCCGGGGCGGTCTGTGAGACACAGCGGCGCTTCCTCGGGCCCTTCCCGTTACCTCGGAGAGGATGAGACGCTCTAAGTTCATCTCCCCCTGCAAGGGCGGAAAGAGTGCTACAACAGCAAAACTGCTGGAACAGATAAAGACTCATTTTAAACTCATTTTATGTTGCAAGTATCCTCAGATATCACTGTAGCAATAAATTGCGATGGAGCTGCAAGTTGAGCAGATGATTGCATTAGGAACTGAGAAACTTCACTGAGTTATGCTGCATCTTCCAACCCCTTCCCAACTAGTGATTTTTTTTTTCTCTCTCGTTTTTGAAAGAATTAGCATCCAGCTCACAAAACCTGTACGTTTCCTGAGGAGATACGCTAGATAGAGAGTCTGATGGTGCCCAGTACTGTGTCATTAGTGCTCTGCCTCACTTATACGCTATTTGTGGGAGAGCTGGCAGCGAGCACTTTAGAAGCCTCTGAGATTTGTAAGAGCGCGAAACCTCCGAATGAAAAAAATACAGTGCTCCTGCCCCATGCAGTGTGGGGGTGATACCCACCTATATCACTGTACGCATGCGCGTTTCCCTTTACTACGTCTCCCACCATTTCTCCGCGCTAAACCCACTTGCTACTATATAGGGCCCTAGAGACTTAAAAAAAACAAACGAAGAAACCCAAACGACCCCCCAAAACCCAGCTGACTTTAGCAGCTAGAAGCAAGAAGAGATCTGGCCCTGAAAGGGTTGTTTTCAAGTGTTCTTCAAAGTAGATTTAACCCTAAAATTATTGCCCATAAGAATAAATCATATGCAGCTTGTCTTCTTACTGTATTATATGTAAAACTAGATCACCTGAACATGGTTCAACTCAAGAAAGGAAGGCTGAGGTTGTCATTGGAAGGGATATAAATGATGTTTTGTCAGTGATAGGTAAAAAATAAACAATATCATGCTTCAGAAGCCGTCAATAAATCAGACAAACAGTAGTTCATAGACAAATGCTATGGAGTAATTCTGAAATTGCATTATTGTGAATGGTTGTCACATGTTGCAGGTCTGTGGTCAAATCAGTGCATTTGTTAAATTTATTCTAAGTCTTATTATATAAAACTGCAGGGTTTTTGGTCAGGTTTCTGGTATATGCTGCAGCTATGTAATAAGGGTTAGTTCATTCTAGCTTATCTTTATGGGACAGATATACTTGTCTTGTAACAAGTATATCAAATGTAAAAATACGTCAGCCACTTTAGACTCCATTTATAATACTTTCTTGTTGCTATGGAAAAAGAACATGCTTCACCTTTTTACAAGCCAGATGAAAAATTTATTGTACATTTATTGTGCATGTGTTATTTTAAATGAGAGAAAGATGGGTATATCACAAGCAGAGGGTTGCAGAGCAGCGATGTGCTTAAGATCATGTTTAGTAATACTTTTTTTCTTCAATGTACTTGCTAACCCTATACATTGAATCATAGGGAGCCAGCCACACCGGTTTTGAAGTAAATGTGTTGCACAGGATACGTTCAGGATTTAAAAGTAATAGATACCTGGTTCTGAAGCTGCGATGATGAAAATTCCTTTCGATTACTAGAATGTTAGTTTACAGCTAACATACATGGTTCATTTGTTTTCCCATTCATCATGGCAGTAAACACCTGTCTCTTCCCGTAGGAGCTCATTTGGGGTCATCACACAGCTGCACAATCCATAAAAAATGTAGCTTTTTAGATGTATGGAGAAGCATTAGTGAATATATTCATAATTTGCTGAACAGAAATGACTGAATATGGACTTGTGAATTCTGCTACTTTGCCCCATCATTTCTACCAGCTTGATCTGCAGGCCTCCCGACAGTTCCCGATTATATAAGTAAAATGGTTGATAATGATGTCATCTGACTCCAATGTATATTTACAAAAATAGTAGTGAAAGAAGAAAACCAGCTGATCAGACACCACTCTTGCTGTGTTCTTTCTAAATGCGAAAAGACTGAAGAAGAGGGTCATGCAGAAAAAAGTTAAAATTCTGCTATAAATAGGAAGAGCAAGTCTGAAGTGCAGTCTGACCAAGTAGTTTGTCGGAAGAAGGTGGGTCAAGGATATTTATTGAGATAATACCTCGGGAGAAGGGATAAGAATTACAGATGTACAGGTGAATCATGCCTCGGATGTGAGCTGTCTTAAAAAATATTGCTTGCACTCTCATTCAGGTAGTTCAATGGCTAGAGAAGCAAGAACCATTTAATTTTAGAGCCAATCTACAGCAAGCTGTGGGGTAAGTTTTCTTTCCCTGATTATCTGCTGGGCAGTTTAACCCAGTCTGAGCCATATACTAATGCAGCTATATCATAGCTAATAAAATAGTTCAGTTCTGCTGGCCTCAAATAGTTGCATTACAGTGTGGTTCTGCAGTGTGGACATGCATTTATGCTCACAAACTTGGTAGTGGCAATTTCTCCTACTGCAAGATCAAGTATGATTTAATATAAAAGGAAAAACAGGACTGTAGGCTGAAGACATAGTCATATAATTTAGAGATAATTTAGTTTGCCAAGCAGGCCATTGGGCTTTGCAGTAAAACAAATCAGAATTTGATTACTTACTATTACTAAATGTAATTTAACCTTGTTTAGGAAAGAGATAGCCTCTCTCTAATCCTTTGCTAAAGCTTTGAAAATGAAAATGTTTCTGTTACTCCCGTGGCTGCTCAGTTTAATTTACAATTCACTTGCACACTAGCTATTTTAAGCATAATTGTATAACGTGCAATACCAATTAATTTTATACAAAAAATGAAACCACCTGTAGTTGTTATGTCACTGGAGGGTTTTGATTATGGTTGTCTTGTGGGAGTCTTTTCAACTCTTGTTTTCAGAGCAGTAACGGCAGCGGTCCTTTGGTTTAGATCAAAGCAAGAACAAAAGCTTATAGCAGCAAGTGAGAGTCAGAAGGTGAAAACAAACAAAAAATAGTAGTAAAATCCCATGCCATAGCCTAGAACCAGACTAGTAGAATGAGGAAATCAACTTTAGACAGTTGTAGCTGCAATAATGTTTCAGCGTAATTTACGCCAAAGTATGAGACCAAGCCTTAAAAAACTTGGATATCTTGTTTTCTCCTTTGACTACAAACCAGTGAAATTTTATCTTGCCTATACAGGTGTCCAGATTCTTTTCTTTCTCAGCCTACATCCAGTCACAGTCATTAAAAATGGCGGGCACTTAGTGTAAATATTAAAGATGATATATTGAGCCTGACAAATTTTACCTTAGGTAATTACATTCTAATTAGCTATTCTACCTAGAGAAAGTTTTCCACAATTTTGTTGGATAAGTTATTTAGTAGTGCAATTATTGTGCTCTTTAGTGGCTGCAGCACTGTTGAGATGAACAAATTAGTCTCTCATTTTTCTAAGCACTTTAGTGAAGAGTACACGATCTTCTGTGATTAGCTGTAACAGACCACGCAGGAGGTGTTGCTTTCAAAAACATGAATTCTTTTACTCTGAATAATTCTTGAAAGGATTTGCATGAATTAAGTAAATTGGTTCTCCAGGTTCCTAAAATGTTTTCTACTGGGCAAAGTTTTCTTCTGCAGATCTAAGATACAAACTTTTCTGTGTAGAAAACGGTAGATTATTGCCTGTGAACAGATTTCTTGCTGGCTGGCTAATAGGAAGATTAAATTCATGAGCCACAGAACTTTCCTAATAAACCCAGGTCTGGTAGCAACAATAAATGGGAGATTATGAGTTCAGCTGACCTGTGCATAGGTGCCCTGTCTGTGTTTATCTGACAGCTACTTTCTCTTCTGGCTGACTGACGTTTCCCTCTGGAAAAGAGAGTGCAGAAAGAAGGGCAGCTAATTAATACCTCTGAATTTTGTTTCTATTTCTAGCTCATCAGCAGCTCCCTTTTCAGCTACATTTGGGGAAAAAAATTCAAATAGGTTCTGATGAACTATTACTGCTAGCCAATTAAGAGGTTTTTTTCCTTAAATTAATTATAACACTGGGCAGATTTCATCATTTAGGCAAACATAATTCAAGCTGGTTAATGAGTAATATATCCTCACCTTGAAAACTGTGTTCAGTTTTGGTCAGCCCCATTCTAAAATAGGCAGCAGCTAGCGCAGCCTGTGTGCACGGAAGAGCACTGAAAGTGATCCCAGGCATGAAGAGATTTTTCTCTGAGGAAAGCCTGTTTTACATGCAGATGTTAAACTATACTGGAAAAATACTTAATATACATAAAATATTTACATGTGTTGGAATCAGTTAGGCATTCCTATTTCTCTGTTCTCATGGACAAAATCTGGAAGAAATTGAAAAGGGAAGACTTTATAAATTACAAAGTAAACTCCTTGTAAGCGCTAAGATAAGAATTGCTATAAATAATAAATTTACATTGTTAATGCCATGCGAGCACTAAAGTAAGAAATGTTATTAATAATAATAAATTTAAAGCCATTAAAAGAAAATGCAAACTTCCTAATTTTGCTGTGTTAATTACAGTGGTAGGTTGTAGTTAAAAGGTAGACGTTTACTAGAATTAAACTAGATTACCTATGTATAGGAAAGATATAATCATATATGAAAGATAATACCAGATAATTTTGAAAGAACTGTGTAATGACATAAATTATAGGGAAATTTTATATCCTAATGCACTAATCACAGAACTATTAGTTAGCTATTTTTAGAATTTCAAAACAGTTTATTCCTTAATTACTCAATTCATAGCATCCTACATGTTATTCTCAAGCATTTGGTACCTCTTGTTACGTATTAAATTGGGGGAATAGTGTTTGTTCTGAAATGGCTGATCTTATCTGCTATTAGTCAGTTCTGACATTATTAAAATTCTGTTCTTTATATCTAAGATTTATAAATAATATTTGAGTATTTGTTTCTGTTTCCAAGAAGTAGGGGAAAATTACTCCAAAGTGTAGGTATTCTACAAGCACTCAGCAATCTGATTTAGAAAGTACATTGTACGTAATACTCTGTCATATTTAATGCTCATTGTCTTTTTATGTTCATTGTATTCCATACGTAAATCATTCTATTTAAAATGAGTAGAGTAGCCAGTAATTAATCAGGATTGATCATGGAAAAACATTATATATGGACCTTGAAATGGGATTGTTGTAGCAGAGCCTGCTAATCCCGCAGATCTACACGATCCTCTCCAGAACTCCCCGAAGATTTGTGCTTCAAGGGAGAAAGTGCCTCCTGCTCTGCACATTGGTTCCTCTTGGCTACCTGCTTAGGAGGGAAAAACACACACTGCCTTTTATGATTACACAGCTAGTCACAGGGGAAGAGGAGGTGGAGGGAGAAGGCCCATGACTGTGGTCATCTTCACTCCATCCTTTGAGGAATACAGCAGGGTTTGCCGTGCATCCACAGAGGACTCAGCCTCGTGCTCCAGCACGTACTCTCCTTGCTTTGTGAAGGGGCAGATCAGCCTAATGCTGTATTTGTGTGTGTGTGTTTATTGCTAATTTGGGAGTGCTCCGTATTGGAGTGTAGCTACTGACGTGATGATGCTTTCCCGTGGTGTAACGGCTCGGTAAACCCACAGTCTGCAGTGCCCGAATCCCAGGCAAACGGGAAAGGTTCTGCTTTGAATCTCTGTTGTTGGCTAGAATTTAAGGCCACTGGAAGACACGCTGGTTCATTGTAATAGCTTCCTAATAATGCTAACACTTTTTTTTTTCCGCATACCACCTGTTGAAGAATGGCAAGAAAGTTTAGGCAAAAGCCTTATTATTAAGGCACCACCAGGGTGTACTGCACTGTTCAGCATGAAAGCAGGAAATAGGGAAAAGAAAATGAGCCAGAACAGTGTATGGATTTTATAAACTGTTAGTCCGTGGTTTTATCATTTCGGGTGAAGGATGATGTTTTCCTGAGAGTCCTGGGGATGGCATTGATGAAAACTCCCTCTTTGAACAGCTTTTTTAATTTGCTTATAGTGCCAACACAGGCACCCCATGAGG
Organism: Dromaius novaehollandiae; assembly: GCF_036370855.1. Lineage (NCBI taxonomy): Eukaryota > Metazoa > Chordata > Aves > Casuariiformes > Dromaiidae > Dromaius > Dromaius novaehollandiae. The sequence continues at coordinate 69,581,218 of NC_088101.1, forward strand.
ACATGTCACAGAAATATTTTTTTTGAAATATTGCTCAAAATAGGAAGTGAGACATAGAAATTACACTAGACTATGAATTTAGGGAGCGATCAGAATATAAGAAGGTGTCTTTATATAAGTGAATCTTAAAATCTCCTTTTTCAAGGTTGATTTTTATTTTCAAATGCTTTGAGGCATGGATTTTTTTTAATTGAACTACTTCCACTTCTTTAAATGACACTGTTGTTTGAATCTGTTGCGTGGTGTATTAAAGGAAGCATTTCATACACTGCTTCCTTTTTTTTGTTTTTGCTTATAATTTAGTTTCTTATCCTATTGCATTACTTTTCAGAGCTGAGACTTAGAAATTCCCCAAGTCTGTCTGTGGTTCCCCTAACTTAGAAGATATCAAAGGCAAGTGGAGCTATGATGAAAAACAACAGGAAAAGTCTGCCCCTATATTTTTAAAGGAGATATTCTTGGAAGTCAATAATCAGTTATAATAATTAAATTGAATGTTCTCAGATGACTTCTTTTTCCTTAAAAAATTCTTCTATCAACCACCTGCAGAACTGATGGAATTGGCCCCTAAAACTCTTTGGATTCATCATGTTTGGCCCTTTCATTTTTTTTTAGAAAGGGATCCATGTCTCTTTCCTTACATGAGGACAGAAAATAAAACACTCATTATAGATGGTAATGGTTGCTGGGTGGCTTTCTGCATATGGGTTGGCACATTCAGGGATCGAGTAGAAGGACCTCGGCTACCCAGAGCATTTGGCTATGCTTCATCATTTGAAAGATGGAGGAGACAGATAAATAGGAATAAACCTAAGGAGAAAATGAAGTCAGAGATGAGAATGAGTTAAGACAAACATGTCAGAGCCTTAAAAGGGGAGGAGGATATGGAATAACCAGAAATAGAAAAGAGGGAACAAAGTGTTACTTTTTTTAAAAAAAGAATAGAATTTAACATGAAACTATTTCAAACAATTACTTTACAATATAAAGTAAAGGTAATGATGTACTTGGAAGGTGCAGACGTAGGATAGTGAATTTTTGTCTGATTTATTTTTACTGTGCATTCCTCCTAGACAACTTTTAGCTTTATAGGTTAATAGGGAAAGGAACTGACATTCAGTTTGAGAGCACGTATAAATAAGAGAACTCATGACGTTCTAGTGGTAAATACGTGGAGGAGTAAAATTAGAGAATATTGGTGCTTATATATTGCCTAAATAAAACCTAATATTAACTGAAGTGCGTGCATGATTTTCCAGTGAGTAAAAAACTGCAGCTTCTATAGTGTGGTCTGTAGGGAAAAATCTATGACTCTCATTTGTAATTGCATCTCAATATAGATAGCCATCAAAGGAAAAACTAAAAAAAGCTGATAGTAAACTGAATATTACATTTTCCCTCTTTTCCTGGTAGTCCTTAAACAGTAGATTGTTGATCTGTTTTTATCCTGATGTAAATTTTAATGGCCTTTGGACCATAAATAGAAGTTTCTGTGCTTCTCAGAAAGTTAGTAAAAAGTGCTTCCAATGGAAAGAATTAACCTAAAATTAGTGGTCAGTACCAGCCCTGGTTTATGAGATTGTTTTTAGTGTTAGATCTTACATTTTTCTTTAATAGTTAGAGTGTCTAAAATTAATTTTTCTGTGACTTCCCTTACCTTTATTCTAGTGTCTGATATCCCAGTGGACAGGATTTAGGATTATTAGAATGGGCACAAGGATAAGCATTCAGGTCCAGCCCGATAGTAATGCAGGTGCTGCATAAATATGTTTTAAAGCCTGCTCTAGGATATCCTCTTGTTATTCATCTTAGTAAACACAGGACGATTAATTTTATACAGGCTGTCCAATAAATCATCTGGGATCACAAGCCTCTCTTCTTTTTCCCCCGATGCATAATCTGGGCAAGATCTTCCCCGTAGTTGTTGAAAATGTCTGATGCCCCTTGACGTGAGCAGAGTTTGGGGTGCAGCACTTCAGGTTCCCGTCCCTAGACTGGGAAGTTCTCACCCAGTAACACCTTCATTCTCCCTGGCTGCAGAGCAGGGGCTTGGGCAGGGGGTTCTTGTTGACAGCACTGCACGTTGCTAGCTGGAGGCACAGATCCTGCTGATGTGTGTTTCTGTAATTTCATTCTCATTTCCACTCAAGAGTCTGATTAAATTCTGGTGGTACTTAAGGAGAGGAAGGGACAGTGTTTCTCTAAACATTATTTTGTCTAATGCAGAGGGCAGTAGCTTTCTGTCATGCAGCATTTTGCTTATGTTAAAACAGATGTCTTTCGTAAACTGTCATTTGCCAAACTTTACAAAAATTGTGCTAAAATGAGCTTGGGAAGGGCTGTAAGGAGAGAATTGCAGAGCCTGGGTCTGGGAATGTTAGAGAGCTCAGCGCTGCCAGCAGCGTGCTCCTTAGTGCAAGTTTCCAGGGAGTGTTTCTTCTTTGAACTGACACAGCAAAGTCTCCAGGTCTGAAACAGATGTTTTTCCAGCCGCTCTGAAGCAGCGTTGCTTGCCGGATCAATGTCATACCCAGGGGTTAGCGGTCCACCGCAGCCGTCTAAGAGGACTCGCTACTGATGAAATGAAATGCTTAGAGAAGCATGAGATGCAGGGCTTTTCCTGATGTTTTGTCACAGCTAGTGTGGTTAGTGAATTACCACAGCTCAGTGCAACGTTGCTTTGCACCGCTGCAACTTTCTTCAGAGCAAAAGATTGGTGAAACCCTCTGATTTCCCTCTGATTGCAAGCTGGTGTGAAGACTGGAATGATTTGCCTGCTGGAAGGATGTTGACTCTAGAGTGGGAGTCGGAGGGACTGCAAACAGTGGGTATTGTTGTGATTATATTTGCATCTCTGAAGCTGCTTCATTTGCTGGGACTGATTGATTTTTCAGAAGGTAAAGTGGTCACTCACAGTTCGTGCTGTTTGTAGGTGTGGTAGCTGATCTGCTGAAATAGCCTTAGCTAGCATCAGGTATAAAAGCTGTGAAATCAAATGCTTGAAAAGTGAAAATAACGTTCAGGCTAAAGATCTTGGTTTGTTCATGCTGCTTTTACTTTGTTGTTGTAAAACAGAAGTAGACTCTAGCATAACATTTGTTTTTTAAAGTGAATTGCCAGTGTCTGTGGGTGGATATTTATTAGAAGGAATGAAAGCAGTGGACATAGGCATATCTGTCAGCTGCCTTTGAAAGCTGTCCACTGCTAGGAAACTTAATACATTAAGTGTATCTTAGTACAGTTCACATTTATAACACACTTTGCTCTTCTGATTTATGATGCAATTAGAGATTTGTTCTGTATCGGTATCTGTGTTTTAAACAACATTTTCATGGATAAATGCAAAGCACTATTGCTACAGGATAAGCACTACAGTTTTAGGAATTAGCCTGCTTGACACCTTTCAAAAAAGACATAGATGTTGGCATTAAATGTGGGTATTTTAAATATATATAATGAATATATGTTTTAAAATTCCTATTTGCTTGCTCAGACTCATGTCTGCTCTCTACTATATGGGTCATATCATTTCATCTAATCTCAAAGAGGACTTCACATTAATTTTAATAGTTTTTTTGTCTATACAAATTGAGTTTTTTCATGTTGTATAAAATAGGCTATTTCAGTTCAGTTATAAAGAAGATCTTAGACAGTCAACTTTCTAAATTTCCTCCTGTGTAATGTTGTAGTAAACAAAGGCTATTCACTCACTAAAGCACTAAAGCTCAACAAAGACTCGCTTTTGTCAGTGTGCTTGTACATGTGGACTCAAACCGGTCCTTGCTGCCAGGTAACTGCTCTCAGCCCGAAGCGCCGAGCACAGGGAGCGCTCCTGCTTCCTGAAACATTAACTTTTCCTACTAGAATTGGATCTTTGATGGATGTAGATTTGCATCATCACCTCATAAACATGTTCAACATGCAGATAAAATGTGAAATCTTTAGCACAGCACTTTTATATAAGTTACTGAACTAGTGAAATAAATCGTCCTTAAAACCATATGGGGTGAGAATATATGACATTTGCTATGTTACTAACAATGCATTTGTTATGGAACTGTGAAATTACTTTCTGAGTTCTAAACAAATGAGTAATTTTTCCCTCATGACAGTGCTCACTTTTTGTTTCTTTATGCTCTGGATATGCAGCATTTTAAAGCCCCTCTTACTAGATATGCGTCAACTCCAGCTTCATAATACATACTAACAGATAATTATGAAAAAAAAAAGATAAAATGCAATATTGGTCTTTCTGGAGGATATACAGTTACACCCCAATCTTACTTTCTTATAAAATCATGTTGTAATTAAGTTTGTGAGAAAATGTTGTTTATAACTTAAAATAAAATTTAAAATCATCCTTCAGAAAATCCCACTCTTAAAAATTGCACCAATTTTAATACAAACAATAGAATCAAGGTGAAATATCAACTGAAGTATAACTTCTTTGTGTTAATATGCTCATTAGCACCATGGTATACATAATATACAAGATAATTTCATTGAAAACTACCTAGCAACAAAAAACCAGTATCTAAATGTAAACAGATTAAACACTATAAAGTTCAGTGGAAATACGTAAAACATCTCTAGTGTGAATAGCTCCGGTGGCTTGGCAAATTTCTAATTCCCTTAAGAATGACCCATGCTGTTTTCTCTCTTCCATGTTTGGGCACTGCCAATGCAATTAAACAAGAATTCTGCCCAAAATGATTAAGGAATACCTTGTAGGATATTCACAGCTAGTGGTCTGTTGTTCTGTTGAATTCAAGGCCAAGTTTGCTGTTGATTTGCAAGGAGAATCACGTTTGAATGGCCAGTGCTGATCCTGAAACCAAAATGGGCAATAAGCCCTCCCCATCTACCCCACAGAAGCAGGGCATGAGCCCTATGTACAAAAAGGACACTGCAACAAATGTATGTCTATCTATAATTATGCTTTCTAAAGCCTTAACATGCTTGTCTTAGTATTTCCTCTATATCGATTCATTTTGAAAATGTCATTGATAGATAGGGCAGCATGCTTTTCTGACGCTTGCCAGTAATCAGCTCAAATTACAGCTAAAGGACAAATTCTTAGCTAGTAACTTGTTACATCTACACTGATTTTAGTGGAGTTGTGACGATTTGTTACGGCAATTTCTACCAGCAGAGTGACTGGTCCAAGCGCAAACTAAGAGTCAGTGGCAGAAATGAGAATAAAACGGAAGTGATTCAGCTCTCCACAAAAGAATCATGAACTAAGTAATCCGGGTGTTTCCATTCTTCCAGCCTACTTCTCCTCTTTGTCCGTGGCTGTGGGCAAAGAGCTTCAGCTTCAGTGCTCCTTAATCTCCTTGTACTGTGAAACTGAAACAACTTGTTTATTGATTACTTTTATAGTCACTTATAATGAGATATAAAATATCCTAGATATTCCAGGCACTTTCAATATTATTCTTCAAAACAGTAGTACACTTACAGAAAAAATTCTTCTTCATCACAACTACTGGAAATATTCTAGCTGGTAGACTACTACTTTCCTGTACACAGTCATCTCTGCTGGGAAAAAATCCTTTCAATTGAACAAGCAAAAAGACGGGTCATTCGCTGTGCTGTGGTGGACGGCCACCTTCCTTCATTTTACATAGCAAAAGGACTTTGCTGAAGGAACCTCGACTGCCATCCCTCCTCTGTGGGAAAGTAGCAAAATCCAGGCAATCTGCTTGGTTACATTACAGTGTCCAGCATTTGGCAGGACAGAGAACCTGATTAAACTTGTCCTAGTCTAGGAACTATGTTCTTCTACTTCCTCCTTCCTCCACATTTCAGTAAGCAGGAAGGAGTGGTCAGGAAACGCAGAAATCGGACTTCCCGGGAGCTGGCAAGCTGTTTCAGTTGTTAAGGACAGGACTGAATCAATACCACTTTTACTATAAGTGAGTGCGACTCTCCTTTTCCTCTCTTTCCATTACTTTGAAAGTGGCTTGACAATGATCAGTATCTTCCCTCTAGCTTCCTTGCCTGAAACTTTTTGCTTCTGAACAGCTTGCCTCCAAAGATTTCATTTTGTTGTTCTGCTGGAGGGGAGATCAGAACTGGAGCAACTGCAAGTCTCTATGTCCCAAAGATCAGAACGGTAAAGTAGCAGCACCAGACTTGGAATCCATCCACCAGAAACTTGCAGGGGATGAGACTGGCAAAATAAAGGATTTGCTATGCATTTGTGTATGCAGAATATCTGTGACATAGTAGATATATGGGGAGGCTGTGTGAATATGTGTGAGCAGCGTTGTATACATCAGGGAATTGCATGAATCAGTCTTTATAAGGACCAACACTGGGCCACTTCCTTCCTCATTTATTAATTATGTTTTGAGGTATAATACTTCATACAGAAATGTTTTTCCTTTGCTTGTGAATATAATTAGCCAATGTTCCAATATATTCTAAATGCTGCTATTCTCCCTCTCTTCTTTCCACTGATCTCTAACAGTTTTCAGAACTCATGATTATCTTTCAAATGCTTATCCAGATGTACATTTCGTTTTTGGTGTATAAATGCCCCACGAACTCCGTCTTTGGCTGGTAGGATCCATTGGTCATGTTCTATATGTCTTTCTGCTCAATGGGTCAGCAGGGCTGACTTGATCTTCAGTTTCTCTTACTGTGATGCAGAACTGACAGCAGTTCATATACAGTTATCAGTAAACATATTTGAGTATAAAGCCAGCTTTGGGAGTAAATGGAGTAAAAATGAGTGGTACAGGGAAAGACATATTGCTGATGAATAATCCGTTGCTGTGTACTTTTCTCAAAGCACCCCCAAAAGCAAAGGAGATTTCATGAGCAGTATGTTTCGCTACATGAGGCTGGTAAGAATTGTACAAGTTTGAACATTGTCCTACTAGTGCACTGATGGCTGTGCTACAAGTCCAGCTTCCAGCCTCCTGTGAGGCTTCCTCTCATAAATCACCTTTGTCAGCCAAATGGGATGCAATGTAGCATCACTCCATAACAAATAAGGGTAAGAAACATACCAAACAGAAATACATGTCCTCTTGCTTTTTCTCAGCAGCTGCATGGAACACTAATTATGGTCGTTCCTCCTGGTATCTGTAAGCTGTTCAGTTTTCTCATGGTAAAATGTTCACTTTCTACTTTTCTTTTTTTTTCTCCAGACACACTTGTAGGATTGTGAGAAGTACTTTCTTCTGAGTAACCCACTATCAAATGCCTCCAAAAATTCTGTTCATAGATGTTGCTATCTCAGTGCCAAGTCACAGCATCAATGTACTTAGTAGTGTCATGTTTCCTGTGATCATCAGTGAAGCTGCCACACCAGAAATGACTACTGATAATTTCTTCAGCATCAAATATATTAGCACCTGCCCACATAAGCTTTTTTATTTTTATTATTATTATTATTTTTACTGATTGTGACTAAATGAAAGGTATCAGGTTCATATATTACCTTGCAAGAAGTGTAACTCTTCCCCTCAGGGGTGAACCACTGGATTGCCATTTTGGGGTGCTCCTCCAATCCTCTTTGTAAATCTTCTAAGCAGTGTCTGTACTGCTCATGATCAGAACCCATTTTCATTTGTCCACACCATTTATAGATTACTGATGGTTACTTCCATGAGTATGTTTGTGTCTGCTTGTGTTGGGTGCAAGACTGGCTAAAATTTAATAGAACTCCTGACCAAGTGTCACATACAGCTCAGGGTTGTTGAGGGTGTTGTGTTTTCTCTTTGGTATCTCTCAAAAACAAGGCTACTCCAGTCTTGGGAACATCTTATTTGGGAAGCATCTTTTTGACTAACATCATCATCTTTTTATGTAACAGAAGAATAATCTTAACACAGTTATTTTGAAACTGAGGGTTTTGTTCTGTTTTACTTCAGTGGCTTTCCTACCTGGGCCTAATGTGTAGAGATGTAAGATGTAATAAGATGTAGAGATGATATACAAGTGATGTACTTGATAGGCAAAAAGGAGCATATACTTTTTGTGAAGAAAAATACCAAAATCATACTTCAGCCTAAACATTTGATTTTATCAAGCTGTGCATTAAATAGGAAGATTTACAAAAAAAGTTTTAAGGAAAGCCTTATTGTCTTATGGAGATCTTTTCATGGACTACTTCCCAGGGACTTTACTGAAGTCTGTGTGATGGTGATGACAATGACAGCACCAGTTTCTCCAGGCATTTCTAACATCTAGACCTTCTGAATCACTCAGAAACAGGTCGTTCTACATACATACCACTCTGAATTCAAAGTTTAGATATTGGCCATATGACAAGTGGAGAAGGCTATTTAAGATCTTAAAAGCTAGGAAGTATAAATTAGGAAGACACCTGTAAGGATAACTTATGTAATCCTCACATTAAAGTTTCCAGAAGAATCAAACATTATCATTTTCTGAACTACTTAATGCTTTGCTAAAACTTTACTGTCTGGTTCAGGATCATACAGCATATTTGTGTCCCATCTTGGGCAGGTGCCTTTTGGCTACATTGCTCTACAAGAACCCTTCCTCTCAGTCCTTAGGTCCATTTGAACTTCTTGCTTCTTATTCTTGACAACTTTTCTCCAAGAGAACTTTCTTGGTGATGGTCATTTTAGCCTGAAGGATTGGCTATTTGCAAGTAGTTAGGGCTCCTTACATTAATCTCTGCAAATAGAACGTTACTTTTGAGCATCATCACAGGATGTTGAGTATTCATCGTAAGTAGATCATTCAGCCCCACAGGTGCCTGGGCTTTTTCTGCTTTGACTCCATACTGTGCTCTAGTCGAGCGGATGTTTAGCCCTGCTTTCTAGATACTCATATCTGCACAGAATATTGTTATTAGAATATTGTTCTTCTCCTACATCAGTTCACTCTGGAAAAGATGAAGGATCAGGCTGTTTTAGAAGTTACCCACGTGAGTCCTTGACTCCAACAAAGTATGCCATCAAATCAAGTCAGAGCTCATTGGTTCCTGTATCGCATTTCAGAACTGTTTCCACCCCCAAAATTGTATAAGAGGTAACTAAAGGATTGGATTTTAAATTTTCAAAACAGTTTCCCTGTTGAACCATCTAGATCAGATGCCCCCTTTTCAGGACTGTTTTACTGTCATCGTTCAAGTAGGTTATGAATACCTGTGTTGAGTACACAGACATTCGAGAATCAGCTGGAGTAAAAGGTATTTGAGCACTCACAGAGAAACAGAGGACTATGTTTTATCAGGATGTATTATCTATATGAACTGTGTCCTTCCATCCCTCTGTTATAGAACGCTGTAATAACTGGTTTCTTCATCAGCGAAGGAAGCCGGGGTTGTTTTGCTTTGAAAGCTCAAGGAAACACAAAAAAACTGATGTTCAAGCATAACAGCCCCAACAACCACTGCTGGCCAAAGTAATGTCATTTGAAAGGTATGAAGGTATCTTCTCCCAGAGTATAGATCCCAGCACCTGTAATATAGGTAAATAATATTTATATATGATACATCCAGCAAAGTCTGCATCTAACCAGTGTGGATCCCAGACCAATGATACCAGGAGCTTCCTACAGAGTGCCCTGCTTACAGATTTTCCTTCTGCATTCTGCAACTGCTTAAGGTTCAAGTTGCTTTTAAAATGTAGTTCCACATAAAGTAATTAATTTTAAGATGACAGAGATTTGCTATGACAAAGTACACACCTGAAAAATGACCACACTTGGTCAGCTGGCTATAGGTGAGTGAAAAGCGTTGCTAATCACTAATGTACTTCTGGGCCACAGGGTGTGAAAGGCTTTGTACTTAGAATATGGTGTATGCAAAGACATAAATAATCATTGGCTAAAGTGACGTTATGGAGCAACATTAAAAATGTGCAATGACGGAATGACTGAATAGGAAAAAAAATCCCTGATATTGCATTGATGTAGAAATAATGCAGTCACCTTTGATCTCTTGACTTCTTAAATTATCTGCTCCATGTTTGACGCAGTTTTCCACCAGAATTATTTGACCTTTGATAGTAATGAGGACATTGGAGCTACTCAGTGAATTTTGTAGTGATTTGTGCCTGGACTATGTGTAGACCTATATGAAACATCAAGATTTACAAAGCAGCTGAATCTGTTCCATGTAATGAGACAATAATAACGTAATTTAAAGCTATTATGCTATAATTTCATTCTAATATGGATTTTAACTCATAACAAAAATTCTTATGTAATTATCTTTGATAAAGATTGCAAAAGCAGCCATAAAGCTGGCTCTGCAGTCTCCACTGGACACTTAATGCTGTATAACTGCTTCATGTTACTGGAAGAGCAAAGAGAACCACGAATCAGACTGTTCAGTTTGTAGAAATGTAATATGCACATCTGAAAGCTGTAGCCTATGACTTTTCAGAATTACCATAACTTTAGATTTAGTGCATGTATGTGTGCATGTGTGCACATTTGCTGAGTGGAGAGAAATAATCTGAAACTAAGACCTTGTGTACCAAATTTTAACACTAAGAACTTTTAATGGCTATGGTATCCCAAGGGGACAACTATATAATGGGAAATCTGGCAAGTTCTTAGATGGTATAGGTGCAAGAATATCACTTTCAATATTAAAAACAAAAGAAAAGAAAATTGCATTTACTGGTCAAATTATTATTTTTCTGTAAAATTTGTTACTGCTGAAAAGTCTGTATTTCCATATTAAAATAGAAGGCTGTTGGGCAGGTTGATTCTCCATTTTATATCTGCTTGTAAATGGATGGATTCCATATGTGCATTTGCCTCATTTTTGAATACTCATGTAGATACACAGATCTTGAATATTTGTGATAGGCATCTGTCCATATTTTAGGTACAGTTAATTGTCAGCCTTCCATTACGCACTTAAGAAAGAATAAGTGATGTCGTATAAAACAAATCATAATTCAGACAGCAGGATTTTTAAAGTTAGAAGGAAGGGTATTGACTGAAGTCTGCTGAAATGAGTCAAGATAAGATGAAGTGCGACAGTTCGGTGATTGATTTATGAGGCTCCCAAAGGTGAAGTGTCCCTTGCAGATAAAACTGCCAGGTTTGGAGGGGAGAGGGCAAAATTAAAGGGAGACTAAAAGGGGTGGTTGAGAAGTAGAGGGGAAAAAATGGTCTATTTTTGTCAGTGATCTATTACCAAGGTAGTAAGTATTGAGGCAAGGAGGCCTCCTCTCCCACCCAAAAAATCCCGTCAGTCATATAATCTAAGAGCATGTACTCTTGTGTAAGGAAGCGCAAGAGTAAACGAACCATCCCATGGTCAAAAAAAGAGCGTTATATTGCCCTGTGATCTGGTGGGAAACACCTTACTAAGTTGTGACTCTCAGGACATCCACAGTGACAGAAGGACTGGTTCAGCCTGACTAAGCATGAAAAATGTTGCCATTACGTTTAACCCATGTACTAGCAGTTTAATTTCTATCATATTTTGTACTGTAAATTCTTCAGGTTGCTTCTTCTCTCAGTAAAAGATGGTGTTCTAGATTCTCCGTGTCATTGTGAAATAAGCTGGATTGTCTAGGTCAGCATTTATCTGGGAAAGTTACACTTCTGCAGCAGTAGTCGGAATTCCTCCCTCTGAGATGGCAATGCAGGAATATACAGCCTGATGCGAAAGGCCGTTCTTTTGCCAGTGATTCGCCCTTTCGACAAGAGGGAGAGCAGCGGTACTGGTTATGCTGATATAGCTGCTGCTGTATTTTTCACAATAGGAGTGATTAGTATCCCGTGACCATTGGATAATTTGCTTTCAGCCTCTCCCTACATCTCTTCCGTAGTTTGAGTTATTTGTAAAGCGCTTCGTTATTTCTCTATCACATGGGTACCAGTTATCAGTAACTAGAGGTAGACAGTTAGAAGAATCATGATGAAATAGCAAGAAAGCTGGGCTGGCATTTGGGAAACCTCCTAGCAGTTCCTTTCCTTTGTGGCCTTGGGCAATCCTCTAGAAAATGGTGAAAAGTATACTATTTAACTCAGTGGTTGTTGTGAGGATAAGCAAATTAAAGGTTGCTTGAGATGCTACAGTAGTGAGGCCATATGAATATTGAGAGGCACATCAATAGTTTTTTTTTCTTTAATCATACTGTCAAAAGTAGGAGCCCATGTTTGAAACCTCATCGTGGTGAGAGAGCGAGTTACAAATAGCTTCGATTTGTTGAGACTATTTAATCAAAAAAGGCGCGCTGAATACAACCAGCAATACAATCAGGCATCAGTCAATATCCAAGACTATTCTTTACCACAAACACTGTCTATTTTCTTGTTGAGAAAGCAGGTAGTCACATCTCAGATTCTCATAAAAAGCTGTTGTAAAGTAAAGTACAGTAAGATTTTTACTGTGGGATAGTCAGCATGTTTTGTTGTACTTCTATGTACTTTTTTCAGCTATAAATGCTTCATATTACATATTCTTTTTAGGTATTTACAGACCCTGTTTCTTATGAGCAATATATCTATATTTTAACTCATATATCTATGAATACACTCTTTTATGAGATATATAGCACATGCAGTACCTATATGGATATATGTAATTAAATATATGTGGCAAATAATTCTAAAAAGTTTTCATTTTATAGTGTCATAAAAGCAAGTATATAGATATGCAGTATTTCACAGACTGCAAATAAGAATAAAAATTCTTTGGTGATTATATTTCCTTTGAAATATTTCAAAATACAAGCCTTATTTCTTAAACTCTTTCGTATATGAATAGTTTTTCAATACAACTTATTTTTAATATGCATACACTTAATTTCAGCAAAATATAATATTCTGTTATTATGGTATGCATATTTTGTATGGGATTCTGTTTTCCCAAATGAAAAAAATACAATTCATTTTAATGTAAACCAGTAAAAGTTTAAAAATAATACAGGAAAATATTTTATAGCGTGGCACCACAGATAAACTCTTCTTTGTTGTATTTCTGTAATGACACATTGCAAATAAATGTTCCTTTGTTAATTGCAATGAGTAATATTATTTACATTGCTGGGAAAAAAAATCTTGTTTCCCGTTATTTTTCCCTTCTCTGGGTGATTTTTCATCCTCGTTACGGAAGTCACTAAATGGAGCCCAATCAGTTAACACACAATAATCATTTTGGGGTTGGATTCAGCCCTTGATCCTTACATAAATCAGAGAACTATACATTTCTACTGGCTTTTCTCAAATGAACAAATCTAATGCATTGCGCTGGGTAAAACTGCAGCTGATTTCTTCGGAGGCTGTACATGTCCATCACTTCAGTCCCTCAGCAGGATATTGTGCACCAGGCAGCAGCGTTCCAAGTATAGCAATTAACACAAAAGTATAGTCTGGTTTTTATAAAAGTAGAAAACCTCAAAGTACTACCAGTAAATGGTACTGCATTGTGTACCCATATATTACCATGAATTTTTGCTTCTTGCTTTTTTTCCACAGGACGATGAAATTGCTGAAAGTAGTGTTATTAAAGGCTTTTATTCAGATCTTTCTTATCTGTGGCGCATTAAACCTGTATCTCATGGATGAATGCATGAATAAAAGTGCCCGAAAGTCATAATTAAGTACCAAATTCTTGCTTTTATGAGTTTTACTATATTATGCAATTTTGTGGTATTTACATAAGCAGAGACTCTAATCACATCCATTCTATTGGTTATTATTTAATAAATAAAAATGCGCTGCCCGGAGCATTTACGGTCCAAGGACTGTTTCTCTTTGCAGCGCTTCAGAAGCGGCCCGTGAGGTGGCTGGGGAGTCAGGCAGCGGCAAGCTCGCTCCTAGCACTCTGTTCCTGAGAAGGAATAAGTAGCAGCAGGTCAATGTTAATGGCACCTCATCTTCTCTTCACCCTGCACAACGCCATGATAGGGGACATCTGATGGGAGGGCAGGAGAGGAGATCCAGTGCTGTGCTTCTGTGTGTGTGTGTGTGTGTGTGAGTGTATTTGAACACACAGACACAAAAGAGAAGCAACTCTCAGGGAAAAGCAAACAAACAAAATATTTTTAAATTGTTCAGCATTTTCTACTGTTGCCATTTTCCCAAAGAAGTATCGTTATGCTGGTTTACTGTGCTGGCTGATCACACTGAATATTTGAAAAAACACTATTTTCGAATAAAGGAACCTATAGTTGGCAATACAGTTGGGAATATAAATAAAGATGCCCTGATTTTCAGAAGGGCTGAACTACAAGAATCATTGCAGATTTCAGGAGAGCTTTTCTGAAAATCAGGCCACCTTGATTCAAATTCCTAGATGTTGATCTGTGGGACCCAATTTAGTCACCTGAAAATGTAGTTAAGCATTGATAGTTCTTCACACAGTATTTATCCTCAGCAGTAAGCTTTGTTCTTTTGTTGATGGTTTTGGAACTTTTAAGTTGGGGTAAACACGACCAATCTCTTCAGTGAGAAGAATCGGAGCAGGTCTCCTGCATGCCCTGATAGTTAATTTATCCAGGGTTTAGTAGATTGGTGAGGAGTGTTGTGGACTCAGATGGCCATGAAGGTGCCAGGAAACTGCATTAAACTATTTCACAGTGAGAAAACAGTTTTTATAGCTTTGTTTTTTGAATAATCCCTCTCATTTTTATTTCAATGAAAGCAAAGTCTTACCCTGCAGATACAAAGAAGCATTATTTAGCACTAAGTGATTCACAGTGTATTATTACTGTACTACTGTACAACTACGGTTGCACACTTCTGAGGAACAAATGTATGTAAAAATAGCTTTATTATTTTAATCCTGTAATAATAGAATTCATAAATTAGAGCATTGCTCCTGATTAAAAATGATTAGGAGAGCCTAATTCTAAAAAATGAATGAAAAACTAATTGTTGTCTCTATGTGGCTATTTTAAAAGATAAGTAATATCATGCATATTTTCTATTGTTTTCTTTTCAGTGTGGTCTTGCAAAATATTTTTCTCTGTTGCAACTTTAGTTCATAAAGAATTATTGAGGGGATTTTTGCAATAAGTTTTTCTGATTCGTCATGAAAAGGAAGAAGGAAGAGTAGCTTGATGAGTTGGATTATTTTCCTTTAGCAGTTATGGAGAGTAAAACTTAAAAGGCAAACTTCTCACAAAACTGGAATTCAGGAATCTATGGGGGGGATGTGAACTGGAAGAATATGATAAAGTTTCATTTGATTTAATCTTTTCTGATTATCTTACATAATATCTGCTTTAATATTTAATAAATGTTTTGCCTTTAAATAGTACTTTTCATTCAAGAATCTCAAAACATGCAAAAAGATGCCAAAAAATATCGGGAATGAAAGGCATTCATTTCCAGTCTCTAGATTCCTTCAATATAAATTAATCCTCTAGTCATCATAAGTAATGGCAATTTTCATGATTAGATTGTGGCAAGTTAAGAGTTAGATAATGTAAGTAGTAAAAAGCAGTCCGAAGTACCAAGCTTGCTCTTTAAGCTGGGCTTCCCGAAGAACTCTGTAGCAGGCAGCTCCTGATGGAGAACAATTATGTGGGGACTCACCGCTTCTGAAATTTTAGCCCATATCTGTCTGCCCAAACAGAAGCTGTTGGGTGGAAGGCTCTTTTGAAAAATAACTATATTAAGCCTGTACAGAAGGTGAGCCACAAAGACCTGTTGAAGACCTCGGAGTAAGTCATGGGTGGGACTTCTGTACTTCCTTCTGTGTAGACCTGGATTAGGCTCAGATTTTTCATACAGCTGGATATGCATATGACTCCTCTCATGTGGGTTATTTTTTGTCCTGCTAATAAACCTCCCAGTTCCAAAACATTGCTCTGTGATGACAACAGAGAGCAACCTGGGTAATTTATATGTATAGTAGTTTCATGACAATTAAAATGAGTTCCTGGCTGATGTGCTCTGGGGAAATCATTAATCTTCCTTGAATTACCATATCTTTAAATGTAAATGTCCATCAGGTACATGAAATAAATGAGGTAATTTGATAGTTTTAAGAGAGTAAGGGTAGCATATTGTATGACTAACGAAGAATGCAAACGTACTGCGTATTTCCTTTCTGTGTACTCTGATGATGATCTTGCAATAGATGTTGGGGCTTTCTAAGATCTTCTGCAGATTTTTTTCTGTTTTAGTTGTAAATGTCTCTTCCTCCTAAAAATGCCAGTGTGTATTCACAATTTTAGCTAGCAATCAGATGCTGTAGCTTATTTTGTGGCAGAAAATCAAGTACTAGATGCTTAGTAACTATCTTCCATTTAATGTCTGTCAGCTCTTCAGGTGTTTGGAACCAATCAAGTGTTTCTCATTCAACAGCAGGATAGAAGATAGACAGTATCTCTGCAAGTACTATTAATTAAATTGAAAGCTTAGGTACTTTTTTCTTCAGTCACCATAGTGTCACCCTACAACTCTCAGAAAAGCTATGGCTATGAAAGAGAGGAGGACAGGAACAGCCTCTGAGCAACGTAATGATACCTTATTTGTTGTCATCTTCTGTGTAAAGCAACACATTTTTAAAGGCCAAAGTTTTATACTAAATTTAGAGTTTAAAAATAATTTCAAAAATTAGGTTTCTTTGATGTCATGGTAGCAGATAGTGTTTTAATTTAATTAGCAAATAAAATCAGAATTTTCTGATACAAATACATATTTTAGTTTGTTTCCTTACCCTCCTAAAAGTAGTAGAATATTAAAATTAAATAATAAAACTGAATTCACAGGTTTGTGACCTATAACTGTCTCTGGAAGGGACAGATTCATGAAAAAGTCTTAGCTGGGGTTAACTGAAGTGGTTCTCCTTCAAGGTGATTAAATCTGTATGGTAAAGTGCTGGGTTATAAAGGTGTAAAGGTGTGGTGTGAAATGAAAGTGTAAAAAGCATTAAGGAAGGAAAGAGGGATTCAGTAAGTGTATGTGTGCCAGAGGCATTGCATACTGCCCCCAAGCTATTGAATATTGGCATCTGCAGCTAATACAGTTCAGCCCATAGCTATACAGTCCTATATTTTATGACCATACATACGTACCGTAACAATCTATTTAAATGTAGAAGGCTACAAAGAAGGGAAGTCGAGTTGAAACAATCAGAAGATCACCTATATATGTTTTTAATAGTGATTTGTGTTGTTGTTATGCGGTATAATAAAGAATAAAAACAACTTCCCAGAGCATGAATGCTCCAATATTGTAAGTCCTAGCCTGCAGGAAGATACATTGCCAGCACAGTATTTGCCCACAAACTCCTGAAACACCACTGGGGACTCTAAATAAAAAGTATTACATAAAAAGGAGCAAAAACCTGTGACTAATTATTAATCTCCAGAACTAAACTGATTTAATTAATTGAAGAAAAAAGGTCAGTGTCAAAGCTAACTGGAAAGGTACAACTTCTGTCAATACTTATTGCATTAGACTTTTCTGCTCTCTCTGAGCTGTGTGTTCTGCAGAGTGCTGCCTTGTCTCCCCGTAGCTATTCACTGACTGTCTCTAAGGAACCGTTGTACCCACTCAAAGCTACATCTCACCACACTTCAACCTTTGGTCTGATCGCTGGCTCCCTATGAGCAGTAGCCAACCAGGCCACCAAGCAGTGAGCTGGGGGTGTGAAAACACCCGGCATGTACACAAGGTATGTTCCTCTGCATACAGATGCCTGCTTTCCTCTCCTTTTCCTATATGTATTTAAAATATATGCAACACCATATATCACTTCAGCACCAAAGCAAATTTCAGAAAGCACAGACTGTTAGGAATATTATTTACGGTGTAATTGAAATGAACTTTAGGTTAAAAAGAATCTCATATTATTCCTTCTGCAACAGTATTTTAAATTAGGTTAATACACGCTGAGGCATTTTACCAGTCACATTCAGATGAATGCAGTGAACCATATGCTGTTTTTTTCCTCCTGAGTAGCGATTTCAATTAAAAGCTATTTTTAACAAGAAATACAATGGTGATAGTTTATGATATGCTTTCATAAGGTATAGCTATTTGGGGCCTGTCTTTTATTTTCAGCCTAGTCTCGTTTCCCTGTGAGGAACTCTTGATGGTAATTTTCATTGTAAAAGTCACTGGGAGTTTAGAGTGCACAAGGAAGGCAGAGTATGTCCTTTTTATTGCTATCAACAAAACAATATCCTTCAGCTAATATGAATAAATTACTGTTTTTCAAAGCTGTATAAAGGTCAGCTTCTACCTGTCTGGTTTCTAGAGAGTGCAGTTGTTCTCTTGCTGCTGTCAGTCTAATAGTTCCTATTAATAATGAAGAACTTTTCTGAGATGAGAAAAATATTTAAATGTCAAAGGATTTTCAGTCTCTTCCTTTTCAGTCTCTTCCACAAATTTATCCATTCACAAAATCAAATTCTGAATATGAGACATTTATTCTTGTAAAATATTAATGGCCTGGGGGGGGGGGGTTGTTTTTTTGCTGGCATATCTATCATGATTGAAAGGCATCTTTGGTTTAAGCAAATCCCTCAGATGAACTGCTGTGTCACAGTGGCTGACCATTGTAATAGCTGCGAAGAAACCTACCTTTCTGGGCAATTTGTCTGTAGGAAAATCACCTCTTGGCTTCTTTTGCGACCTTTAATCTTTCCTCGGTCACAGGCTAGCAGAGAAAAACAACTTAGCAAAGGCAATTGGTTTTGCAACGCTGGCACAGCTGGGATATGGGGGCTGCCTCCGAGATATTTGGCCAAGAGTAGTGTGGGATAGCACCGTCTGAGGGCAGCACGGATGGAGCCAGTGCAGTCAGCTGTAGCTTCCCCTTGGCAGCGACAAATTGCACGACATCCTGACCTGTAACCATCACGGAGCAGGGTCTACAGAAAGCAACACTAGTGAATCAGCTCTAGTCCGGGAGCGCCTATTTGCTTTCATATCAGTCTGTGGCGTGCTGCATCGGAGCTGGGCCATGGGGGGATTGTCCGGCTGTATCTTCCTCTCAATGAGATTCTCTTCTCCACGGTACAAAAGTGGCATCTCGGTTCCCAGGGGAGTAACGGTGCAGGTAACTGTCTTGTACATGTCCTGAAAGCAGACAGCTGGTCTGACAAATAATTGAACCTTACTCCCTTCTTCTCTGTGGAAGACATTACGCATTAAGTCTTTTAATCATTTTTCATTCTCCTGTCAGTCATCTTCAATAAAACAAACAGAACTTGCACTTTTACGGTTCTTTCTTCATCATATTCTGAAAATGTAGCTGAGTTAACATTAATATTTTCCAAATTGCCTTCATACTTTCAAAAATCAGGCCTGAAGACAGAACGTAATTGTGAGTGCCAGATGCCACCGAATGCAGCATTGCAAGGCAATATAAAATGATTCCCATCTCAGGGTACTGGAGCACTAAACCTTTTCATAGTCTGAAACATGTGTAGAGACAAAAGAAAAAAGTACTAAGAACACCCAGCAAAAACTTTTCAGGAATCAGATTTTTTGGATCTCTTATGTTGTTACAGATTTCAGAGGCGTAAATTCTTGTTGTACGGTTTTGTCTACAGTGGTCTTCCAAAACTGAGTATTTGTCATACTTCACTGCTGTTTCGTAAAACTTAATTGGTTATTGCATGCAGTAAAAATACATTCCGTGAAGCTTAAAATATAAGGATAGTAGAGAGAAGCACTTCTGATGCTCTTTGCAACAGCATTAAATTAAACTTATTGAGGGAATTTGCTTATAATTTCTGTATAACACACTGTTGTTTCTATCAGGCTATTCTGACAAGACTCTGAAAATTTCTATATGGCACAGCTATAACAATAGATTTGTGTTCCCTGGGCTTGGTCATTAGAAGTCTTCATCCACTAGCAGTTGAAAGGTACCATGTGTTCAGTCTATGCTAGTTCAAATGCTAGGGAAAAATTACGCTGCTGTTATATTTACTGCCCTGTTACTGAGTACTAAACCATATTTATGGTTTTGTTCCTCCAAAGCAAGCTATAAGACTACCCAGTGTTAATTATTTAGTACAACAAAACCTCCGCCAAAAACACATGATCCTGAAACGGTGAAAAATAAAGGGGCAATCAAATGCTGTCCAAAAAAAAAAAAAACAAAACAAAATCCAATTTAGATCCTATTTTAGAAAAACTATTTCTCGGCTTTCCTGCAGGGTTTCTGTTTTTCTGTTTAATATTTTCTAATCCAGAAATTAATTAATTAGTTAGAATTAGAATTAACTAATTAGTAGTAGTATTTTCCATGTTTTTCTGTTGTCTCCTGACTTTAGATTCTCAAACTGCTGCTTCAGTCAATCCAACTCTTGTCCCTAGGGCAGCTCTCTCCATCGTGCTGCTGGAACCTACTCCTTACTCTCAGTTCAGGTTACCTGTGTGCAGCCTCCTACTGAGGAAATCTTGTTCATCCTTTGGCTCCTATGAACAAAAGGAATTTAACTATTAAAATTATCACAATTTTACTGTGTTTTTCTGACTCAAAATTTTGAAGATTTATAACTGCGGCTAAATTTTAGTAGGTTCTCAAATGATGTCTACACAAATTGCAGTCCAAGCAGGCAAAAGCACATCTAATTTTAGTTCAGACAATTTTAGATTTGTAAAATTACAGATAAAGCTGAAAATAAGATATCAGAATGGGAATAATAACAACTGGTAGCTTTATCATACATAAAAATGCAATGTTTTTTCTGCTTCTAGGTATAACAAAAATTAAATTGTGTACATAGGAATACTATCAGAAAAATTAATGCTTTGCATTCATTTCTTTCTCTCTGTTACCCATCTCTTAGTGTTTGTACAATATAGCGGAACAGGCATTGTGTAATATGTAGATTGTTTTCTGTTGTTTGTCATAGCACCATATCCAGACTTCCCAATGCACTACAGCCCAAAGGCAATTAATATTGCAAAAAGACCAGGAAGTATAGTGCATTATGGAAGCACATAGGAATATGTTTTTCAAGGTTGTCTAAGAGTTTGTTGAAACTTTTTCATTTACTCAGTACTTTATTTTTTATTAAGAAATGGTACAATCTTCTGTTTTAAGGTCATGTTGGACCTTTTGCTTATTTGAAAAATGAGTAAGGAATGTTGCCGTCCAAAGCACGAATATCCAACTTCGTTAAAGTAGATACTGGTGATGGGACAGAAAGAACTGTGTTTTCTAATTGATTCATAAGTGTTCCTAAGAAAAAAAGTTATTTAAGAAAAATTACAAGATTGCAATTATTGTATGTGGTACAAAATTGACAGTCTCCGTAAATAACTGACGTAATTGAAAATATTTTACAAGCTATTTTATGTGAACACATACAACAAACAGCAGCAGATTGGAAAGTAATATATTTTACAAATTCTATATTGAGAAAGGCCAAACAAAATGGATTGATTTCGCAAGAAGCAAACTTCCCTTGGAATCAATTTGTGATTGTTTTAAAGATAAATGGTGAAAATGCTGTATAAAGTGCTGAGAGGAAAAGGGAAATTAACTCTTCTCCTGAAGCCTTCTGCGACGGTATTTTTCAAGCTTGGAGGTTACTGTATCTAAAACTGCCAGAGCAAAAGTTATCTTGACTGTCAGGCTTTCAGTTCTTCCCCAAAAGAAGATTTTATCAGTAATATTTGTTGGTGAGCCATAGAAAGCTCATCTGTTTGTGAGAGACATCAGTTACCCTCACTCAGGGTCAACCAAATGTTGGAATTTTCCTGGAGCCAAAGGCCTAAGCCTAATTTACTGATGGCTTTTTGTCAAACTTCAGAGTATGAGACCATAACTGCTTGCATTTAGCCCCCTAGTGATAAATAAATGGGTACCTCCTGCCGTGCAGGTTTTCAGTGCCAGTAAATTCTAACTTTTCTGCTCATGGGGTTCCTGCTTACAGTGAAAATCTGATATCTCAGTTATTTCTAAATGTATTTCCTTATATTACAGGAATTAATGTAAATAAGTTACCACAATGAATAGCGTTATGCTGTCCTCGCAGCCTTGTGAACTTGGTCTGCTCTAGCAAACAAAGCAAAAACCTGGTATGGTGGCGGTGTATGAGAAATAGCACACTGTGGAGGTTGCTAAGAAAAAGGTCTGTGCTGAAGTATCAGCTCCTGAACATTTTGGAATATGGACCACTTTTGGTCATCCAAGTTTGCTGTGGAGAACTGTACAGCCTTTCAAATGCTTATCCACAACACCACAGAGGTTCTGCAAACCTTCCCTTTTCTCATGGTCCACAGTTTAGTAATCGGTATGCTAGACTGCTCTTTGCCAGGATTAGACAGAAAGAGTGGTTACAGCTTCTGCCGAACAGGTCCCTTTTGGCTGCTCTAGCCATTACACAGCCGCTGTGAACCACAAAAGCATCAGGCCTATTATTTAATACCAGATTATATTCAGTCATATGATACATCCCATCTCACTCAGCCTGTTGTTCTCTTCTTATAAACACATGTAAAAAAAGCTGTTATCATAAAGAATTGTGATGTCTGACTTATATTATCTGGTTTGTGCATACCTGCAAAAATGTACATAAGCATTCTTGATTAATGCACAACAAACAACTCTAAATTGCTGCTCTTTTTAAACTGAGTTGCCTTTTGTTGAAAAAGATTACAGACTTCTTCCAGTGCAAGCAGTTTTTCTTTTTGCATGAATAAGAAGAAAAAATCAGTTGTGCATTTATTCTTAATTGCAAATGTCTGCTATGGTTGCACAGAGTGGTGTTAAAGGCAGAGAAAGGGTTAGGAAGAGATTAACATGAAGAGATTTCATGCCTGCTGTCTTATGTATTGTCTTATTACCTAGTTTTTGGATGCCTTAAAACAGACATTTGAGTTGAAACGACAGGAAAACAAACAACAAAATATTCCCATCACTGATTATGAAAATACTGTGATTGAAATTTTACTTCCGAAGAAGACTGTAGCATTGTCTGTCCTCAAAGCTGGTGCTCTGTACTTTCCTGTAGAGCAAGTACAGCGTTAATAACATGCCTTAAATGTGACTTGGACCCTTTTCTGGGCTTAAAATTGTTCAGCTGGCCCCTTTTTCAGAAGAGATTACTTACAAAGAACTTGGTGCTGCAAGGTATTAACCGTGTTTCCTCTGTCCAACAAAATAATTACATAAATGCCTAAATTGAGAAGTGATGAGTTCCATTAAAGTCTGTGCACTTAAAAGTCCATTGAATGAATGCTGCTTAAACTTAGACACATCTAAATCATTTCTTAGAACAGCGTCAGATGTCATGGTCAAATCTATGGTTAGCTGTTATAGTTAATTTATGGTGTTGTCTTGAGTTTATCTTGAAAGCTGTCAGTGATAGGATGACAGGTATAAAGCGAACACCAGTGAAAATCAACAACTCATAAATACTACTTTTCACTGGTATGTGGTGCCAGTGTATAATGGTGCAAAAAATTAGTGAAGATCACAAGACACATTCATTATAAGAACTTTTGCTTATAACTAGGTCTGATATTGCTTCAAATGTAGCCAGCAATCTGCGTTAGTCATCATTATAAAATCGCCTTTTCCAAAAATTACTGCAGAGTGATACAGGCATACTGCAGTTATTTCATAGGAGCATGAAAGCCTTTGCTCTGCAAGCCGTATATTCTGTAGCCAAGCTGAAAACATAGATAAATCCTGCAGACCTCTGAGCAGTTGGCTGTGCTAGAGATGAGGTAGCGGCTGGATAACTGTGGAAATTTATGAGCTTTGACAAATCATTTTAAAATGTACTGTATTAATACGCAGAGCCGTGCAAGAGTCAGAGATGCTCTGCCACAATAAAAATCAAAGCAGGTGGTGGTATCATTAGACTGGTTAGGATTGTGCTGTTGCTGGTGCATAAATGGTTTCTAACTCAGGGACAATTCCTGGTATCAGTAAATATCATAAAATATTCAGGCTCGGTTCTGTGGGACTAGGGAGAAGGGGAGGAAATGCTTACGGAGCAGGTGGCGAGTTGCCTGCGAGCCACTCTGATAGCCTCAGCGATGCATAGAAAGAAGTATTATCTCCTGTGAAAAAGGCAGGAGAGACTGTTAGGTCTTTGCGAAAAAAGAGCACAATTGTGTCATGAGCTCTGGTGAAAAATTTCTCCTGTACTTTTTTCTACTTATAAACTTTCTGTTTCAGTTCAACCTTCCATTACTTGTGGAGGATTTGTAGAAATCTCTCATCACGAAAATTACTAGTAGCATTTGGTTGCACTAAAAGGCTTGATGGCAGTGATTGTGGTGGATAAATAAGAAATGTGTATAAACATAAATATTTCAGTTTAAGTAAAAGTTGACTGAAAATAATAGACATTTTTCATTCCAGTCTATGAAAACATCACTCTGATGTATGCAGGATTATCACTGACACTTTTCATATCCTCAGAACTTTGTGCTGGGTGTCGTGTTCGTCTGTGCCAGAGGGACACTGAGCCTAGGTAAGGCTTTTCTCCATTTCATGTTTTTGCACAACAGATCAAAACTCTTTTCTTTTTTTTTTTTTAATTTGAGTAAAACCACAGGGTTCCATCTGGTGGGACTAGGGAAGATCATGGGCATGTCATTTCTTAGTTCTCACCAGCTGAGGATGGTTGCTGGTAATCTCGTATCTGGCAGAACCTTAAGCAGCTCTGGCATCTTCCACAACAGATTCCTCAGGAAGTAAAATCTGCTTTGCCATGTCCTACTTCTCCCCCCCCCCCCCCCCCAGCCATTTAATTTCCTCAGAGTTGGTAACAGCAGCTTGAAGGCACTTGTTTTCCAACAGTTTTTCCTTTTATCATGCACTTTGTAAATCACCGATTTTTACTTCTCTGTTCTTTTACTTATCTTATGAGCTTTTTCTTATAACCTTAATCTTACAAAATACTGACAAAAACTTTGTTTCATTATTAAAATCTGATAAATCAAATTTAACTGGAGTTTCATGAGACCAAGAATGAAGTAGTATTTCAATCCTGACATATGGTCACAGAGACTCTCCTCCCAGAACTCGAGTAGAGCATCTGCACTGCACCAAAAATATGGTGAAGCTTTGCCCCAGTTTCTCTCCTGAAAATGCTGTAGTTCATCGGTGTTCATAACTAAAATTACATTAAAATGAAGGTAATTCTTCTAGGTCACAATAATTACTGTGGTGATTTAGGGAATATGCCTATGTATAATTTCAGGATTCCCTTTGAGAATATGAAGTCTGTACTTATATCTGTGTCAGGCTGAGAGCTCCATTTTTACTGTGGGGCCTCTCAGAGACTCCTCTGTTACGGTTCTGCCTCCACTTTGGACAAAGAGCTAACAAAGGATGATCAAACCTTGATGATCCTTATTTATGTTAAAGTATTTTTGAACAAAGTTCTGACTAATGTTGATGCAGGTTCTTGATCACCTAACAGAGCTGTCAGGCATCATCTGATGAAGGTGTATGGAAGTTGTAAAAGGCATTCCCTGACCAGGTGTTTTGGAGAGACGGATAGTAGACTGGAGAGATTTTGTTGTGGAGGAAAATATGTGTCCAAGAGATAAGGAAGGACTTTGCACTACTTACATAACTCTGATCCAAGGAGAAAGAAAAAATTATTTGTTCATGAAATAGAAGTACAATTTTTCACCTGAATTTTTATATTTAATGGGCTACCTAAAGCAAAGAGAAGGAACACTGGAGGTTTTGGGAAGTTGCACATATTATATGCTGCAAAAATTTGTTCCTCAGGAGGTAAATTATAAATCAAAGTGCTGGTAAAAGTGGTGCTCTGGGAAAGCATGTTTGTAAGTAACTGAAGTGTTTGAGAGAGCCTGCATTAGCCGTGGGGCCCAGGAAGCTAGACTGTGGGAGGTCTTACCTCTTGCAAGGGGTGCTGGCTGGGCAATCTCTATCCTGAGACAGCATCTGGGGAGTGAAAAGCAGATTTAGAGTTTAGCATGCTTACACTTAGAAAGCTCAGAAAATGCTAGTTTTATAAGTAAGCCCAAAACAGCAGCCTCAGGAGTGTGTTCAGCAAAGGGAGCTTTACCAAAGCTGTGACAATTAACAGCTATAAGAACCAACCAAATGAAATATGAAAACAGTGTGCTCTCAAATCAGCTTGTATTGCAGACTGTGTGTTTACATTAACAATTTCTAAAGGAACTAACGTTCACAATGCGATCTTCTGGGAGACTGTGAGAAAAAAAGTGCCTTCAAGCTACCCTAAGAAATTCTCAAGCAATTGCTGTGAGACTAGGTGCTGGCCAGAGGCTTTTATCCTTTGGAAGTGGATAGAACTTGCACTAAAATCCAGTGTAATAATTCAGGAGGAATAATTGTTGCTTCCTTTCCAGAGGCAAAACTTCAGGACTATGAAGGAATTATTAAATCCTGTCTGATAAGGTATGGTAGCCATCTTTGCACATATTCATGCATAAGTAGTGATTATCCTCTATAATTTCTGGACTAAATGCCCTGGATTCCCTCAGCAGTCTTTCCTCATGCTCTCTATAAAAAGACAAAGGAGATTTTTAGTAGCTGTGTTTTGCTGGAATACTACAGTATGCTTTCAAGTTGAAAGTATTGTCTAGCTCAGACTCAATTATTTAAGTCCTCACGTAGTTTGCATACTTATTACCAAGGCTTTACCTTGGCCCTTCTGACTCAGGAGTTCAAATTTCATGGATGCTCCAGAATCAGCAAGATAAGCTAAACTTCTGCTGCTCTCTTTCTCACAAGTAAAATGGAGTAAAAGGGCAGAGAACCTCAAATAACATCACTCTCAGGCTATTGCAGTCTATTTCTACCAGCCTCTGATTTTTAGTCAGTTTCCCACTCCTTAGTTTCTCTAATCTTCTGGTTACCTTTGGACAACAGGGAATTTTCAGTCTTAACTGTAACTTCACTCTTGTTACATAGTTGGTGACATTTTAGACTTCATCAGTAGTCTATCAATGCAGCAGTCAGTTGAAGAGGAGCAGTTGGTGAATACCAGTTACTTTGTTACAGTAAATTAATGATGTGTACTTGGAAATAATTAGCGATACCCAAAGTGATTTTTCTACTTCTTAACATTTAAACAAACAAACAAACAAATCAGGTATTCTGGGCTATAAACAAAAACTCCTGTCTGCTATTTTTGACTTGGGTCACATGTACACTGTGACTAGAGATAAGCAGGAGAAGTGATATACAAGAATTTCAGAAAAGTGAAGCTCAGCTAAAGGTAGGAGTAGAAATAAAAGACTAGAGGCAGTATTCCGTCGTTGAATCCCTTAGAATCAAAAGTAACAAAATCATAAAATCTTCTCTTCAATTTGATCAAGCATTCATCTTGAAACTAGAGAGGTGCTTGCCCCTGCTAGTGCTATTAAAGGGCTGCAGGTTCATGGTAGCTGAAAGCCTTATGTTAGTTTCCAGCTTAACTGCATTTGCAGTCATTTCATACCCATTTATTCTTGTGCCAGTATTGTTCTTTGGTTTCAGTAGTATCATCTCCATCTCTTGAGTTTATGCTTCTGGTATATTTGCAGACAACAATCATATTGTTTCTTTAATTTTGCTAAGCTAAAGAAGCCCTGGGTCATCCTAGGATTTTTTTTTTCTTTTCTTCATCTATTCCAGTTCCAGTTCACCTTTTACAAGCAAGAATGACCAGAATTTTTCGCAGTATCACTGACTGGGTCTTCCTGATGCCAAAGTCTCAGTATTTCCTGGCTCTAATACACATACTTTCTTTGAAGCTCTTTAGGCATCTTCTGTCGTGATCACTTTAGACTGGTAGCTCATGGTCATCTTATGGTCAAATCCTACACACAGGTCTTTATTTTTCTCTGTCATTTCAAAAGAGATCTTTTGCCCATTCCACCTTTGTGCTATTAGGCCCATTCCTACTTATTGTGTCATAATCCTTGCAAAAGCATTGCTGTTATGGTAGTAATATTTGGTGAATAGCTGTGAAGGAGAGAAATTTGATGATTACGAAGAAGAGAAGGAATTACTATAGCAAAAATTTGTGGTGGGGAGATAAGAAAACAAGTAAGTATAATTTAATGTCCCTGGTAAACAGGGCTATCTGTTAAACTATGACAATCTTTGTGTATGAAGGAAATTGGGGACACTCAGTCAGCTGAGTAATCAGGGTGCCAGATGAGCACAGTATTTGTAACTATACTGTAAAGAAATATTTTCTGCTGGCTAACTATCTTAATAAAATTCATAAAAACAACTTCTTCTTGTTTCTAGAAGAAGACTAGGCATCTAGAAGATGCCTAGTGCAAAGGGCACACATACCCCTTTCTCACATACTAATCTGATCTTTCCTTAAATGACCTTGGTGATTTCCTGTGATACTGTTCTGCTCATCTTTCCCTTCTGCTCATCTTCCCTTCTACCTACAGATCACAGAAAGGTTCTGGTCTGTTGTTATAATTATAGAGTTGACTGTAAACTACCAAGATGATAACCATGGAGTGGCATTTGTGTACACTGCTTTCATTTTCTTATCCTAAAGTTTTATTCCCTTCTCTTTCCCTTGTCTCCATGGCAACAGCCATTAAAGATGCTGCATCAGGTGTTTTCACACCAGAATGTCTTAGGTCTGTTCATTGACCAAATCCATGCCCTTGTAGCTTTTTTATTTACATTTAAGTTATTCCCATTTTCTAGCTTGCTAGGAAAGTAACAGGCAATTGACAATTTGATATTTGAGGCAAATACATGGGCTGCCCCCCAAATCTCAGAGTGGCTGCTATGCCCAAATAATGTGTGTATTAGCTATGTAAATTTGTGAGAACTTGTGAGCTGAATAATAGGTGAAACTCATGAAATACTGAGTTTCTTCCACTCAGCTACATTTTATTTTAAAACTGACATTTATAATTTCTGATCTTTAGTTCTTCAAGTTGTAAAATGAGGATGACAGTAATTTATGTAACTCCCTGTCTGCGGATAGCTTAAATCCTGAGCATTTTCAGCTTTAGTTGGTGATAAGTATAGCACATTTGTTTTACATGCAGAAAAATAGAGGCTTGGAGGTCAGTGTTTTTAGTGCCTTTCAATTCTGATGGCCTCATCCTCTTTGCCTCCTTGGATGTCCATTTTGTGCAGCACACTGGGATGCACCAAGAGTGGGGTGTCTGGGATTCTCACGGATTCTGGGATTAGCTGCACTGCACTTGGGACATCATAATTTGTCAAGTATGAGAATTTATTAGAGATAAGAGGTTATAACAAAGCTAAAAGTGTAATAAAGCTAGAAATAGAACTGAAAATATGTATAGACATCAGAGCTCTACAGTTAAATCACGGGTGCGCGGTACAGTGACCACTCTCGCCCTTTATGGGCCACTCCTCCGATGTAGTTTTCCCTGACTGCTCACCATGCTGTTGACATCGGGGCATCCCTGCTGACAGGTGGGTCCACAGGCCAGCTGACCGTGGGTCCAAGTCCATACCACGTGTATGTGGCGTGCTCTGCTTTATACCCAGTCAAAACAACGCCAGCTCACGGTTACCCCAAAGCTGCATGGCTGTAGTCAATACCAGCGCAGGCATCAGCAGGTGACCTGGTGTTCAGCCCACAGCCCTGCTCTGTGGGTAACAACGCGCCCGTGCACGGGTCGTTCTGAGGGGAATGGCTCCACAGCACCGAGATGTCTGTGGTGTGGGTCTGCGCTGTCACTTCTCCTTCGTCTGGTGTTGTTAATCATGGGGTCATTAGAGAGTACAGCAACCCCACAGGGTGGTGGCTCTGGCCATGGTGCACCCGGGGTTCATTAACTCTTGGGGAGCACCCCAGAGCAAACCCCTCTTCTGTGGGCTGCACCATCCAAAGTCGAACGCTTGCCTTTGTGGCACCTGGCACACACCAGGCGTAATTTTTGGTGGTAAGTTTTAACACACATGATAACAGCTCTCACCGAAGCTGTTTAGCAATGCTTTTTGGGGGAAGGGGGGGAGTAGTATGCTTTGGCATATGTGCTGTACAAAATGATTTATGATTTCTCAGCTCACAAGGGCCACGTTGTGGGTGAAATTGTTTTTCT
The DNA here is from genome assembly GCF_036370855.1 of Dromaius novaehollandiae. Taxonomy (NCBI): domain Eukaryota; kingdom Metazoa; phylum Chordata; class Aves; order Casuariiformes; family Dromaiidae; genus Dromaius; species Dromaius novaehollandiae. The sequence continues at coordinate 69,611,152 of NC_088101.1, forward strand.
CAGGAAATATTATTCTTTCTGAAGGAACAGAAAGCTGTTGTAATTACCTTAGTGCTCTGAAAAGCATGAAATTATAGGACATGTTGATTCAAGGAATTTATCACTTTGAGGCTCTGTCCTGTACACACATACTCCCTAGGAAGAGCATATTAACAGAAATAGTGATTATCCCACCTTTAAGAAGTTCATCTTGGTATGCAAGTTCTGATACTGTTAGCACAGATAACTTTGTTTCTGCTTCCATTAATTCTCAACCAGATGTTCTAGGGAATGATCGGTCCTGCAGAATAAGGAGAAGAATCAGGCTCTTCCAAGCATAATTGATACCATTATCAGTTATTAAAAAGCAAGCCATTTATTCCTAATATGGCCTATAATTTTGTCTTTAGTACTTAATGTCATTAGTGTATTTAAAGGATATTAGGGTGCAATTTCATAATATGCTTAATCTGATCTAACTGTGAACTACAGGTACCAAAGGAAGGATCCCAGCAGGATGTCCATCCCCAAGTATCTCCCTTGCCATGCATTTTTGCTACTGTCCTCATGTTGAATGTAGGGATTGTGTGAGCTCATGGTGAGATCAGCTCACTGATCTAGCTAAACCCTAATTCAAGGAAATAAAGCATTAGTCTCAGTCATCATGGTCACATGATTACAAGACTCAGTGTAAAAGAAGCAGGGAGGAAGCAGAAGAGCTCTTTCACAGCAGCATGTCACCAGAAACATTCTGGATTTGCTTGGAGATGACAAAATGCCTTTAGTGAGCTGGTCTTCTGGTTCTCAGGAAGAATCCTCAAGAACATTTTTCTAACTCTAGGTGATGAGAGAAGGGAGGAAATTGGGTATGCAACTTTTTAGATTGGATTCTCCTCCTTTTCTGTTCTTTTCTGTGATATTTTGTCTCTCAGCTCTGGCAGGAGTTACTTATTTCTGTGGATAAGAAATTCCTGTTCTGAACTCTGTCCCTCCTAATCTTCCATAAGCTGGTTCAGAACCCAATACCTTCCACAGAATACTAATTAAGACTCCTGGAAAGTTGTCGATAGGAAGAAATTATATAAACATTATGGGGTTTCTGGCTTCATAAGGGTCTTTGTGAGTATGAGAATCTGTCCAGAGACATTCTGGAGCGGGGTCTCAAAAATAACAATAAAATGGCAAGAATTTTCTGCAAAGTTAGCCTTGTGCTAAATCATTCATCTACTTTAATAGTTCAAATCACTTTTTACTGTGACACTGAAAAATAGAACAAATGCCATTTTCTGTTAATAGCCACCAGTATAAACCTGTATATCACAAGAGAAGGAGTTGTCTGACTACTTGTAAAGTAAAAAAAAAGGTTTGAATACAGCTGTATTAATTGAAAACACACTTAATGGTGACTCCCATTGTATTACATTTGTGCTATACAGTAAAGTAGTCTGTGAAGAAAATCATTTTCTGTTTCCATGTCAACTTGAGATGGAAGAATACAATCAATATTTCCTTTTGACTTCAACAGGACAATTTTATGACATTATGTTTGAATAGAAAGGAAATTTCTGGTATACAAAAGTGTGTGGCTTATCTGGCTATTTTAATTTCAGTTATATCTAATCAGTATCAAACAATAGATATCTTATTTGCTGTGAAAGTGATGAACGGAACAGAGGCAAAGCTATCTTTTTTCTGTGATGAGATAAGCTTTACTCCATTTTTCCTCCCTGACACCATTCACATACTCAAATTCTCAAATTTGACCCTGTACTAAAATTTTCTCTGAAAATGTGACCTCTGTACAACTTCTGTCCATCTCCTCAACTGAAGCCTTTTTGAGGTTTATAGGAGAAGAAATCAGTAGTGTTTCGTATATTAGAGAAGGATCCAGCACTACTTAGACAGCTGACATGAATATTTGCAAAGTTGAGCTGCGTAGAGGGAGACTAAGAGGAGACTTCACAAAAAGAGTTTTAAGGACCCAGGAATCAGGTCTAGAGCTTTGCTGAAATCACTGCAGATACTGTAAGAAGCCTCATCTAATATCTTTTAGGTAGGGCTTCTTTAATGTGGAAAGGTTGTGAGAATGATTGCTGTGAATGTGGACCTTAACCTGAGGTGAGGAGCAAGTAAAAAGGTGACACAGAAATTGTGTGTATTCGGTTTTCACAGAGTCTGGCATTCTCCATGTCCTTTGGTCAAGCATCTCCATAACCTTATTCTTTTTGAACATTTCAAGCATATTTTGACATATCATTTGTTAATGACTGTTAATGACTGCTTTCTGAGCACAAAGAATTTTAGGCATATCAACCCAGTAGTTAAACATAAAGCCAAATGCTGATGTTCCAAAGAACTCAGGAATACCTGCAGAAATAGCCTGCAGCTTTGCTACTGACCAGCTCCAGATAGCTCTCTTTCTCAGAATACACACCTCTAAGATGATCAGTTTGAGAAATTTAAGTCTCTTACTGAATTTTATAAGAGATTTATCCCAGGGTTCTGAAATATCTTCTGTGGCTGGCACCTAATAGTTGCCCTGGTTTCAGAATCAGAATATTTTGAACCAATAATTGTTTAAAAGTACATTTTGCATTTTGTAGCAATTTGCTCTTAAAGCATTTTGTAACTTTGACTGTAATATCATTTTCAATGAGCTGAAAACAAACCGAAAACACAACCAAAGCAGACAATCTTTGCATATTATCTTCTGCTAACTGGAAGCAGCATATTGTTCTGCCAGCTTGTGCTGAACAAGTGATAATGGTACTTTGAATGCTTTTTTGGTGCAATTAACTTGCTGTGTAACTTTGTTTGTCTTTCAGAACTAAGGGGAATTGAGTAGGTTTGCATGCATTTTGTACTCCTACCATTTTCATATTTCTCAGTTTTGCATGTGTGCTTCTAGTTATTGCAGGCTCAGCCGTTCAGATCTCAGTATCGACATATCTGGTTTTGCGTTGCAAAAGATGTATAGAAAGACATCTGAAAAGCTGATACACCTACCTACTAGTGACTGTGCATGCCAGACTGCTGGTGCATGCCTTTCACTATATGGCACTCAAAGTGGAATAACTGGGTAATTTTAGATTTCAGTTGACAGCGACTTTCATTCAGTTTCTGGTCTTGTTAAGATACTTATAATAGTGTCTGATGGTAGTAGTAGGGCTATACTCCAGGACCACTGCAAATTAGATACAGAAGATCTTTCATGAAAATCAGGGGAGGAGAACTGGAAAGAGAAAGCTTGCTGTTTGTCCCAGTACTGCACCAACACACATTGTTTGACTAGGATCTGTTTTGATTTGGGTCCAACATCTTTTCTTGGATATGACCACAGTCATCTTATGAGTCAAAGCTGTTATAAGCAATATTAGTGAGGAGCTAGCACAAAAGGGGTGTGATGGATGATAACATAAGCCCTGTTCACAGGAAATGAGATTTTCTAAGTGCTGAAGAGAAATATTACAAAACTCAAACACCAGTATATAACTGCTTTCTCCATCCTTTACCCTAAAGGATGCTGGCGTTTATGTTTCTACAAGCCAGAAGGAAAGTAATTTAATAATTGAAACTGTGCACTTGATCTTGTGCACAGATCTTTTGTTTCATTAAACTTCAAGGTAATTTTGATTCCTACCTAGGCTTTTCTTTTATGATTGTTACTTTTAGAAGCATTGAAATGCCTATTGAGGAAAATAGTATACAGACTTCTAAAATAAATCTACCCAAATGTATCTTTTTTGTCTTTATTTGGGCCATGATTAAATATTTTTCTGCTGCTGATCAGGAAGAGACCACACATGAGAAAGAAAATGTGACAGTCTTTGATTTAAAAGGAGGCTGTTAGTGACCAGATCTTCAAGCAAGCATTAGTCAGATTAGGTTCAGGTAATAAATTATTTGATATTGGTGAAGGTTGACACGATTCATGAGATCTGTGTGTTTGTAAAATTAGAAATCTTTTTATCTTCTTTAAATTTATAGCATATCCCATTGCATTCCTGTCTGAACTTGATAAAGCATTTTTGATAAATGTTTACTAATGACTAACTACAAACTATTCAGAACTCAGTATCCAAGTATCAGAACGGGAAGAAGATGGAAAGAATCCATCTTCAGGAACTTGTATTTGCATTTTTCTGGTCAGAGAGCTTTCTTCTAGTAATAGATGAGTGTGGAGATTACAGCCTCTTCAGAACCAGCGTAATTCGTATTGTTTCTTTTTGTCAGCTGCTACGGTAAATGTATCAGAGACTCAAGGAGAGGCTCAGTCCTTCCCTCAAAGACGTCACATTCTAAAGTCACATTTGATCCAACTGAACATCCTGGATAAGCTGTATTTAGAGAAAGAGACTGTTAGTTTATGAGACACTATTTGCCTTTCTTAGACCATAGTCATTTTTCATTGAAACATAAACACAAAGCTGGAAAGATTGCAAGGCAGTCTGTCACCTAGCCCTAAACCTTAAACCATTTCTGACAAATGTTTTCAAACAACTCTAAGCAGTTGTAAGCTCACAACATCCCTAAAAATATTACTGATTACATTAGGATGGCTTTCCAAACATTTCATATAAACCTCTTCTGAAACTTAAGTTTATTACTTGTTGTCTGTTACCCAACAAACATTAGAAGATTCTTTTCTTCTTTGTGGCAACCAAGCACACATTGGAGACCATCACATTGTCTCCCTTCAGTCTTCTCCCTAGACCAAACAACCCTGTTTTTTCTAGTCTTTTCTTATAGACTCATTTTGATGAATCTTACAGACTCTTTTTGATTCTTCTCTGAACTTACTTCAGTTGGTCCATGTCCTTGAAAAATTGTACCCTAATGCAGACATAGATCCCTATCTGAGACTTACCTAGCCAAGTCATTCTTTCCTTGGTGAGCACTTTGCACTTGTCTTGACTGAATTGCATTGTCAGGAGGTTGAAATTATTTTTCTGATTTGTCAGAATCTTTCTGAATTCTAATCCTGTCTCCAAAGTGCTTCCAGTTCTTCCCAAGCAATTGCTTGAACAGTTATTTTAATTTTACTACCTGTGAGGACATGCAGCTTGCTGGGGTTGGGAAATTATCATTTGGAACAGATGTAGTTTTGTGTAGAAAAACCTTCTAATCAAAGCAAACTCAGCCATTTATGCTGTATAGGCAGCGATGTATTTTCCTCCTGCTTTTGATATCAGTCATCAGTAAGCTCAGCACAAGGTATTTACAATATTAATGACTAGATGGGAGTATTGGGCTTGTTTGTGGCTTTGCTCTATCAGCATTTTTAACTGAAATACTGCAATAAAGTTCCATCTTTATTATTTATATAAATATGCAAATGAATTTGCATCTTAATGATATTAAATGATAATTTATAACAAACTTTATGATTAGCATAAATTAGCAGCTAAGATAAAATGGCTACTGTGAAAATGCTGTTTTCCACATCTTGGAATGTGATTTGCACCCCCTTCTCAATAGTCCTATACTTTTCTAGATCTAGTTTTGTATTATTACTGAATTTGTACCAAGCAAAAAACCAAACCAGCATAGCCTCAGTGACTTCAGTGCAATTACACTGGTTCGTATCTGCCCAGTGTCTGTCTCTCACATTTTTTGTGCAGATTCAAATTGTTATGAGCTATTATGAGTAACAATTCTGTTGTTTGTGATATCCAGGTACAGACTGAGTAGTCATTCATTTTTATTACACAGGCAATGATTTGCAATAGTGCTATTCAACTGATGTAAATCCACTGATGTTAGTGAAGATGCCTCTCTCTTTATGAGTATGTATGTGTAATAGAATGCAAGCTGGAATATTCATTAATATTTTTGTAAGAAACATCATATTAGAAAATAAAACAATGCTTTCAGCCAGACTAAAGATCCCTTCACTATGCTCTTCCACATAGTTTCTGTCCATATAATTGAATGTTCTTGGAGACAATATTACTTGCTGGAAAATGATAGAAACAATTTCATCTACCATCAGTTTTATAAATGCATGATTACTGATGAATCCTTGTTCCTCAGTATTATACATTTTAATGAAATGTTCCGTGTGGCACATTTTCAGATCATTAAAGTGATCATTATTGAAAGGGATTCAGTTGTAATAGAAAACACCCAATAGTGATCTGAAAGGGAAAAAAATTATAGAGGGTTCAAAGACTATTAGAGTCTCATTTTGGCATTTTTAATCACATAATTGAGGATAATTTGATATTCTGTCTGTTAAAACAATCAATATTTTAGCTAGTCAGGGAATATCTTCCAAAAGTACCTAGGTCTTTCAAATTTAAGCAGTCCAATGCTTGAAATGCAGGCACCTTATAGAAGAACCTAAATCCCTATTTGGGTCTGGCTCATAGTTTTTTATTTACTTGATTTTGGTTGTAACACATGGTAAAGTTCCCAAGAAACTTACTTCTGTAATCATAAAAATGTTAACTAACATCTAAGTTTTATTACATTCTTGTGAAGGAAGGAATCTTTACAAAGGAAACCTAAACATTACAAAGGAGATACCTTTAAGGCCTCATTCTTTATCATCTTTGTGTTTTTTATAGTCAAGAACAACCCAGAAAGGTGATACGCCTACTGCCTCCAATCCAGCAAAACCTATACACTGTAGGGCTTTGCTGTCCCATTCAGCATACTCACCACTCAAGTTAACAGTCCTTAAAGTCTAGCTTTGCCCAGAATAAATCATGCTTTTGTCATTCAGCATATTAGCTGTGAAAGTATCACAGTGCTTGAAATTGAACACATTTGAAACTTGTGACATTGTCACTTTTTTTTTGCTATTAATTGTAGCAGTGAGTCACACTAGACTATATTTCTGTGATGTATAATATCGAATTGATAAAATTGAAGGACTTCTTTACTTCTTAAAGGAGAAAGTATGATTACATTTTCCACATTTTTTAAATCATTTTGCACAAGCTTCTCAGGAAATATCAGGCTGATAATTCAGCATAGCTCAACCTATTAATCCACATTTTCTTTGACTTTTTTCATATCATTAGGTTGCTAGTTCCATTCAGAAAACTTCTTTGCTTAAATGACTCTGGTGTACAGAATGATGAGTATTGAAGGTAGGATTCTCAGAAACTTTAAATTCAGAACTGAAAACTTAGTTGGTTCAAGCCGCTTCCTTGAAGGTACAAAGTTGTATATAGAGCCTTTACTTTTTATCTTGCTTATCTCCAATTCTTTCCCAATCTGGCCTTTTCAGCCAGCTTTATCCTAAGTGTTCTAGGGGAATCTGCCTGTTTCTATCAAGTAACCACCCCTAGTCGACAGAAGGACATCAGACTGTTTCTGGAGAACGCGAATGTGCTCTTCAGGACTCCAATGCTACAGGAGGGTGTCTCTGATTTCCCTCCTTGGTGCTGGTGGTGCTCGCTTTATGCTCCTGGACTTATTGCTCATGCGGGATGAAATCACGGGGATAGGACCCATACTTGCAGGCTGTCATTAACTCATGCGTGTATCTTCAGTAAACTCGTGGCAATTGTGGACCAGTCTTGAAAATTTTAAATGAGATTTCAACAAATTAGATTCTTACAGTATTTCAAAAGATTATTTTAGGAAGCTTGGGCTTCTGTTGTAACAAGTCGTAATAAGGCATAACTCTGATCTCTAGCCTAAGATATAACCCTTTGGCTAGAATTTGCTCCCTTACATTACTGTTTTTAAAGAATTTCTGACATTGCTTAGAATGACAATATTATCTGTTTGAGCCATTTTCTTAAAGATGCTCTTTAATAATAGAGACAAGCCTTTTTAAATACATAGGCAATTCAGTGAAGTCAGTTTTAACTGAGTAGTTGTTAGTATTTTATTTGTTCAGCTGCAATGAGTTTTGCAGTATTTAAGGCACAAAGATAGTTCTGAAACTATCTGATAGTTCTTTCATCTGAAAGAGCTCACAATCGAGAAGGCTTTAACAAGGAAGTCTGAGGGGAGAAAAATACTTTTTTGTTGTTTTGTTCTTATTATGAATGCAGTTAGTGGGAATTATAGGCTAAAGACAGTTAAAGAAGAATTTTGATATAAGTTGTGCAGCTTCTTGTTTAGCAACATCATTGCATGAGTAGAGGGGATGAGAAGAAAACATAAGATGCTAAATCAGATATGCTAGTCCCACAGATTTGGGTAGAGAATGCATAAAAACAATAAAAAATAAAGTCTAGGCAAAGTCTATCATGATTAACTCCTCAGGTGAATATTCTTAATAAATAGAAATATTTTGAAGAACAGCCTATAAAAATTTCACTTAGAAAAATATCATTCCAACTTAGAAAAAACACAGAAACAAAGGTTTCATTGGAAACATGCTTCCATTTCTTTGATATGTCTTCCTTGTAGCCATGATTAAAAGCTAAATTGCCTTTGAACAGGGTAGCTTCAAGCAATGGTTGATTCAGAACTGGAGAGCAATTAGGAATCGATTTTCTATATATGAATGTAAACACTTGTTTATATCAGATTGTGTGTTTTCTATCTGCTAATGTGTATGTATTTATTTTAATTTTATCAGATAGTTATCCTGCCTGACAAAAGAAACTATAACAGCCCTGACATCAGGGGGACCCTAAAGGCTTAATCATTTCCAGCTACAGTTTTGCCAGCAGGAGAGATTATTATCCACGGCTTTTCAACAGCCATTTGCCACTCTGGGGAGATTACTGTCCTCTCAGATCTACCAGCTCAGTCTCCAAAATAAACCACATTAGTGTAAACAGTTTCAGTAGCATTTTGTTAACATGTCCAAGCACATATGTGTGCTGAATAATGAGATTTTACTTCTGAGTTAACTGCTCTAACAGTTTTGTCACTGGTTACTCAAGGAAAGAAAGAAAAATGGTGGATGCTAATTTGAAGTATTTTGCACCACGAAAAGTAACCAGGGTTGATCTCAAGAGCTCAGGAAGCTATGCAGGAATAAAGTGCTGGAGTGAGTTGGCTATTGATTCTGAAACACTGATTGATGGGTGACCAGGCTTCTTTCTCAGTGCTCGTTATCCTGTTCCCTCCTCTTACTTTTTATTTTAGCCTTAGCAAATATGTAAAGTTAATCCAAGACTAGTGCTTGAGACAGCAAAAGCATTACAGGTTTTATCTACAGGGATTAAAGAGTGTAAAGAGCTTCTAAAAATCAGTAACTATAAACAGGAGCAATGCTTTGGGAAAAAAAAAACCCCATAACTATTGTTAAATTGCTTAAGCAAAGAAATACCAAAAACCTACAGTGTTTATTAAGAAAAAGCTTAATACACTATTATAGCTAACCTGGGTTATTTATCCCAACCAGTTTCATAGCCAACATATGTTTAACTGGGTAACGATTTTTCCCAATCAGTCATAAGGTGACTGATTTAAAATTCTTTTATTAAAAGATCTCTTAAAGGAAATTCTTACAGATGGCTCATTTCCTGGACCTCAGTAATGTCCTAAAGTTGCAGGACCCCAATTTTCTTCATGCACTATACACATGGCTGACCATATCGTTGTCTAGGACACTGTAGCCGTGCAGATAGGTTTGACTTCTTGTAGAGGCCTGACTGTTGACTTTCCCGGATGTTTTTTTCTTGAACCCTGACTGATCTGTTGGAAAAATGAAAGAAAGAGAGTGTGCTGTTTTTGTCTTCCGAGCTAGCTAATAAGCTGCCTTGCAACACAAGTCAGCGAAACACGCATTTTCCAGCAGGTTTCTGTCCTATTGACAGGATCAGGTTTTCAAGTAAACATTCCTGGTGGGTCACCCTACATTTCGAGCAGCAGCATCAATTTAAATGTCACATTTATATATAGAAAATACTGCTTGTTTTGTGGAAGGTAATATTTTAACTATTTCATGTATGTTTGCTCTATGGTTTTGTATTACTATTTTTATTGCTTTTCCTTGGTTTCTGAGAACACCAGAACAAGCAGAGAGGAGATTTTGTTTCTTATTAAAATAAGAGAATGCACATATAAATCACAAGAAATGTCTTTAGAAACTCATATTAGAAATAATATCTGAAGCTGTTACTCCTCCTTTATAAACAAATTTTACTTTTCTCAGTGTCCTAGTTCCTTTGGTCTCCAGTAACAGTTTATTCACTATGTATCTCTTAGCAGACCTTTGAAACTTGTTGAATTAAGTATTCTTAAGAAAAAACACCTGTTTTTTTTTTGTTGGTTTTACTATGAATTTTTTTTCATTTCAAAAGAGGTGCCTAATAGTCTTCTTTTCCTTAAAAATAGATAAAGCCAGGTACAGAGGAAGGCTGTTCTAGTGCAGCCTGTTACAAGAACATATGTCAACTTTTTTTTTTTAAATTCATAATTGGCAAGTTAATGTCTGAATCAGGAGCTTTCTGCTGTATTAGTGACAAGGGACTCTAATTCATCCTGGGTTTCTCTTTTAAAGTTGTACTGTCTGTGAGTAAAATTTGATGGATTGGCTTTTCAAAAGGAATTAAAATCAGACCCTTCCTTTGCTACAGTCTCTTTCAGTACATGTTATGTAGCTAAGTTGATACCTCTCTTCTGTCACTTGCTATTACATAAAGAGAGAATTACTGGTGCTCCTGTGAGGTTCAATAGTGTTCTGTAATATGAATTCTGATATAGACAGTTTTGACAACAGATGCCCAAGACTGGAAATGAGGACATTTTCCTTGCAAATAATTTCCAGTCTTTTCTCTCCTTGCTTTAATTCTGTTTCCCAGCCTTTGACAACTCTCACTAGCTTTAATACCCTTCTTCCAAAGTGTATCTTTTGTAGCCCTGTACCTGTGTTTACAAGCGACCTAATCTATAATAGAGTTCCTTTGCTCTGGTTTGCCAAACCATTTCTTTCTCTTTTAATTCATTTCTAAAAAAACCCCGCATCTCATCTATTTTGTCCCATCTGCATAGATCAATAATATCTGCTACCTTATCACTTTCTTTATTGGCTCACAAAGTGGGAAAGCTGGAGCGCTTCTGTATTACTGGTTTGGACAATGTCTACCAGATGTTTGGCACCAGAGCTTCACTTTTAAAAAGGATTGTGGAGTATTTGCTTATGTGCTTCTCTAGTTACAGAACTTTTGCACAAGAATTGGCATTCATGTATTCTGTGTTTCAAAATAGTAATAATTAACTGTAGTTTGATGACTCTCTACCAGTATAGAATATCAAATCAAAAGGCCTATAATTATATATTTATCTTGAATATGGATTTTGTTCAATTGAGTTAAGTGTTTATTCCACTGAGTTGAAATAACATTGTACCATATATAAAATAAGACCTACAGTGAACTATTTATTATATTCAGATACTTCTGAGAGTTAAATTCCACATGTGAAAAAGACAGCAAATTGAACACTTTACTGTTACCATTACCTTGCTTCCATGGTTTTAAATAACTATGAAGATGTTTTCTCTAGCCATTTGGTGTCTGGTGGCCTTCTTTAAAATAAATTATTTTTTATTTAGTGCATGAACAGCTAAAGGGAGAAATAAGAAATGGATTCCTTTTCCTCCTGCTTGGATTTACTTTAGATCAGAAAACTTCAGTGCTTTATTCCTGTATAGGGTGACACTTGTATGCTGAGAGCTGTACAAATTTTTATTTTTTTTTAATTCTTTTTAAGAAACTGCCACAGCTTTGACTATTTATTGGATTATGTCTTACATTGAAAGTGTATCATTTAAACATGTAAATATTGACAAATATATGTAGTCATTCTGGATTCTTTAGTATCACACTTTTTTGTATGAAAGTTTATATATATTTATCCATATATAATGGTTATATCACTACTTTCTTGTGTCTGCCTTATTTCCATTGTCCTGGAGTTATTGCTGAGTCTCTGTATTTCACAGGTTAAAGGGTTAACTGTGGCTTTTAATCTGAAGAAAGTAAAGCATGTTGTGAGGACTCTAAAGAAACAAAGTGAAATTACTGCTTGCTTTATTACATTGCTTCTTTGTGGTCCCCTGGGAAACAAAGACTTCCAAGAAATCTTAAGAACTCAAAAGGAATTTCAGTTTATTCCTGGCAACAGTTTCCTAGCGTGCCCAAGATGGTTGAGATCCATATGTGAGTGGGCTATTAGAAGATACAAGAGCAGCGTGAGGACAATTGCTGAACAATATTAATAATAAAGTCCAAGGTATTTTATTTAATTGGAGCTAACAGTGAAAGTGGTCTGGAAAAGAAAGCAAGAAAGAAAAATTACTATCAGAGCCTCTGTAAAAGAAAACAGCAAGTGGATTAGCTTGCTTTTAGGCCTGCTAAGCAACTGTACCACTGGGGCAATTTACTGTGGTATGGCAAGAGTGCAGTTTGTCAAATTTCCAGTAGAATTGCACTGAACTGGTTACATTTGCCCTGTCAGGAACTTGGAAATCAAGAATCTTTGCTCGACTCTTCAGATACATTTTTTTATTAATCACAGGACCTTTGGGGTAGAGAGATCCTCTATTGGCAGCTTGCTTCTTGTTGCTTCCTATGTGCTAGCGTTACAGCTCCTGCCTGCTCCATCTCTGCCATGTGTATGCACTTGTAAATTGACTTTCCTTTGCTCATTTCTTTCACACAAACTGCTATGTGTTAGCTCACATGGTTATATTATTCTGGTTTAGCTGAAAATTTTGAACACTAAATGGAAAAAAAATAGCTATAGAGAATAAAAAAGACATAGGGATTTTATGTATAGCAAGTAAGTTATATCTGATTTCTACTAGGATCTCTGAAGTTCAGAAGTCAGATGCATTTCTTCTGGTTTACAGAAAGTAAGCAGGAGAATAAAGAGATACAGTGTCAACTTCAACACCTTATGGCTTGCTTGGAAGCAACTGACTCAAAAGACAAAGATTCAGCCAGCAGCCCTAGCACATTCTCCATAGGTTGCTTTCTTCACAGTTAAGAGCTCTGTCAGGCTGAATTCAACAGTTTGCTCCATTTAGCCCAGGACAGAGCACTGCAAAGGCTCTTTTACTGAATTAAATATCAAGCATTTCTCCCTGCCTAATATGTATGCAAAGTATTATTCACTAAAACTAGGAATGCAATAAATACACAGCAAGTCAGAACCATAATATAAAGGTTATAAGGAGAAATGGAAGCTGCAGGCAAAAGAAAAGGAAACCAAGTACTAATAACTGAGAAGCCCTGCAACCACGAAGAAAAGGTAAACAAAATCAGGAGGCTGTAATCAAACATCCCCACCTGTTGCAGCAGTTTATTTCTCTCGTGCAGTCTGGTTTGCCATAGGGAAGACTTGTGATTAGCATCTGAATGCTGTGACTAGTGTGTGTGCCCGCATGTGCTGCTCTGTGGAATAGAGCTACTTTAAAAAGCAGCCCAAAAAATAAAGGTTTAAAATATTGTTCAATAAATGACTTTCTTCTATGTTTCAGGATTGTTGCTCCTTTTGCAACAGTTAGCAAAACCTCAGGGTGGAAAGCCAATGATCAGCTGAATTTTTTTCTAATGTTTTTGTGCAGTCTGGCTTCAAAGTTCCTTTATAAGCCAGATTTCTTATCTCTTTGCTGAAGCAATATTAGCACTAATTTTATCAGGAGTTTTGTCCTTTGGAGAAGTTTGCTCCAATTGTCCTGATAATGCTCTGTGAATTAACCAAGCCTTTCAAATTTTGTAATTCATAGAGAAACTAACAGAAATGCACTATTGGAATTTTTTATCATAGCTATTCCATGTGTTAGATAAATCTCATTGTCATGACAGTATATAATCATCTCACATTTTTTAGGCTGTTGTTAATTAATAATTTCATGTTTTTGCTATTCATTTATACTCTGCAGTGGAAATAGATTAGATGCCTTTCAAAACACTTGTGAAGAAAACTGACAATAAAAGCAATTTCTAAACTTCGAAAATAGCTTGGAATACCTTAAATTCTTTCTTTAGCTTAGATTAGCAGGAAAAAAAAATTGTTTTTCTGCAGTATTGAATAACACTCTGCTCCCTCCCCCCAGATCAGTGTTGCAGAAAATGAGATCATGGTTCAGTATTGCAGGAACTTTGGCAGCGATGCTGGCCTAAGAAGTTCCCGTTTTCCCAAGCTGACCGTTCATTTTCATCCCACCAGAATACATCACCATCCCATTATGCAGGCTTAAGGCCGAGGTGTGCTGTCAGCTGCACGAGGAAATAGAGAAAGGTTTGCAAAAGAAAGGATTATTCTTAACCAGTGTGACATTGTGATGGGAGTCAGCAGCAGGGAACAGAAAACTGGTCAGGAGCGCTCACCTCAAAGAGTTCTGGTACTGCCATTGAATTACAGACTCAGTTGTAGAAGCAGACATTTGTACCACTTTGTACATTGTATGATGTAAATTTTTAAAACAGTACTTCAAAATCCTTCGAGTATATCTTAGTATTTTATATATTTACAAATATGCGACTTCTCTGAATTTTAATAAGCCCTTAAACTGTACATGAATTTTCTATCAGAATTGAGACTTGGCTAAATTCTTAGATACACCACTGCTAAGGAGAATTTGTTGCTTCAAAGTGGCTTCTTTAATTGTGACTTGTAGTATGAAAGTGAAAAATTGACAATATTGGGATAATGCTATCCAGATCATTAATCCTTAAAACTATTTGAGATTAATTATAGTCTCAGAAGGCAGCTGTTGTCAAGATGAACTAGAAGACTGAGTAAAAGTTCTGTGTTTTAACACAGGGTCATTCTTGTATAATGAATTACACACTAGTCCCTTCAAAGCATGGGATTTACAAGAATGTATTTGTCACATCTACCCAACATAATTGCAAATCTGTCACACTTACCCAGCCTCTAAAATTCATCATGCAACATACTAGGGTTTTTTAAATTAACTTAGTATTTGTTAACTGCCATCTATTATATAATTAGAAGTGGTTTTCAAGCTGACACTGTACACTGAGTTGCTGGAAAAGCTACAAGAGCATGTCTTATATGTAGAAAAGCATCATTCTTAAGGCAGACAGAATATTTTTGAAATGAACACATGCTATTACTACTTTGATACAGGGAATAGTGCACTTCATATAACTATATTTAGTGAGTTATAATAACTCAACTCTGCAGCAAGGAAATGTAAAAGTAAACATCATACATGATACACTTGGTTTTAAGGCTAGCTGATCAAGAGGAAGGCTTGATACTCTTTATTTCTTCTTTGTAATGTTTTGTAATGAAGCATTTGCTGAATGGCTCTGCTTTTGGCTTCTTTAAATCTCTTTACAGAGGACAAAAATGTATTCTTCATTACTTTGTCGTGCACTGTTACTGTCTGGTTCAAAAATGTTGTCTTTGCAGAAACAGGGTACAGATCACCAAAGGAATGGAGAGCAATTTACCTCAAAACTGGCAGCTTAGCACATGTTGGGAAAGCAAATGAAAACTATCACTGCTGAATAAAGTCTTGGTGACCCCAGAAGAAAAGGTGGTGTCATGTTGCTGTCATCCCACAAAAAAATTAGCTTTACACAAACCACCATCAAAATTTGCAGAAAAATGTTATCAATAGTAGTATAGAATTTAAGAATTAAGCTCCAGACAAGTCCTGTTGAACTCAGTGGAAAATATGCTGTTGGCTTTGATGGGCTTGGAAGTGAACAACACCTGAACAACCTAGGTTACAGTGAGGTCACTTGGGAGGAAAAGTGTGCACTGGTTTTGTTTTGCCATTTTGTGAAAGTTTTCAGAGCTCTCAGTGAGACATCTTTCATAAGAACTGAATTTATATAAAGCATTTAAAAAATACATTACAATGATAGCCTAGAGCACTGCAGGCTAGTTATTTCCACTCAGAATAATTGAATAATAGTATGAACACTACCAAGACCTACTCCACAAATTATTCATTAAAAGTATCTCTTTATGTTATCTAACTTTCCTAATAAGTATGAAAACAGTTTTGTCTAAAAAAGTACAATGATGATGTTGTGAATTGACTTGCCAGATTATCTTAAACACAAATAGTAGTCCTCAGAAGATATTGCCTAGACTAACTTCCAAGGCTGCACATCTCAAGATTATTAGCCATTCATTCACTTCAACAGAAATGATTGATTGATTTGTGAGTGATATATGATAGTCAGGAACATCTTGATTTATACTTCCATAATTATTTCATGATTTACTCACATAAGATCCCACAGAGAAAGGTCACAGGGGTAAGTTCTCTTCCATAGGGTAACTTTTGCTTCCTTTGCACAGTGCCACTAGTAAACCACAAGCAGCACTCTGAAGTCATAAAGTAGATCAGTTTTGCAGAGGCTCCGGAGGGATGGGTATTTCTTGAAAAATGTGGGCATATCTGATTCCAGCTTTGTACATGTTCACATATACCATACACACAGATAAGAAACTGAATATGAAAGGAGTAACTATTTGAAAGCTCTCTCACCATTTTGAATATCTCCCTATTTCCTTTTTCATTCTAAATCTTTCCTCCTCTGTAACTTTTTACTTTTTCCTCCCTCTTGACTTTCTCTATTGAAGTCTTCTTTTTACTCTCTAGCTCATTTAATAAAACCCATTTGACTCCTTTCCATCATCTTTCTCTCACTTTTGGTAGACTTATCTTTTTTTTTTTTTTCTGTTGCTTCTCTAGTCTTTTTCCATCAATATTTCTGTCTCTCTGCTTTCATGTTCCAGTGTTTGACTATCCTGTCTATGAATTTTTTTTCCCAATATCTAGTCTAAATTTCCCCTATTGAATTTTGTCCTTTGCCTCTTGTCCTATTGCACTGTGCAATAAGGTGTCACTTGTGCACCTTGAAGAAGAGTCTTGCTCCATCCTCTTGTTAAGTAGTTGAAGACAGCAGTAAGGTCTCTTCTGGACTTCTTTTCTTAAGACTGGACACACTCAGCTCTCCCAGCCTCTTGTAGGTTGTTGGATGACGGCAGGAACTGATGAAGAGCACAGAGAGGCTTTCCACACAATAGTTAATGAAAAGATGCTGGAATACAATTTAAAGTAATCCTAAGGACACAGTTATCATTGGCAATTCCAATAATTTTCTTAGTAATTCTCTAGCTAAAAACAAAACCTGAAAGCACTACAAAGCAGTTAAATTTTGAAGTATTTCATTTTTTTTCAAAAAGAAACTAAATAGACAAAAGACATTCCATTTATACTGTATCAGAACACCAAGTTATTGGCTGTGTCCACAGAAGCATTTTTGTTTGAAGCAACAGTGCAGTTTTGAAGGAATCCTTTGGCAGGTGCTGCTTGGGGTTCAGTTTGGCTCTAAACGCAGTTCGGTGCGTATGAATTAGATTCTGTCCGCAGGGAACTAAACCAGAAGCTACATGCTGAGGGCCCACCAGCCGTGCTCCGGTCCTATAGGCACGTCAGGATCCAAACCAAAGATAGGTCTTTCAGACAGCTTTGAACCAAATATGGGAACTAAAACTAGTCTGAAGTGAAACCTCCAAACAACATGTAATTAAAGGTTCCTCGGCATCACCTGTTTTCATCTGCTGATCTATTTCTGTTGCACCAAATTTACAACTTCTGATCCTATACAGTGGTTTTACAGTCTGTTAGAAACAGCCTATTACATAAAGAAGCTGTTGGCTGTTAAGTTTTGTAGTTCAGCATTTACATTTCAGCTCTAAAATTTCTAGTTATTCAGCAGGTGTTTCCAAAGAACTGAGGCTTGGACTTACAAATATTTATGCTGTACATAATTTTGTTTCATACCCCGGTTCACTACGTAGAGAGAACAGATATTCTGATTTGGCTCTCTTCCAAAAGTCATGAACTAAGAATGTGAAAAATTGCATTTCATTTTTTGTTTCCCTCTCCTCTCCATCTGTGCTGAACCATTAACAGTTTAGTGGGGCTGCCAGCCCATAGGGCCTTGGGAGAAATTTGATCATACAGCTGAAATTGGGCACAAACCATTATGTCAACAAAAGACTTCATGCATTTCGTTTCTGCTTTTCAGAATGTTTGTCACCTGCTACCAGTATTTTAGATTTAGGAAAATGACCTGTGCAGCTTGGATTTCAGGTTTTATACTAAGATCCCATTTGGAACTAATACAAGCATTTTTCCCGTTTTCATGGGAAGGCTTAAAATTCTATAAGAGAACAAAATACAAATTCCAGAACTACTGGGAGCTTGACTCTACTGCCAGGACATTGGATGTGGTCAGTGGCCTGTAAATACTGCTGAGAAAAAGTGGAGCAAGGCTCATCCGCTGTCTGCCAAATAAAGCAGAGAAACTTTGAGAAGGAGCAAAAGTAAAGAGCAATAAAAAACTTGGAGGGAAAAGGAATGTGAAAAAGAGGTAGTTTTACAGGAGACTCTTTCGCTGACAAGGAAGGAAGAATTTTGGGGGGGAGAATAGTTTTTAGTTTTCAAACTTCCTAGGAAATGGAGTGACCGCCTGCCCAACAACCTCTTTTAACTACTCAGCTGAGAGTTTCTTTTAGGTTGAAATTTGTCACTGAAGTAGCAAGGAGGCAGGAGGCAGCTCCTCTGAACAGAGACAATTTGCTGTAGGCAGAGAAGGTGTGCGGGGCAAGGGGTGTAAGGCCAAGGGCAGCCACAGTAGTCACAGTCCATCTTGTGCTCTTCCTCAGGGTGCAAGACTGACTACCTGATTTGTATGTTGAGCAGAAGCCTATTCCAAGAAAAACTGGCTACCTGACTTTGCTTTCATGCTGACTACAAAGTATTTGCAATGAAAAAAATAGCACTTAGGAAGAGACATTTTGTCTTGCAAAAATGCGATATTCTTCCATAGGGTGCCTGTCCTGTCTCTTTACCAACAGACAATATGTATTGTCTTTCTAAAACAGAGAGATCATACCTTTGACGAAAATAAATCTGTAAAGAATTAGGACAGGTGTATCCTAGGCATACATGAATTATCATTAGGAAAACATGGTAACTTTTCATAAGATTGTATAGTATAGCTGGTCTTTCCTCCATATCTTTTATAAACTTTATGGCTATACTTACTTGTTCTTTTATTTAATGAGGAACAATTTCTTTACTTTTTTTTTTTTTTTTTTTTTTTTTTTTTTTTTTTGTAAGCAGCAGTGTCAGATCTGGATCAGTCTGTTAACTTTATGATACTAGAGTGACCAGGTCATGTGCAAAACAATGATTTGGATGATTTTGGCCAAATATAATTTTAAAAAATAGCAATTCAGAAAACAATTGTATTGGTCATGTGTATGCATTGTACTATCCATACTATACCTGTATTTATAAAGATGTAGAAATACAGTTCTCTAGTTTACCTCTGTGTAAATCTGAGGTTTAAACTATTGCTGCCTTTATCATTTGCAGCTACAAATACAAGTCATGGAAAATAGCAGCCACTCCTAAAGTATGCCTAATATGCCTAATAGCTATACTGAGCACGCACATCCGTGCACCAGTGCCTACATACGGGAATATCTAAGCCACGCTCTAGTTACAGAGCTTTATGTGAAGTACCAGACCCTCTCGGGACAGTAGCCCGTGATGCAGCAGGAGATGAATTCTAGGACACCCCCAGAGGGAATTCTGGGGAAAAGTGTGTCTCAGGGCTTGACTTTCATTGCAGAAGAACAAATGGTCAAACGCAAGAGCAAGCAGCACTAGTTAGCTAACCTGAATATAAGGAACCTTCACACTTAGTGAGTGTGAAGGAGTTTATGTGTGGTTGACTTAGGGATAATAGCTGTGAACTTTCTAGTTAATAAATTAAGTAAGGTAAATCAAGAAGAGTTTGGAAAACTTAGCTTCTAAGTATCTCTTTGCAGACTAAGAATTATTATTTTTATTTTATTCTAGCACTTTGAAGCAAGTAGCATCAGTTCATCATTATCAGTGTGTTGGTGCTTCATGACTCTCCACCATTTAATGAATAGCCATTTTGAAGACTAGTAATAAGACAGGAATCATTTTTACATAAGCAATCAATTTTAATGTCTTAGGTTGTTGAAGGCCACTCCTTTTTCCACAGC
This sequence comes from Dromaius novaehollandiae, assembly GCF_036370855.1. NCBI lineage: Eukaryota > Metazoa > Chordata > Aves > Casuariiformes > Dromaiidae > Dromaius > Dromaius novaehollandiae. The sequence goes on from NC_088101.1 coordinate 69,631,099, forward strand.
CTATTTTAAATTGGGCAAATAGCTGCAGAACTCACAAAAATGATTACAATAGTTCATCTTAATTAGCATTTGTTAGTGTCTCAGCACATACTAAACACTGATTCAGCATAGGCCTGGAGTGCAACATGCTTTCTGAGTACTGAATACTGCTTTAGTCACGAAAAATCACACTGAAAGCTGTAGAACTACTTAGGAAGTAAAATGCATGAGTTATACTTCACTTATCTGCTCAGGACTCGGGTAGTTCTGCATCTGTCTTTTCAGGTTGTCTGTAAGTCCCACTCAAATCATGTGCTGGGCACTGTAAGGATGTTTATTCTGCAGCTCTCTGGGATGTGGCCCCAAGGTGGTTAATGTGGAACAATTCACAAACATTACATCAGGTCTTTAAAACATATTAAGATGCTTTATTTTTTTTCCTAAACTAGTTGAAGTATTTTAGAAAAACTAGTAAAACCTATTTAACTAGTAAAATGTATTACCATAGTATGCATTATAATTACTCAATGAGCTTTAAAGTGGGAAGAATTTAGGATTAATGTGTAGGGAAAGGTTGTTATTTGAGTTAAAAATGAATTTCATACAATTTAACAGTTACAGCCTATTCAGATTAATTAAAAATTACTCTCTCTGAATTCTTATTGGCCAGATGATTTGAGAAGATCACTGAAAATAAGATTTCATTATGTGCTATCACAGCCTTTAACTATTTATATGCAAAAACTGTTACTATGATGACATTATATATAGCTTTTCACACATAACTATCTATTGTCTTGTTGCCCTGCATCTGGACTTCATCTTCACTGTCCCCTGCTCCTATATTTGGGAGCAGGTTTGCTTATATTTATACTCTCCATGATTTCAGTTGTAGCACAGGTGACTGCGTTTTCATAAAACTACTCAGATACAGCATCAGTCCTTCGTGCTAAGTGTTCACAAATCAGACAGGCTGAGAGTTGATGGAGACCATAAGAGTGGACTGCAAGATTTACAGACTGACTTCACTGCAGCCATTGGCAGCTATAAGCTGGCCTGCTGGTTCTTGTACTGAGAGAAAATAAGCCAGCTCTAGTCTTTGTGGTAAACATTTTAAAATAGGAGCCAAAAGGGAATGCTAAAATTGGACTGTCCTGCTCTGTTACACCTCTGGTATTACTTTCTCCCATTTATTTCATTTTTATTTTGACCTTGATCATACCACCACAAAACCTGTATGATTTTCATTGAATTCTGTGAGCTTTTGTGGGAGTATAAATTAAGCAAAATTATTTGCTTAGTCAAGGCTTTGGGCTTCAAGCCCTTTAGAAATAATACATCTCTTTAGGTTTTTCAAAGCACTGTACACATCTCCAGCAATTACAAAGGTTGTAGACCCATGTAAATGTAGACCCCAAAAAGTAATACATGGGCAATAAACCTTAGTAAATCTTAACTTCAGTTAACAAGCTGGAGTTAGATATTTCTAGAACATGTGTTTTCTAGAATAATTACAAAGCAAAAAATCTTTAAGATAAAATTCCATTGTACTCAAAATCTGCAGTACAAGCATAGTGCAATAGCACAGACACTACCAGTTGGGACCAGAAAGTGTCTGTTTAAAGGCTCAGTTTTTGTATTCAAACTAAAAATGTGAAGTTTGAGATACCCATAAGATCATAGATTGTCTGTTATTGTATGCATTTATCTACACAGTGATTCTGATATGAGCTGACAATTGAATGCTACAAATAATAAGTGTATGAATTGTTATTATTTGTACTAAAAAGTTTTAAAGTTTCCAGAGCAGTTCATTCAGGTTCATTTGTCCTTGTGCTGAAACTGGAGTCTTTAATCCGTTCACCAGAGCTGCAGTTTTCTCAGAGGCAGAATTTGCCTGCCAGCAACTGATTGACTTTTCCAGACTGTAGTTGATCTCTCCTATTTTTCCCCATTTCTCTCAACTCTTTCAGTGTTTTACCCACATACAAGCTGGTAAATATTTTTTTTTCTATCATTTGCAGCCTTTATTATCTTTAAAGCCTTCTCACTTTTTCCTGCTGTTCCCTCCAAAAGTACATAATTTTTCCAGATTGCCTGCAAGCACCACTTCATGCTAGGGATGGTAGGTTCTCCCTCTCTCCATCTGGTGACAAACAGGACACTGTTCTACATAATGTCGTGAATACCAGTATTCAGCACAAATGTAGTAGCTGGGATAACCCAGAGTTATCCTGGAGACTGTGCCCCAGCACAGAAACTGTCAGTAGTGTCTTTCATTTCTTGCTCCACTCTGTTTTGCTTTCTTGCTGTTGTAGCAAGAGCCGTCACACAATGGTGCTTATGCCTGAGCATCTGCAGCTGAGATGAGAAGTGCAGGAGCTGCATAATGTCCGCAGCGAGCAGTGCCATTTTCAGGAAAGTAAATCATTTAGCTGACTGGTTTACAGAGGTTAACTCTGTAATTTGCAGCAAATATCTGTCCAGATTTCTTGCTTGTGTCACCCATTTTGTATAAAATGGTTAGGTAGATGTCACAGGCATTTCCTGTGACAGTTTCTTTCTCAGTAATTTAGGGTAATATGATTTACCTACTTTATTGCACATGAACATTAACTTTTCAGCCATGTCTGTATTTAAAGATGAAAATACGTAAATGATAGTCATAATTCTGTATATGTAGAATGTCAAATTTTAAAGAAAAGAGAGACTGGCTACACATCACGTTTGATATTTTGATATTCAGAAAAGGCAAAAGTACCAGTTGGTTATCAAAATTGCTGGATGAATGATATGGAAAAAAACAGCTGGGGAGCTACAAGACTTCCAGAAAGGACAACAAAAAAGCTCTTTGAGTTTTTTTTGCCCCATAGTTAACCTAAAAAGAAAATAAGAATTTAAATAGATTTAAAAGTCTTTAAAATATTGTATCATTACAATCTTTAAAAACACTCTTCCATTGCATTGATTCAGATACATAATCTGGTACTTAAATGTCTTTTAAAGTGAGTTGTAAGAACTTCTTAAGAGATGCACACGTACAAAAATGCCTCTTGCTGGACAGATAGAAAGACAAAGCAATTTTGTTGTCCTGTTCAAAAATTCTGGTTGCCTTTTGCAATTCAGGATGGCTGCTGCCTGCTTGGCCTTTTCCCATCAGAAGTCTGGTATAATGAGAAATTATGCAGCATGTACAGACATTGTTCTCAAGCCTATGTTAACAGTCCTGATAATATATTTTTTTAGGTTTCCTCTACGCTCAGAACAGTACCAAACGCAGCATTAAAGAGCGACTTATGAAGCTCTTACCCTGCTCGGCTGCCAAAACGACATCTCCTGTTACTCAAAGCAAGTTTTATTTTTCACTTGATTTTTTTCAGGTTTGCATGTGTCAAAAGTTATACTTTCATTAACTGCTCATTTGAGAGACGAGATATCTGCTGAGGAAATTGTATGCTCTACTGAGGTTTAAAAGGTAGTGATGAACAGCTTTGTGGGCTGATAACATGTTTGTTCGTGCACAGCACGACAGCAAGGTACCAGTGCCATGGACTGCCGGTAGGAGCTGCTGGGTTGGGACTTCTGCTCTGCAAGCTAGCTGACAAGGGATTCTTTGGTTAAGTTAAATACTTGTTCTCAGTGTATTTGAAGAATAGTATCTTTTTGAATACATGTGTGCATGTGTCTGTGTGTTCTTGATGTCCATCACATAGGATTGTATCAGCAGTCCTGGTCTGAGAGGAAAGGTATGGCTCTGCAAATTTTCACTATGTAACATCAAACAATTTAGGGAACAAGACCTAATATGTGTGTCTGAAAGAAAAATAAAAATGAGATGATTGAAAACAAAGTAGGTAAGTGTAGAGGTAAAGCGCACTGACATTTCTTTTAATGTTTTGATACTATCCTGTCAGGAAATAAAATCCCTCCAGGGTAGCTAACATAGATAGATGGAAAAGTAGATAGATAGACAGACAGACAGATCCATACATAGGTACATACATACACAGATACATTACACATAGGTACATTACATCTGTAAATACATACATAGAGATAAATTATAGCAATAACAGTAATGTCTTCTATAAAATGCTGATAGTTTAAAACAACTGATTTTAAAATATCCCTGTGGACCCAATTAAGTCTAGTTTAATTTGGCCTAATTTTGGGTGCTTATCTGAGCACCTAAAACTAGAAGCTGAGTGGTCCCTAGTCTTCCTCTATACTGTTCTTGATAAAGCATGCCAATCAATCGAAGCTAAAAAACATGTCCAAGAGCAGTTTCCTGTCTTCAGTGATTATGGAGCATCCTGAGGCGACCTGGCTGCTAACATAGGCCTCTTATTAAGTGCCTCGAGTGAGGTGGAATTAATCTAGGCTTTCATCCTGCTTCCCTGCTTCACTTTTTTCCATACGTTCCTCCATAAAGAAGGCCGTGGTACTTTCTCTCCTTTATGAATTATTTGAGATCTCAAAGATGAAAAGCACTAAAGATGTGGATGCACAGTGACAACTTTCATGGTAGCTTCAGTTGATGTGTTTTACTTGAAAATAGGGTAGCTTCAAAAGGGCAGTCACTGTAGTGGCAGCTGATAGTAATTCATTAAGTAGAAGTTGCATTCAACTAAATGACCTCAGTAATATAGTTAGTCCTAGACTAAAAAGGGATTGAAGGTTTGATCTCTCTGTTTGAAGGCGTTCGGAGAGCAATATGTGCTTGTTTCCTGCACATCTCTTTGCAACCATTTTTTTCTGCACAGGCAATGCAAAAATATTTACAATCAATCAGCCTTAATAGCTGACCATGAAAAGCCTGCATTTTCTTGCTGAAAGTGTGTTATAAGCCAGGAGGGAAGTCAAAGTAAAACTTGCATCAAATGTTTCATATTTGGGAATCAAGTAATAAAAGGAGAAGATACAGTCAGCATTTTGCTCTGTGCCCTAGTCAATAATAAAATGCTGCATTAAATGAGAATATTATTGTAGATACCCAACATTATTGTCCAATTTTGACATAATGTGCTATTTAATTTCTGTTAGTATGAGGGAAACCACATTCTAATGTACTAGGAAAGAAGTCAGCAATACCTACAATGAGAACACCGTAATGTGACTTCTTTAGAAATTTTAAGTGGAATATTTTGAAAACAAGTATTTTGTTTAAAAAATACAAGCCCTGAATTTGTGTTTCTATGCTTGACTTGCTATGCTTGTTTACCTAAATGCTAAAGTGGATACTTACATGCTAGAGACAGGACCAGATTCAAGAGTGGTTTGCAAAAAGAGAAGTGTGTTCACACAATTCTTAAATGGGTAGAGGGGATATACTTCGGGGGCTGAGCAGGTAAATGCATGTGCATGATTTTGGCAGATATGAACTTGAGCCTGAATCAGATGTACTTCTCCGACTGCCCTTATCTGTTTTTTGCAGTGGTTTTTACCACTTTGTCATTTGATGAACTGTGAAATGTTCAAAGCTGAGCTCCTGTGGCAAAGGTACTTCGAAACCGTCTTTACTGATTAGCTGGAAGAAAGTTAATTAATGACAATTGTAAGAACGTTTTGTTTACTACATTGATGAGTGAATATATACATTTCTCTCTTTTGATTGACATATGTTAGCCTTTATGTACAAAAAATAATTAAACTTTTAATGTTCTTTGGCTGTAGAGACTAGAGAACTGAAATAACAAACGGTAACTTTTCATTAATGCTATAGAAATTATAAAACTTCTGTTTGGAAATGCATGTATTTTCACACAGTTTCACTGCATATTTAAAAGTACAGAATTTCTTTGAGTCTGGGTAACCGTAGCCAAATGTGTGAAGACAAAAAACAAAATGTGCAAGTGACTCATGAATGTGATGATAGTATTTTAATCAGGATAGTTGGCATATTATAAAAAGTTCATGGTGATCTTATTTGTGGATTATTTATATCTGTAGGAGACTACAGATATAGAGTGTGATAAGACTGTTATACTTAATCTTTTCATTAGCAGAAAGCCATCATCATCACTGGTCTTCTACACTTTTACTGAATCTTTCAAACACATATAGAAATATATAAAACACAAATAAAAATACATAAAACACAAATAGAAATGTTTATTACCAAGCATATACCAGACGTTGTGCTCAATATCACATCGTCTGACCTTTATCTCTAGCCTTACGTGTACTATGTGTATTCATTTAGCTTCTTGGAAAGCTTGTAGATGTCTCTCTAAGTAGCCAGATGTTTCACAAATGGATGCTTAGGATCCTCCTTTCCATTTAAGTCCCTATATATCTAAACAATAGGCATTTAAATCACAAGTAACTGTTGGCATATAAAACAGCAGTGTCTTTGCAACCATATTTATTCTCAGGTTGATTCTTTTAGTGGACGCACTCAGTGCTGACTTACAGTTGGCCAAAAAAGATTTAGCTGTGTATCTACAGCATGACATTGTAATAGGGACTTTAGGGACTATATAATGAACATAAAAGATAAGTCAGTTAAAAACTTGAGGGAAAGATGTTAATAACCTTGCAATATAAACCCTGGATGTTCTCAAGCATAATTACAATGTGGCTGAAGAACTGTACTAGACCTACCATAGACGAGGAAGACTCCTTCTTAATCCTGAACCAGCTTTATTACAGTTTCATCTTTGAGGGTAGGATGTTCCAGACTTTTCTTTTTCAGCTCAGAGTGTTAGAGACTTCCCTTTTTTTTAATGTGAGAGCTGAAATATTCTTCTAATCCTGTGAGTTCAGGTACTGGCCCTTTAAAAATATTAACAAACTTCATAAGGTCCATGCAAAGTTGTGAGAGCTGGGTTTTTCCCAATAGCATTTAGATTGGATTTGTTATAAGAATCCTTGTGGTCCTTAAATCACCTGAGAAAATATGAAGAAAACAAAAAGAAAAGCTTGGTATAACATGCCTGTGAGCCAATACCCAATGGACATTCTAAGATAAGACTATGGGTGATACCGATTTGGAAAATACCTTCCATCAGATTAAATGAAAAATATCCAGTTCAGTTCCTCCTGCAGCGATTCTTCTTTGTAATGCTTACACAGATAAATAATAACTTAGGAAAAGTCAAAGTGCAGGGCCAGAAAAACTAACATGTCTCTCAGAGATCACTCATGAAATGCAGAGTGTTCTAGGAGTTTGCAGTCTGGTTCAGTGATCAAATTTACCTTTTATTATGTCATCTGCAAACAAGTCACTTAAATGGATTAGAGCTGTATTTCTTAGTCTAATAAATCTTTCTGTTGAGAGTAAGCTAAGAAGTTTTAAAACAGCTTTAATGTATAAAATAAATGTACTTAAAGAAAGCTGTCAGGAGAAAACATGTTCTAAAGAATCAGATTTGAGAAGGCATAAAGCATTTATGAGGCTCATTTTTATAATATCTCATGCCATGCCTTTTTGGCTTCCACTTGTAATTACAACTATTAAATGACTCTTGTTAATTTTGTAAAGGTAAAAGCAACAGTTCTTACTCATTTAGTAGTCATATTGTTTGAAATATTTCACAGTTTGTGCTCCTGAGGTACCTACTCTGTCTCGAGATTTAGTGCAGGAAGTTGTAAACCAGAAGAAACTGAGGCACATCCATCCTGAGAGACAATGCTAGGAGGAAACTAGAAAAAAATAACAAGAATAGAAGGAAAAAGAAAAAAAAGAGGCACACTGTGGAATTTTAAACCTTTGAACATATTGATCAGTTAACATTACACATGCCTATATAAAAAGACTATAGAAAACTGATACAGTAGTGTAAGCAAATTACTATATAGTTTATCAAAAATATCTATTTCAGCTTATTTCTATGTACTCATTTCAATTGTCTAAATTTATATACTTTCTGGAAAGTAAAAGTAATATATGTAGTGAATATAAAAGTAATATATATATGCCACACTGACAAAGTAATCATACTCACAAATCTGTATACATACTCTTGCTTAACACGTGGTCAGATTTTGGAATCTGCATCCATGCCCAGGATACAGGTGTCTGTGCATTTTGGAGTGCATAATTATTTGCAAGCTGTATTCAGAGCAGTAGCATTCAGGAGGTGTGAGGAAGCTGATTTGCACAGGGGAAAGACTGTTCCAAGGGTTCACCCAGAACAGCAGTTAGATAAATTCAGTTCAGACATTTACTGAGAATTTAGAAAGCAGTTTTATCTATTCCACTCTTCTATTTGATTATAAAGTAGAAAGTCCTTAGTTCCCTGAGAAAAAAATATTCATGTTTTAAAAAGATACGATCTAAAGGTTAAATCCATAAAGTGAGGATCAAGCCATCCGAATTCTGTTCTTGGCTCTTTCACAGGCCATTGTCAGTGGTTTAGGAAGCCGCTTAGTCACTGGCACTGCAGTGGTGTACCTACCCAAGAAGTCTACTGGTCTGAGACTTACTGCAGAATACTGGTTTCTCTTACTCTCAGTTAAGCCACCCATAAAATGGGAATAATGGATACGTAACCTTTTGGTCACCCAATGCCTCTGCTACTGAACCATTCGTTCTCTACTGGACACCTCCCAGGCTGTGGGTCCCAAATTTTTGACAATTGTTTTCTTCCTTTTCACACGTTGAATACTTCTTTGATCCTTAGATCCATGAGATGAGTGCTAACAGCAACATCTCTTTCACAAGAGATAAGACAAGGTCCTAAAATTTTGTGAAGATTTAGCTGAATTGTATATATACTATGCGTGTATATTTTTAAAGGTTGTTAGATTTTTTGTTTAGTTGAACTGTATATCCTGATGCTAAATTTATCCCAAGCACCTGGAAGTTATTAGTACTGCATTATAACAGAACAAAAATATGTGATCTCAAATTGTAATGTTGTTTTAATAGAGCATTTTATGAAAGTGTTCTTAAGAAAATTAAACCGAATACAACTAGCTTATAAAAGCAAGCTCTTCCCTTGACAGCCCCTTTGCAGTCCCATTACAACGGGGCCTCTCAGCTTTCTCCTTCTCCCAACCCTAACCCTAACCCTAACCCTAACCCTAGCCGTAGTATTTTTGAGGGTACCCTGGTAAGTCTAAGCTCCCCACAGGTGGTGCAGAGGAGAAGCTGCTCCCAGGCCAGGTGAGATAGCAGCAGCACGGTTACCTAGGCAGCTCCTTTGCAGTCCCAGTGCAACAGCCTCGCTCAGCTTTCTCATTTTCCAAACCCTAACCCTAACCCTAACCCTAACTGTAGGATGTTTTTCTGGTCCGTGCGGGGACTAAGCGGGCCATTACTGCAGCAGAGGAGGAGGCACTCCCAGGCCAGGTCTCTTGACAGCAAAGCTCTTCCCTTGACAGCCCCTTTGCAGTCCCACTACAACAGGGCCTCGCAGCTTTCTCCTTCTCCCAACCCTAACCCTAACCCTAACCCTAACCCTAACCCTAGGATTATTTTTGGTCCCCTAGTGGGGCTAAGGCACCCATTGCTGGCATGGAGCGGAAGCTGCTCAGAGGCAAGGTGTCCTGGCAGCAAAGCTCTTCCCTTGACAGCCCCTTTGCAGTCCCAGTACAACAGTGCCTCTCGTCTCTCTCGTTTTCCAAATCTTAACCCTAACCCTAACCCTAACCCTAACCCTGGGATTATTTTCTGGTCCCGGGGGTACTAAGCGGGCCATTCCTGTAGCAGAGGAGAAGGCACTCCCAGGCCAGGTGTCTTGGCAGCAAAGCTCTTCCCTTGACAGCCCCTTTGCAGTCCCAGTACAACGGGGCCTCGCAGCTTCCTCCTTCTCCCAACCCTAACCCTAACCCTAATCCTAACCCTAGGATGATTTTTGGTCCCCTAGTGGGGCTAAGGCACCCATTGCTGGCGCGGGGCGGAACCTGCTCAGAGGCGCGGTGTCCTGGCAGCAAAACTCTTCCCTTGACAGCCCCTTTGCAGTCCCAGTGCAACAGTGCCTCTCGTCTCTCTCGTTTTCCAAATCTTAACCCTAACTCTAACCCTAACCCTAACACTAACCCTGGGATTATTTTCTGGTCCCGGGGGGACTAAGCGGGCCATTCCTGTAGCAGAGGAGAAGGCACTCCCAGGCCAGGTCTCTTGGCAGCAAAGCTCTTCCCTTGACAGCCCCTTTGCAGTCCCACTACAACGGGGCCTCTCAGCTTCCTCCTTCTCCCAACCCTAACCCTAACCCTAACCCTAACCCTAACCCTAGGATGATTTTTGGTCCCCTAGTGGGGCTAAGGCACCCATTGCTGGCGCGGAGAAGAAGCTGCTCAGAGGCGAGGTGTCCTGGCAGCAAAGCTCTTCCCTTGACAGCCCCTTTGCAGTCCCTCTACAACGGGGCCTCTCAGCTTTCTCCTTCTCCCAACCCTAACCCTAACCCTAACCCTAACCCTGGGATTTTTTTCTGGTCCCTGGGGGTACTAAGCGGGCCATTCCTGTAGCAGAGGAGAAGGCACTCCCAGGCCAGGTCTCTTGGCAGCAAAGCTCTTCCCTTGACAGCCCCTTTGCAGTCCCACTACAACGGGGCCTCTCGTCTCTCTCGTTTTCCAAACCCTAACCCTAACCCTAACTCTAACCCTAACCCTAACCCTAGGATTATTTTTGGTCGCCTAGTGGGGCTAAGGCACCCATTGCTGGCGCGGAGAAGAAGCTGCTCAGAGGCGAGGTGTCCTGGCAGCAAAGCTCTTCCCTTGACAGCCCCTTTGCAGTCCCTCTACAACGGGGCCTCTCAGCTTTCTCCTTCTACCAAACCTAACCGTAACCCTAACCCTAACCCTGGGATTATTTTTGGTCCCCTAGTGGGGCTAAGGCACCCATTGCTGGCACGGAGCGGATCCTGCTCAGAGGCGAGGTGTCCTGGCAGCAAAGCTCTTCCCTTGACAGCCCCTTTGCAGTCCCAGTGCAGCAGTGCCTCTCGTCTCTCTCGTTTTCCAAACCCTAACCCTAACCCTAACCCTAACCCTGGGATGTTTTCCTGGTCCCTGGGGGTACTAAGCGGGCCATTCCTGTAGCAGAGGAGAAGGCACTCCCAGGCCAGGTCTCTTGGCAGCAAAGCTCTTCCCTTGACAGCCCCTTTGCAGTCCCACTACAACGGGGCCTCTCAGCTTCCTCCTTCTCCCAACCCTAACCCTAACCCTAACCCTAACCCTAACCCTAACCGTAGGATTATTTTTGGTCCCCTAGTAGGGCTAAGCCACCCATTGCTGGCGCGGAGAAGAAGCTGCTCAGAGGCGAGGTGTCCTGGCAGCAAAGCTCTTCCCTTGACAGCCCCTTTGCAGTCCCAGTACAACGGGGCCTCTCAGCTTTCTCCTTCTACCAAACCTAACCCTAACCCTAACCCTAACGCTGGGATTATTTTTGGTCCCCTAGTGGGGCTAAGGCACCCATTGCTGGCACGGAGCGGATCCTGCTCAGAGGCGAGGTGTCCTGGCAGCAAAGCTCTTCCCTTGGCAGCCCCTTTGCAGTCCCACTACAACAGTGCCTCTCGTCTCTCTCGCTTTCCAAACCCTAACCCTAACCCTAACCCTAACCCTAACCCTAACCCTAGGATTATTTTTGGTCCCCTAGTGGGGCTAAGGCACCCATTGCTGGCGCGGGGCGGAACCTGCTCAGAGGCGCGGTGTCCTGGCAGCAAAACTCTTCCCTTGACAGCCCCTTTGCAGTCCCAGTGCAACAGTGCCTCTCGTCTCTCTCGTTTTCCAAATCTTAACCCTAACTCTAACCCTAACCCTAACACTAACCCTGGGATTATTTTCTGGTCCCGGGGGGACTAAGCGGGCCATTCCTGTAGCAGAGGAGAAGGCACTCCCAGGCCAGGTCTCTTGGCAGCAAAGCTCTTCCCTTGTCAGCCTCTCTGCAGTCCCACTACAACGGGGCCTCTCAGCTTTCTCCTTCTCCCAACCCTAACCCTAACCCTAACCCTAACCCTAACCCTAACCCTAGGATTATTTTTGGTCGCCTAGTGGGGCTAAGGCACCCATTGCTGGCGCGGAGAAGAAGCTGCTCAGAGGCGCGGTGTCCTGGCAGCAAAGCTCTTCCCTTGTCAGCCCCTTTGCAGTCCCACTACAACAGGGCCTCGCAGCTTCCTCCTTCTCCCAACCCTAACCCTAACCCTAACCCTAACCCTAACCGTAGGATTATTTTTGTCCCCTAGTGGGGCTAAGGCACCCATTGCTGGCGCGGAGACGAAGCTGCTCAGAGGCGAGGTGTCCTGGCAGCAAAGCTCCTCCGTTGAGAGCCCCTTTGCAGTCCCAGTGCAACAGTGCCTCGCGTCTCTCTCGTTTTCCAAACCCTAACCCTAACCCTAACCCTAACCCTAACCCTAACCCTAACCCTAACCCTAACCCTGGTATTATTTTCTGGTCCCGGGGGGACTAAGCGGGCCATTCCTGTAGCAGAGGAGAAGGCACTCCCAGGCCAGGTCTCTTGGCAGCAAAGCTCTTCCCTTGTCAGCCCCTTTGCAGTCCCAGTACAACGGGGCCTCGCAGCTTCCTCCTTCTCCCAACCCTAACCATAACCCTAACCATAGGATTATTTTTGGTCCCCTAGTAGGGCTAAGGCACCCATTGCTGGCACGGAGAAGAAGCTGCTCAGAGGCGAGGTGTCCTGGCAGCAAAGCTCCTTCCCTTGACAGCCCCTTTGCAGTCCCACTACAACGGGGCCTCTCAGCTTCCTCCTTCTCCCAACCCTAACCCTAACCCTAACCCTAACCCTAACCCTAACCGTAGGATTATTTTTGGTCCCCTAGTTGGGCTAAGGCACCCATTGCTGGCGCGGAGAAGAAGCTGCTCAGAGGCGAGGTGTCCTGGCAGCAAAGCTCTTCCCTTGACAGCCCCTTTGCAGTCCCTCTACAACGGGGCCTCTCAGCTTTCTCCTTCTCCCAAACCTAACCCTAACCCTAACCCTAACCCTAACCCTAACCCTGGGATTTTTTCCTGGTCCCTGGGGGTACTAAGCGGGCCATTCCTGTAGCAGAGGAGAAGGCACTCCCAGGCCAGGTGTCTTGGCAGCAAAGCTCTTCCCTTGACAGCCCCTTTGCAGTCCCACTACAACGGGGCCTCTCAGCTTTCTCCTTCTCCCAACCCTAACGCTAACCCTAACCCTGGCATTATTTTTGGTCCCCTAGTGGGGCTAAGGCCCCCCATTGCTAGCACAGGGCAGAACCTGCTCAGAGGCGAGGTGTCCTGGCAGCAAAGCTCTTCCTTTGGCAGCCCCTTTGCAGTCCCACTACAACAGGGCCTCGCAGCTTCCTACTTCTCCCAACCCTAACCCTAACCCTAACCCTAACCCTAACCCTAACCCTAACCCTAGGATTATTTTTGGTCCCCTAGTGGGGCTAAGGCACTCATTGCTGACGCGGAGAAGAAGCTGCTCAGAGGCGACGTGTCCTGGCAGCATAGCTCTTCCGTTCAGAGCCCCTTTGCAGTCCCAGTGCAACAGTGCCTCACGTCTCTCTCGTTTTCCAAACCCTAATCCTAACTCTAACCCTAACCCTAACCCTGGGATTATTTTCTGGTCCCGGGGGGACTAAGCGGGACATTCCTGTAGCAGAGGAGAAGGCACTCCCAGGCCAGGTCTCTTGGCAGCAAAGCTCTCCCCTTGACAGCCCCTTTGCAGTCCCAGTACAACGGGGCCTCTCAGCTTCCTCCTTCTCCCAAACCTAACCCTAACCCTAACCCTAACCCTAACCCTAGGATTATTTTTGGTCCCCTAGTGGGGTTAAGCCACCCATTGCTGGCACAGAGAAGAAGCTGCTCAGAGGCGAGGTGTCCTGGCAGCAAAGCTCTTCCCTTGACAGCCCCTTTGCAGTCCCAGTGCAACAGTGCCTCTCGTCTCTCTCGTTTTCCAAATCTTAACCCTGACCCTAACCCTAACCCTAACCCTAACCCTAACCCTGGGATTTTTTTCTGGTCCCTGGGGGTACTAAGCGGGCCATTCCTGTAGCAGAGGAGAAGGCACTCCCAGGCCAGGTCTCTTGGCAGCAAAGCTCTTCCCTTGTCAGCCCCTTTGCAGTCCCACTACAACGGGGCCTCTCGTCTCTCTCGTTTTCCAAACCCTAACCCTAACCCTAACTCTAACCCTAACCCTAACCCTAGGATTATTTTTGGTCCCCTAGTGGGGTTAAGCCACCCATTGCTGGCACAGAGAAGAAGCTGCTCAGAGGCGAGGTGTCCTGGCAGCAAAGCTCTTCCCTTGGCAGCCCCTTTGCAGTCCCACTACAACGGGGCCTCTCAGCTTTCTCCTTCTCCCAACCCTAACCCTAACCCTAACTCTTACCCTAACCCTTACCCTAACCCTAACCCTGGGATTATTTTCTGGTCCCGGGGGGACTAAGCGGGCCATTCCTGTAGCAGAGGAGAAGGCACTCCCAGGCCAGGTCTCTTGGCAGCAAAGCTCTTCCCTTGACAGCCCCTTTGCAGTCCCAGTACAACGGGGCCTCTCAGCTTCCTCCTTCTCCCAACCCTAACCCTAACCCTAACCCTAACCCTAACCCTAGGATTATTTTTGGTCCCGTAGTGGGGCTAAGGCACCCATTGCTGGCACGGAGCGGAACCTACTCAGAGGCGAGGTGTCCTGGCAGCAAAGCTCTTCCCTTGACAGCCCCTTTGCAGTCCCAGTGCAACAGTGCCTCTCGTCTCTCTTGTTTTCCAAATCTTAACCCTAACTCTAACCCTAACCCTAACCCTAACCCTGGGATTATTTTCTGGTCCCGGGGGGACTAAGCGGGCCATTCCTGTAGCAGAGGAGAAGGCACTCCCAGGCCAGGTCTCTTGGCAGCAAAGCTCTTCCCTTGGCAGCCCCTTTGCAGTCCCACTACAACGGGGCCTCGCAGCTTCCTCCTTCTCCCAACCCTAACCCTAACCCTAACCCTAACCCTAAGATTATTTTTGGTCCCCTAGTGGGGCTAAGGCACCCATTGCTGGCACGGGGCGGAACCTGCTCAGAGGCGAGGTGTCCTGGCAGCAAAGCTCTTCCCTTGACAGCCCCTTTGCAGTCCCAGTACAACAGTGCCTCTCGTCTCTCTCGTTTTCCAAACCCTAACCCTAACCCTAACCCTAAACCTAACCCTGGGATTATTTTCTGGTCCCGGGGGGACTAAGCGGGCCATTCCTGTAGCAGAGGAGAAGGCACTCCCAGGCCAGGTCTCTTGGCAGCAAAGCTCTTCCCTTGACAGCCCCTTTGCAGTCCCACTACAACGGGGCCTCGCAGCTTCCTCCTTCTCCCAACCCTAACCCTAACCCTAAACCTAACCCTAGCCCTAACCCTAGGATTATTTTTGGTCCCCTAGTAGGGCTAAACCACCCATTGCTGGCGCTGAGAAGAAGCTGCTCAGAGGCGAGGTGTCCTGGCAGCAAAGCTCTTCCCTTGGCAGCCCCTTTGCAGTCCCTCTACAACGGGGCCTCTGAGCTTTCTCCTTCTCCCAACCCTAACCCTAACCCTAACCCTAACCCTGGGATTTTTTTCTGGTCCCTGGGGGTACTAAGCGGGCCATTCCTGTAGCAGAGGAGA